>NC_135234.1:777990846-778300324 GCF_051348905.1 Ranitomeya variabilis | reverse complement strand
CTCCAGGTCTATCTAGCAAGTGCTATTTCAGACAAAGGTCTGATCAGAAAGCCTAGCTTATATAGGAGAGAGGAGTGGCTAACCGAGCACAGCTGAAAGCAGGAATTTCCACATGGCCTATTAACCCCTGTCCTGCTGAAAGAAAACAAAACACTTTTAATACACAGGAGAAGTGCTTCTTCTCAGAGATGAAGCAGAAGCCATCAGACGCCGTGGTCTTCTGGTACTGCTCTGTCGCGGTAACTCCCTGACAGTACCCCCCTTCTATGAGGGACCTCCGGAACTGGTTTATCTGGGTGGGCCGCATGAAAGGCCCGAACCAGTCTGGTCGCATGAACGTCGGAAGCTGGAACCCAAATCCTCTCCTCAGGACCGTACCCCTTCCAATGCACCATGTATTGAAGTGACCGACGAACAAGACGAGAATCTAAGACCTTTGCTATCTGGAACTCCAGATTACCATCGACAGTGACAGAAGAAGGTGGCAGAGGTGAAGATCCTGCAGATGCCACGTACTTCTTGAGAAGAGAATGGTGAAACACATTGTGGATTTTAAAAGTAGGTGGCAGAGCAAGGCGGAATGCTACCGGATTGACAACGGCTAGGATCTTATAGGGACCAATAAACCTGGGACCCAATTTCCAAGATGGAACCTTTCGCTTAATGTTCCTTGAGGACAGCCACACCAAGTCACCAACACTCAGGTCCGGACCCACCAAACGTCTCCGATCAGCCACACTTTTATATTTGGAGCCCATTTTTTGCAAATTATTAATCACCCTCTGCCAAATCGTAGAAATAGAAGAAGAGAACCGTTCCTCCTCCGGTAAACCAGAAGGGCGATCACCATTGAACGAACTAAACTGCGGATGAAACCCTTATGCCCCCAAAAAATGGGGACTTATCAGTTGATTCCTGACAGCGATTATTAACTGCAAATTCAGCTAACGGTAAGTAGGTCACCCAATCCTCCTGATTCTCAGATACAAAACATCTAAGATATCTCTCTAAATTCTGATTAACCCAGCCAGTCTGCCCGTTAGACTGTGCGTGAAACGCCGAAGAGAAAGACAAATGGATCCCCACACAGGTGCAAAACGCCCTCCAGAATTTGGAGATAAACTGCACCCTCCGATCAGAAACAATATCCGTAGGAATCCCATGCAGTCTTATTATTTCCCTGACGAAGATTTGCGCCAGAGTTTTGGCATAGCAATAAAATGAGACATTTTACTGAACCTGTCCACCAGCACCAGGATTACAGTGTTCCCTGCAGACACAGGTAGATCCGTAATAAAATCGACAAATGAGTCGAAGGTCTGCTGGGAATCTCCAAAGGTAGGAAAGCCCCTGACGGACAAGTATGTGAAGTCTTAGAACGGGCACAGATATTGCAGGCGGCGACATACTCCTGAACATCCTTATAAGCACCTGGCCACCAAAAACGCAGAGTAAGTAGTTCCGCGGAAGCCTTAATCCCTGGATGTCCAGCCAGCACCGTATCATGATGTTCACTGAGGATTCTAGGACTGAGATTGACTGGTACAAACAGTTTACCAAGAGGACAGGTAGCAGGGGCGTCCCCCTGAGCGTCCACCACCTCTCTTTCAAGATTGGAGCATATGGACGCCATTACTACCCCTTTTTGTAGTATAGGTACCGGTTTGCACTTATCGCCTCCCCCAGGAAAGCAACGGGACAAAGCATCTGCCTTAACATTTTGGCTTCCCGGCCTAAAAGTAACAAAAAAGTTAAATCTGGTAAAGAACAAAGCCCATCTTGCCTGACGAGGTGTAAGATGTTTTGCCGACTCCAAGTAAACCAGATTCTTATGGTCAGTGATCATCATCACAGGGTGAACCGCTCCGTCCAAGAAATGACGCCACTCCTCAAATGCCTGTTTGATAGCTAAGAGTTCCCTATTACCAATATCATAGTTTCTCTCAGCAGGTGACAGTTTTTTAAAAAAGTAAGTGCATGGTTGCCATTTACCAGGAGACGCACCTTGCGATAATACAGCCCCCACTCCCATCTCGGATGCATCCACCTCCACAATGAATGGCTGAGTGACATCAGGCTGAATAAGAATTGGTGCAGAAGCAAAACACCCTTTCAAAGTGTCAAATGCCTCCCTGGCAGGACTGGACCATTTGGATAAGTCCGACCCCTTTTTAGTCATATCAGTGAGTGGTTTAGCTACTACTGAAAAGTTCTTTATGAATTTACGATAGTAATTGGCAAAACCCAAAAACCTTTGTAAGGCCTTCAAATCCTCAGGACGATCCCATTCCAATACCGCCCGGACTTTCGCCGGATCCATGCAAAAACCGGTGGCAGATAATACATATCCAAGGAAAGTCACAAAGTATCTGTAGGACTTGTTTGACATGTTGCTGGTGTGACTCAAGGTCAGGTGAGTACACAAGAATGTCATCCAGGTAGATAACCACAAACCTGCCTACAAGGTGACTAAAGATGTCATTAATAAAGTGCTGGAAGACGGCAGGCGCGTTCGTCAACCCAAAAGGCATCACTAGATTCTCGTAGTGTCCTTCTGGCGTATTGAACGCAGTCTTCCACTCATCACCCTCCTTAATGCGGATGAGATTGTATGCCCCCCTGAGGTCCATTTTAGAGAACCATTTTGCCCCAACAATTTGATTAAAAAGGTCAGGTATAAGAGGTAGCGGATACGGATCACGGACCGTGATAGCATTAAGTTCCCGGAAATCCAGGCAAGGACGTAACCTGCCATCCTTCTTCTTTACGAAAAAGAACCCTGCAGCAAGGGGAGAAGAGGAAGGTCAGATATGGCCCTTAGCCAGACTTTCTGTAATATAGTCCTTCATGGCCTGCCTTTCTGGACCTGAGATGTTATAGAGTCTGCTTTTGGGCAGCTTGGCACCAGGAACCAGATTGATGGCACAATCATAAGGACGATGTGGGGGAAGCTCTTGGCTTCCCTGCTCAGAAAACACATCCACGAAGTCTGACAGGTAATGGGGCACAGATTGGGTATCCACCCTTGCCAACAGGGTACCCAAACAGTGTCCTTGACAGTATGTACTCCACTTTACCACTTCCTGTGTCTGCCAATCAATTACTGGATTGTGCAGAGCGAGCCAAGGAAGTCCTAGTACCACAGGTGAGGGCAGGCCCTCAAGCACATAACATTTTAACACCTCAGAGTGTATGGCCCCTACCTGTAGTCGTTAGTCACGGACTACCTGCGTGAAGTGCCCCTGTCTTAAAGACCGGAATCGATAGCTATAATGGGTGTAGGTCTGGACAAGGTTTGAGACGAGACCTTGGTCCCGGACGAACCCTGCGTCGACCAAGTTAAACCCCGCCCCGCTGTCCAAGAAGGCGGACACGTCAACCTTATTTTCACCCACATATAAAATAGCTGGAAGGAAAAAACGAGTCTTTCCCACAGAGGTAATGAGTACACCCGAGTTGCCTACCTCCCCGCAACCCGGGCTCTCTAGTTTTCCGGCGGTTGTTTAAACAAGTGATGGGTAGGACATGTGCCCACAAAATGACCTTTCTTGCCACAACAAAAGCACACTCCCCCCTTACGCCGAATTAATGCAAGTTTGCTAGGTTGGGACGCTGCACCCACTTGCATGGGTTCCACAGTAAAATCAGTACTGGTCACGCTCAAACTTGGACCTCCTGCCCCCAGAGGTGTCTCCTTATGCCTCTGGCGAAGACGGCGATCAACCCGGATCGCCAGAGACATAGCCGCCTCAAGGGAATCCGGAGTCTCATAGAGAGCTAAAACATCCCTTACTCTTACGGAGAGACCGTCGCAGAACTGACGACGGAGGTCTGGGTCATTCCACCTAGTGTCAGTGGCCCACCGTCAGAACTCGGAGCAGTATTCCTCCGCTAGACAGTTTCCTTGCTGAAGTTGGCGCAAAGACGACTCAGCCAAGGAGACACGATCAGGGTCATCATACACTAAGCCCAAAGCCTGAAAGAAGCCCTCTACTGACTGAAGTGACTGTGAGTCAGATGGAAGAGAAAATGCCCATGCTAGCGGGTCCCCCTGTAGGAGCGAGATAACAATCCCCACCCGTTGCACCTCCGTACCAGAGGATACCGGACGCAGCCGGAAATAAAGTTTGCAGGCCTCCCGGAACACAACAAACTTGTTCTGCCCTCCGGAGAACCTGTCTGGGAACGCGACCTGTCTGGGAACGCGACCTTGGGCTCCACAATGGATTGTTTGGAAAGCGAGATCCCCACACCAGATGTAACTGAGTGCTGTGAAACCACCGTGCGTAAATCCGCCACCTCCAGAATGAGCTGCTGCAACTGCCCTGTCAGCGCTGTAATAGGATCCATAACGGATCAGAAAATGCTTTTTTCGGGTCTGAAATAATGTCACGGTTGGACTGGCGAGTAAACTGGGACCAGGGGAACCTTTCCTGGCCCTAGCTCTAGGGGGCGCCCTAACTCGCCCTGTTCCCCGGGATACCTCAGATGGCGAGGATGCCGGGGCCTCCGCCCTTGACCTGTCTCCTGACTGCCGCCCTGCGTCTGTCCCCCCTCCCCACCCGGGGAAGAGAGGCGCTACCGTGTACAACAGTACACCAACCCAACAAACAGGGGAACGAAGACAAGGGTAAAAGAAAACTCCACTCACACAAAATATACTCTCACAAATAACAGAGGTATCCACCAGGGTGTGAAGGACGGGGAGAGTAAATAAGGCAGGTAAGGATGAGGAATTTTCCAAGCTTACAAACCAAACAACTGTCGCACAATAAATTCCTCCAGCTCTCCAAACACCAGCTCCTCACCACTCCAGGTCTATCTAGCAAGTGCTATTTCAGACAAAGGTCTGATCAGAAAGCCTAGCTTATATAGGAGAGAGGAGTGGTAACCGAGCACAGCTGAAAGCAGGAATTTCCACATGGCTGATTAACCCTTGTCCTGCTGAAAGAAAACAAAACACCATTAATACACAGGAGAAGTGCTTCTTCTCAGAGATGAAGCAGAAGCCATCAGACGCCGTGGTCTTCTGGTACTGCTCTGTCGCGGCACCTCCGTGACAGCTGCACTCATTGTTCTGCTGGTGCAGTCACTGTGTACATACATTACTTTACTGATCCTGAGTTACCTCCTGTATTATACTCCAGAGCTGCACTCACTATTCTGCTGGTGCAGTCACTGTGTACATACATTACATTACTGATCCTGAGTTACATCCTGTATTATACTCCAGAGCTGCACTCACTATTCTGCTGGTGCAGTCACTGTGTACATACATTACATTACTGATCCTGAGTTACATCCTGTATTATACTCCAGAGCTGCACTCACTATTCTGCTGGTGCAGTCACTGTGTACATACATTACATTACTGATCCTGAGTTACCTCCTGTATTATACCCCAGAGCTGCACTCACTATTCTGCTGGTGCAGTCACTGTGTACATACATTACATTACTGATCCTGAGTTACCTCCTGTATTATACTCCAGAGCTGCACTCACTATTCTGCTGGTGCAGTCACTGTGCACATACATTACATTACTGATCCTGAGTTACCTCCTGTATTATACTCCAGAGCTGCACTCACTATTCTGCTGGTGCAGTCACTGTGTACATACATTACATTACTGATCCTGAGTTACCTCCTGTATTATACTCCAGAGCTGCACTCACTATTCTGCTGGTGCAGTCACTGTGTACATACATTACTTTACTGATCCTGAGTTACCTCTTGTATTATACCCCAGAGCTGCACTCACTATTCTGCTGGTGCAGTCACTGTGTACATACATTATATTACTGATCCTGAGTTACATCCTGTACTATACTCCAGAGCTGCACTCACTATTTTGCTGGTGCAGTCACTGTGTACATACATTACTTTACTGATCCTGAGTTACCTCCTGTATTATACTGCAGAGCTGCACTCACTATTCTGCTGGTGCAGTCACTGTATACATACATTACTGATCCTGAGTTACCTCCTGTATTATACCCCAGAGCTGCACTCACTATTCTGCTGGTGCAGTCACTGTGTACATACATTACATTACTGATCCTGAGTTACCTCCTGTATTATACTCCAGAGCTGCACTCACTATTCTGCTGGTGCAGTCACTGTGTACATACATTACTGATCCTGAGTTACATCCTGTATTATACCCCAGAGCTGCACTCACTATTCTGCTGGTGCAGTCACTGTGTACATACATTACATTACTGATCCTGAGTTACATCCTGTATTATACCCCAGAGCTGCACTCACTATTCTGCTGGTGCAGTCACTGTGTACATACATTACATTACTGATCCTGAGTTACCTCCTGTATTATACCCCAGAGCTGCACTCACTATTCTGCTGGTGCAGTCACTGTGTACATACATACATTACTGATCCTGAGTTACCTCCTGTATTATACTCCAGAGCTGCACTCACTATTCTGCTGGTGCAGTCACTGTGTACATACATTACATTACTGATCCTGAGTTACCTCCTGTATTATACTCCAGAGCTGCACTCACTATTCTGCTGGTGCAGTCACTGTGTACATATATTATATTACTGATCCTGAGTTACAGCCTGTATCATACCCCAGAGCTGCACTCACTATTCTGCTGGTGCAGTCACTGTGTACATACATTACATTACTGATCCTGAGTTACATCCTGTATTATACCCCAGAGCTGCGCTCACTATTCTGCTGGTGCAGTCACTGTGTACATACATTACATTACTGATCCTGAGTTACATCCTGTATTATACTCCAGAGCTGCACTCACTATTCTGCTGGTGCAGTCACTGTGTACATACATTATATTACTGATCCTGAGTTACATCCTGTATTATACTCCAGAGCTGCACTCACTATTCTGCTGGTGCAGTCACTGCGTACATACATTACATTACTGATCCTGAGTTACACCCTGTATTATACTCCAGAGCTGCACTCACTATTCTGCTGGTGCATTCACTGTGTACATACATTACATTACTGATCCTGAGTTACATCCTGTATTATACCCCAGAGCTGCACTCACTATTCTGCTGGTGCAGTCACTGTGTACATACATTACATTACTGATCCTGAGTTACATCCTGTATTATACCCCAGAGCTGCACTCACTATTCTGCTGGTGCAGTCACTGTGTACATACATTACATTACTGATCCTGAGTTACCTCCTGTATTATACCCCAGAGCTGCACTCACTATTCTGCTGGTGCAGTCACGGTGTACATACATTACTGATCCTGAGTTACCTCCTGTATTATACCCCAGAGCTGCACTCACTATTCTGCTGGTGCAGTCACTGTGTACATACATTACATTACTGATCCTGAGTTACATCCTGTATTATACTCCAGAGCTGCACTCACTATTCTGCTGGTGCAGTCACGGTGTACATACATTACTGATCCTGAGTTACCTCCTGTATTATACCCCAGAGCTGCACTCACTATTCTGCTGGTGCAGTCACTGTGTACATACATTACTGATCCTGAGTTACATCCTGTATTATACCCCAGAGCTGCACTCACTATTCTGCTGGTGCAGTCACTGTGTACATACATTACTGATCCTGAGTTACCTCCTGTATTATACCCCAGAGCTGCACTCACTATTCTGCTGGTGCAGTCACGGTGTACATACATTACTGATCCTGAGTTACCTCCTGTATTATACCCCAGAGCTGCACTCACTATTCTGCTGGTGCAGTCACTGTGTACATACATTACACAGGAGCAGCAATGTAGTCTTAGGCGCAGGTGAAATGAAGCATGACTAGAGGCTGGTAGCGCAATAATCTCTCAAGGAAGGGAGTGCTATGCCAGGTTTGAATAAGGTGTTCAATCAGGGTGGAGCCAATCAGGAACTCAGGGTGGAGACAATCAGAAACAACACAGGTACTTGTATCTTGGTTAGCACAGAACAGTCCAGCGAGTTGAATATCTCATATAGAGAGTAGAGCTGGTGCCTAAGAGCTGCTGGGTTCAAGTCCTGACAGTTAGGGTCCTTAATGCCCAGTTGATGGACGGTTTATGGATTGGAAAGCAGGTAATTCCTAGAATAACTGGAAATTTTGGAGATGAATTAAGATGAAGACCAACAGCTTCATGATAATTCGGCTCCATACAGATTTCCAGTTCAATTGTCTTGTGCGTAACAGGTCTAGATGATAAAGGTGATCCATCCACAGTTTCCAGATCGATGGGCATGGATTCAGTCCTACTTGCAATGTTATTTTCAAGTGTGAATTGTAAGTCCATGATATTCCTGCTCCAGAATCTAACATGGCAGAACATTGTATTTTTTGGGTCGCAATTATGACCTGTATGGGAACAACAAAATGAGAAGATGGTGATGGCTCTTTACATTACAGAGGAGATGGTCTGCATAAACCGGATCTGGCTGTTCAGAAAGGTCTAAATCACGTTCAGTTTTGAAATTTGTGAACGCTATGGTCCTTTTATTAGGACAATTAATGGAAAAATGTCCAGAGCCCCCACAATAGAGACATAGTTTCTCTGTATGTCTCCTTCTCTACTGCAGACAGAGGTTTTCGGATTACATCAATCTGCATAGGTTCAGGTACACTTTCCATATCCTGTTGTTTTTTTAATGCTGATTGAGTATAGGACTAGTTAGGGGTGTTTCCGAATTCCCGCAGCCTTTCCTTTCTTCGCTCAGTGAGTATCTGATCAATTCGGATGCACAGTTGAATAAAGTCCTCCAAATGATCAGGGGTCTCGACCCTCGCAAGTTCATCCTTAATTAGCTCTGATAATCCTCTGTGAAATTGACTCCTCTGGGCGGCTAAATTCCATGTGGTGTCTGCCACCCAGCAGTGGAATTCAGAGGTATATTCAGGAGAAGATAGGGAGAGTGGACGTACGAGTGGGGGCGTCACCGTGCAGGTGAAGGGCGCCAACCTCCACAGAAAGGAAGCGAAAAGACAGCATGAGAAGAAGATACATATCCAATACCTAGAGACGGACGAATAGTGACAAGCAATTCAGGCCATGTTTATTTGTCCTGGTTTTCTTGGGGTCAGCTGGTGATACATGTTCTTCTTAAGCAAGTTAAACAAGAATCGGTGAGAAGCTAGACTGATACTAAGTAACAAACCCTCAGCTGTGAGAGCAGGCGTTGGTCAGGAAGACTTTCTAGCACACGACGTAACTATAGACCCGGCTCTGAGATAATGTCCTCTCCACTTCCCGGCGTCTCTGCTGCATACGTCTTGTTTCTTTAGGGAACGCGGATTTCCTGTGAGAAATATCTTGGGAAGTTCATGTCCTTCCTGGAAGTCAAGAAATCTTCTTCTTCTTGGTCCAGGTCCTGTATAGAGGTCACTGGATATATGGGGAATGCTCAGAAGTTGTGTCTGGTGCGTCAAAGGAAGATCGGGACCAGCTCTCAGATCCTTATAAGATTTCTGCAATCATCCAGTACACGGCTCAGTACAATCACCCTCATCATGGGCGTCCTCCACTCACACTCCAACCTGCCGCCTACTGGGCAGCCAAAATACCACATCACCAAAATACACTACTGACCAGCATCCCTCCTATTAACCATCAGTCACCATCCTTCACCACCAGTCACCATCCTTCACCTCCAGTCACCATCCTTCACCACCAGTCACCATCCTTCACCTCCAGTCACCATCCTTCACCTCCAGTCACCATCGTTCACCACCAGTCAGCATCATTCACCTCCAGTCATCATCATTCACCTCCAGTCACCATTCTTCACCTCCAGTAACAATCCTTCACCACCAGTCACCATCCGTCACCATCATTCACCTCCAGTCACCATCATTCACCACCAGTCACCATCATTCACCACCAGTCACCATCCTTCACCTCCAGTCACCATCCTTCACCACCAGTCACCATCATTCACTTCCAGTCACCATCCTTCACTACCAGTCACCATCATTCACCTCGTCACCATCGTTCACCTCCAGTCAAGATCGTTCACCACCAGTCACCATCCTTCACCTCCAGTCAGCATCATTCCCCTCCAGTCACCATCATTCACCTCCAGTCACCATCCATCACAAGTCACCATCCTTCACTTCCAGTCACCATCATTCACATCCAATCATCATCCTTCACCTCCAGTCACCATCCTTCACCTCCAGTCACCATCCTTCACCATCAGTTACCATCCTTCACCTCCAGTCACCATCGTTCACCACCAGTCAGCATCATTCACCTCCAGTCACCATCATTCACCTCCAGTCACCATCCTTCACCTCCAGTCACCATCATTCACCTCCAGTCACCATCATTCAACTATAGTCACCATCATTCACCACCAGTCACGATCATTCACCACCAGTCACCATCCTTCACCTCCAGTCACCATCATTCCCCTCCAGTCACCATCAATCAACTCTAGTCACCATCATTCACATCCAGTCACCATCCTTCACCTCCAGTCACCATCTTTCACCTCCAGTCACCATCATTCGCCTCCAGTCACCATCAATCACCTCATCACCATCATTCCCCTTCCCCTCCAGTCAGCATCATTCACCACCAGTCGCCATCATTCACCTCCTGTCACCATCATTCACCTCCTGTCACCATCATTCACCAACATTCACCTCCAGTCACCATCATTCAGTATCATTCAAACCATTTTCCAGCACTGCCACTCACCATTCATTCAGTACCCTTTACTGTAATTTCCACCTGGACTCAGAGGAGTCCTTCTTACATTGGGTGTGATTGTCCAGCTCTTGTTGAACCCTTGGAAGAGGACACCGCCATGTCAATGGGTAGTAGTAGAAAAGGAGAAGGATGAGGTCTGAGGATTTCAGATGAAGCTTCCTCTTTTGTGGTCTGCAGGGAACTCTACGTGAATTTCCCCAATCTCTTTACTGATAAAACATTACTGGAAGCTGAGTGTGATGACACCAGAGAATATAGTGGCAGGAGCGCTCTCACACTCAGTGACGCCACCCAGCACCCACACAATTGTGTAACATCACTATACTGTGTTCTGTGTTCTCCACCAGCATTTCTTGGAGCCCACCTTCCTTCCCCATCTAGTGCTTACACTCCCCCAGTTTATATAGGACATGATCCCCAGATAGGTCACCTTTCCTTTACCGCCCGTCGAGGTGAGGAGGGAGCATTGAGCGAGTTCAGGTGATGGTGTAACAGATCAGAGCATATCAGACCCCTCTATAGCCTGTAGGGCACTTTGTTATTTTTCCCTAGAATCCCACTGTCCAAGTTCACGGCAAAAATTCTCAATTTCCAGGGAACAATAACGAGCAGAGCACACCAAGCATTACCTTTAGTAGAGGTCCTACCACCATCCAGGACAGTAACTTCTTATTAGAAACCTTAGGTGTGGTGCATGCTGCCACCCTATGCCGGGCAGGTTGGCTTGGACATGAAATAAAAAGGAAAGGGATTAAGGGTTTTAAGATACTTGTGGATGATAGAGACTTTCCCGCTAGAGCTGACATTATCCACTTATGTTTTTCAGGTTGCTAACAGAGAACAAGACCTCCAGGATGCAGACCATTAAGTGTGTGGTAGTCGGTGATGGAGCTGTAGGGAAGACCTGCCTCCTCATCTGCTACACAACCAATGCCTTCCCCAAGGAGTACATCCCCACCGTCTTTGACAACTACAGTGCTCAATGCACCTTGGATGGAAGAACTGTTAGCCTAAATCTGTGGGACACAGCGGGACAAGAGGAATATGACCGGCTAAGAACACTCTCCTACCCCCAGACTAACGTCTTCATCATCTGCTTCTCTATTGCCAGTCCCTCATCCTACGAAAATGTCAAACATAAATGGTATCCAGAGGTGGGGCACCACTGCCCCAATGTGCCAATCCTTCTAGTGGGAACCAAAAAAGATCTCAGGACAAACCAGGATGTCATCAAAAAGTTGAAGGAGCAGAACCAGGTGCCAATCACCCACCAACAAGGGGTCAGCTTGTCAAAGCATATTCATGCTGTGAAATACATGGAGTGCTCAGCCCTGAACCAAGAAGGCATCAAGGAAGTCTTTGGTGAGTCCGTGAGGGCTGTCCTCAATCCAAACCCAATCAAGAAGAAGAGCCCATGCTTCATACTGTGATGTCACCCTCCTGAACTCATGGAGACCCTACTATTCACAAATTTTGGTTTGCTGAGTGATTTCCTCTGAAAACCACTCATACAATGTCGCAAAACTGTGAGTCTAAATGCACATCTGTCATTGGAGACCACCATGAGGACCTCTAAGTGCAGAACATGGGATTTTTGTGTCTTTGAGACTTCGCTCTCTCGATTTTCAGTTGAGTCCTTTTTATTTGCTTATTTTGAGTCTGTATGGCTACCAAGAACTGATATAGTCCTGTCCTGGGACAAACACAACAGTAATTCCAGTTTATACTCATGAGTTTGATGGTGTGTCAGCAGAAATATAGGTCTGCTTTCAGATGAAGGGTCAACCTCTATAGTCTACATGCTGTACCCTCAGTATCTATATGGTCTACCGCAAACTTGGATATTGAAGGACCTATCAATATCAGTTCTGAGAAGTCTGTTCCTTCACCTTCCTAAGTCCTTCAAATATGGCGGACCCATGTCTAAACAACAACCTGAGACCATTCAAGAAGACAATGAGATTCTGCAAATGAAGATTTCATCATCCACCTTCATATGGAAGATTAGACCGGAGACAAACTCATTTATCAGTGGTCAACAATAGACAGAAACTTAAAATTGGGTTAAGGGGGATGTTTCTAAAGGTCGCAGTACACATTAGTCTGTGGTGGATGAAAAAGGACAATATTAAACATCAACAATTGCTTGTAATACCCAGTTGCTATCTGGAAAGAAGTTGTCCATGTTTGCAATTTTCACCTGACAGTCTGAAATCTATAATTTATCTTTCCTTCTAAGAATGTCCTCAAGAAAGTTTATTCATCTTTCCTCCGGAGTCACTGAACATGACACGTATGTCCAGGTTGTAGGACTCTAAGGGCCAATGTCAATACAATTTTGTATGGCTTTTATGGAAACAACCATGAGATCATCATTCGTAAGATTGTTGTGCAGCCATTAGCCTACTTCTATCCAACGTGTGTGGCCATTCATGGTTAACGGCCACAAAAGAGCAGAAAATGAAGGATGTCACCATCCATGTCTCTGAGATGTCCACACATTCTAGCCATACGAGAAATGATCTCATGATCTACAGTCAATCATCACACTGGATATCTATGGGAATGGTTGGATTTCTCCATGTACTTAGGACCTGCAGAGCGTGAGCGCCCCCATTATTCCAGATATTAAATGTAACAGAATGATTCATATTTGCTGTCCCAAAATTGGTGGGACCTAAAAATGAGTGGTCACCAGGCTGGAGCAAGAAGCTGCATAACGGGCGATCTGTCGATGACATGTGGTCAGCGCTGTGGACATATAATGCATTCACATGATCATGATGTGATGACCTAGAGATGTGAGCGTCGTCGAGCTCCGACCTCAGTCACTGCGGTCACCCACCCTCAGTCCTTGGTGCAGAAATCCCACCCTCCCCCTTATTACATTAATGACCCGCTTTCATTGGCTGATGGAGTGGTCAGAACTTCTGATCTCCAGACCTGGAGCCCACGTTTCGCCTGCAGGTAACTGGTGGTGGAGGGTCCTTCTGCCCATTCGCCCCCGCTCTGTCCACAAGGCTCATTATATTATTGCATTTACTTCTCCGCTGAATTGTCTGTAATTGCTGCTTTGTTATTGAATAAAGGTAAATGAAGCGTCGCGGCTCGTACGTCCTTTTCTGCTTCCCTCCAGGATTCTGATGTCCCGGCTGTAAACTGTGACCCCATCTATTCCAGAATAGGAAGGGTGACAACAAGAACGGGACCGTTTTGGTATTGATGCTCTCTGTCTATACCACCTGGCAACAAGAACCATTAATAATCCTCGCAGTGAAATCAGCAGCTCTGCGGGGGCGGGGTGCTGTTAGACCGCCCCTGCAGTGCTGCACAATAATAGAGCAAATCTTAATTCCTCCAATAATTCCAGGGCGTGAACAGTGACTGCATAAAGCTTAGCCTTTGTTTTCAACAATAGGTTCTGCAGCAGCTGAGGTGTATATTATCAGGTTCTGCAGCAGCAGAGGTATATTATAAGGTTCTGGAGCAGCGGATGTCTATTATGATGTTTTGCAACAGCTGAGGTTTATTATGATATTTTGAAGCAGCTGAGGTGTACTATGAGGTTCTGCATCAGCTGAGGTGTGTATTATAAGGTTCTGCAGTGGCTGAGGTGTATTATGAAGTTCTGCATCAGCTGAGGTGTGTATTATAAGGTTCTGCAGCAGTTGAGGTGTTTCATAATGTTCCCTATCAGCTGAGATGTACTATGAGGTTCTGCATCAGCTGAGATGTATTATGAGGTTCTGCAGCAGCTGAGGTGTATAATGAGGTTCTGCAGCAGCAGAAGTGTATTATGAGGCTCTGCAGCAGCTGAGGTGTATTATGAGGTTCTGCAGCAGCTAAGTTGTATTATGAGATTCTGAAGCAGCTGAGGTATATTATGAGGTTCTGCAGCAGCTGAAGTGTATTATGAGGATTTTACAGCAAGCTGAGGTGTATTATGAAGTTCTGCATCAGCTGAGGTGTGTATTATGAGGTTCTGCAGCAACTGAGGTGTTTCATAATGTTCCCTATCAGCTGAAGTGTAGTATGAGGTTCTGCAACAGCTGAGGTGTATGATGTGGTTCTGCAGCAGCTGAGATGTATTATGAGGTTCTGCAGCAGCTGAGGTGTATATTATAAGTTCTGCAGCAGTCGGGGTGTGTATTATGAGGTTCAGCAGCAGCTCATGTGTATTATGAGGGTCTGCAGTGGCTCATGTTTGCGCTGTGATGTTCTGCAGCACCTAAGTAGCATTTTGCGATGTTCTGCAGCTCTGTTTTCCCTGACTGGCACTCTGGGGGTCATTTGGTGCGTGTCAGGTTCCCTTTCTATCTCACGACACTGATGTCAGTCACTGTAAAGCAGAAAATTAAAACCCTTGCACAGAAGAGAGACAGAACTTGCACTCTATAAGTTGGCTCCAAGTAACACTCTGTACAGCTGACCCTCTCCTTTGGAATCGGGTAATTAAGGAAACTCCTAAAGGCTAACAGATGTGAGGATGTGCACCAGGGATGTAGAGAAGCAGATTTGCGACCAAGATAAAAATTAAAGGGAATCGGTACCCCCCGGGACGTATATAACCTACTGATATGGACTTACAGGTAATAGAAATGTTAAACTAGTCCTTACCTGTCTGCCTCATATTAGCGGTCTTGTTGAGAAATCTTATATACTCTCTTTATGTTCATTTTTTCTTCCAGGCACAGGGGCGTGCAGTGCCTGGAAGAAATACCCCCCTCCCACTCACGTCAGTTCTGGCGCCGGAATCCCACGCCTGCGCTCCCTCCACCATTCGTACCTCTTCTTCCCTTCTATGGGCGCTGCATTCAGGGATCTTCTGCGCAGGCACAGGTGACTTCCGCACCAGTAACCTCCGGCATGGTCGCCGATAAAATGCTCTCTCCACTTCCTCCTCGCATAGACATTGCTATGTACACATGGTTCCTAGCAATGACTATGCAGGGAGGAAGTGGGGAGAGCACTTTATCGGCGTGCATGCCAGAGGTCACAGTGACTTGCTGGCACCTGCAGAGAAGATGCCTGTACTTTTTTTTATAAGCACTGCCTATTGTTCTGGATTAAATATAAAATTTTATATTTCAGTTCCTTTTGTTCTGTGAACCACACTCCTGAAAGCCATACACTACCTGTAATGGGAGTCCAATTGGCCTATAAACGATTGGTGGTGGCAGCTAATAATCTTTCTTGGGTTATTGTTGAGCTACCAGTTACCGTACTGGGGGTATATATATATATATATTCCATGCGTTGGAATCGGTTGTGTATATACCATACACTCACTGTGTGTTCCCAAATAATCGGCCTAGTAGTGGTAACAGTCGCAACCCTCCTCTGATAACCGCTGGTCAATTGCGTAATTGTCCATATGATAGGGGGCAGGAGAGGGCTGTTCATGACAAAACGATGACAGTGAAGTGGGTTCAGCGTGACCCGCCGGTTGTGATCTCTGACAATCATGACTTTACTCCAGTATTTACGCGGCGGGGGTCCGTTCCCTGCACTGGATGGGTGGAGAGAATCTTCTCATTGTGTCACTCCCAGGCTCGCTGCCATCTGCACTCTCCCCTGCCCTCGGCATGTCATCGGGGTCCGTGATGTGATGGTTCTGTATCCGCTGCTGACACTGGCGCCATTGTCTGCCTCCCGCCTAATCCGGCCTCACTAACAAGTGTCCCATAGATGAGGCCGGTGCTGGTCCTGATGTCAGCGACGCTGCCTAGTTAACCCCTAAAGCACCAGAGGCCGGTGATATCATGTTAATCCTTCCCAACCCATCCACAAAGACACAAGCTGACGTCTGCCATCAATTGTGGGGAGGATGAGATGTTGTTGGGTCATTTGGACACTGATGATCCGTGGATCAGAATCTCTTAGCGGTATTTGGGCCATAATATCAGACTGCAGGGAGTTTGGGAGAAGTAGTGGTGTGCTGAAATTCTAGTACTGCGGAGCAGGTAACTTTACAAGGACCAAATGGGGGCACTAAACTTTTACCAGTCAGTGGTTAGGCAGACCGCAGTAAGCGCTGTGCACTGAGCAACCAGTAATAGATCTGTAAGCACTCAGTGCACACGGGCCGCCATGATTCTCGTCAGCACGGCTCCTCTTCAGTGCACACAGGCCGCCATGATTCTCGTCAGCACGGCTCCTCTTCGGTACACACGGGCCGCCATGATTCTCATCAGCACGGCTCCTCTTCAATGCACACAGGCCGCCATGATTCTCATCAGCACAGCTCCTCTTCAGAGCACACGGGCCGCCATGATTCTCGTCAGCACGGCTCCTCTTTAGTTCACGCATGCCGCCATGATTCTCATCAGCGCAGCTCCTCTTCAGAGCACACAGGCCACCATGATTCTTGTGAGCGCGGCTACTCTTCAGTGCACACAGGCCGCCATGGTTCTCATCAGCGCGGCTAATCTTCAGTGCACACAGGCCGCCATGGTTCTCGTCAGCGCAGCTCCTCTTCAGTGCACACATGCCGCCATGGTTCTCGTCAGCGCGGCTCCTCTTCAGTGCACACAGGCCGCCATGGTTCTCGTCAGCGCGGCTCCTCTTCAGAGCACACAGGCCACCATGATTCTTGTGAGCGCGGCTACTCTTCAGTGCACACAGGCCGCCATGGTTCTCATCAGCGCAGCTCCTCTTCAGTGCACACAGGCCGCCATGGTTCTCATCAGCGCAGCTCCTCTTCAGTGCACACATGCCGCCATGGTTCTCGTCAGCGCGGCTCCTCTTCAGTGCACACAGGCCGCCATGGTTCTCGTCAGCGCGGCTCCTCTTCAGTGCACACAGGCCGCCATGAGTCTCATCAGCGCGGCTCCTCTTCAGTGCACACAGGCCGTCATGGCTCCCATCAGTGCGGCTCCTCTTCAGTGCACACAGGCCGCCATGATTCTCGTCAGCGCTGCGCCTCTTCAGTGCACACAGGCTGCCATGAGTCTCAGCAGCATGGCTCCTCTTCAGTGCACACAGGCTATCATGGTTTTCGGCAGCATGGCTTATTTCAATGCACACAGGCTGCCATGATTCTCGGTAGCGTAGCTCCTCTTCAGCGCACACTGGCCGCCATGATTCTCAGCAGCGTGGCTCCTCTTCAGCGCACACAGGCCGCCATGGTTCTCATCAGTGCGGCTCCTCTTCAGAGCACACATGCCGCCATGGTTCTCGTCAGCGCGGCTTCTCTTTAGTGCACACAGGCCGCCATGGTTCTCGGCAGCGTGGCTCTTCTTCAGAGCACACATGCCGCCATGGTTCTCGTCAGCGCAGCTCCTCTTCAGTGCACACAGGCCGCCATGGTTCTCGTCAGTGCGGCTCCTCTTCAGTGCACACAGGCCGCCATGGTACTCGTCAGCACAGCTCCTCTTCAGTGCACACAGGCTGTCATGGTTCTCGGCAGCATGGCTTATTTCAATGTACACAGGCCGCCATGGTTCTCATCAGCGCGGCTCCTCTTCAGTGCACACAGGCCGCCATGGTTCTCGTCAGCACAGCTCCTCTTCAGTGCACACAGGCTGTCATGGTTCTCGGCAGCATGGCTTATTTCAATGTACACAGGCCGCCATGGTTCTCGGCAGTACGGCTCCTCTTCAGTGCACACAGGCCGCCATGATTCTCATCAGCACGGCTCCTCTTCAGTGCACACAGGCTGCCATGATTCTCAGCAGCGTAGCTCCTCTTCAGCGCACACAGGCTGCCATGATTCTCAGCAGCGAAGCTCCTCTTCAGCGCACACAGGCTGCCATGATTCTCAGCAGTGTGGCTCCTCTTCAGCGCACACAGGCTGCCATGATTCTCAGCAGCGTGGCTCCTCTTCAGTGCACACAGGCCGCCATGATTCTCATCAGCGCAGCTCCTCTTCAGTGCACACAGGCCGCCATGGTTCTCGTCAGCACAGCTCTTCTTCAGTGCACACAGGCTGTCATGGTACTCGGAAGCATGGCTTATTTCAATGTACACAGGCCGCCATGGTTCTCGGCAGTACGGCTCTTCAGTGCACACAGGCCACCATGGTTCTCGGCAGGATGGCTCCTCTTCAGTGCACACAGGCTGCCATGATTCTCAGCAGCGTGGCTCCTCTTCAGCGCACACAGGCTGCCATGATTCTCCGCAGCGCGGTTCCTTTTCAGTGCACACAGGCTGCCATGGTTCTCGTCAGCGCGGCTCCTCTTTAGTGCACAAAGGCCGCCATGATTCTCATCAGCGCAGCTCCTCTTCAGTGCACACAGGCCGCCATGATTCTCGTCAGCAAGGTGTGAAGGACACCCAGTTCCTCCCAGGTCACCAATCCGTGATGTCACTACACAGGCATAGCTCTCCAGCACCCCCTTTGTCTCTCAGGTCAATAAGGGAACTGCACCTAGAGCAAATGGCTGCCGGGGAGACTGCCCAGTTACCCACAATGGGTATTCTAAGATCCGCGATCAGAGTAAAAGGATCAGCCCAAAATTAGTTTATGATTTAATTGCCTTAAGGGTGCACTAGGTAATTCAAGAAATATACAGTTAAAATATATCAAGAGTTACAGTCAGAGTAAAATATAACAATAATAATACAAGGCTTAAAGGTATAAAGCTGGGGTCAATTTACCAGGTTGAAGGTCGCTTGTGGAGGCCGGGGGGCTCAGCGTTCCGCAGGTCCAAGACTTAGTTGCCGGGCAGCCCCCAGAAAGCGTGTGCTTGCTCCCCTCTGGCTGGCATACCCTGTTCCTTAGTTAGTCATCTTCCTCTGTTCAGTGAGTCTCACTCTCCAAGTGTCCTCAGCTATTAAACCTTCCATGTCCCTCCCCCCTGCAACTCGGTGGGCTAGCAATCTCCACCGCTCAGCATCCCTGCAAGATTTATTCCAATATCTAATAAATGGGATAACTGCTCTCAGGGTGATCGGATCAATACACGGGTGGTACGAGCGCATGAGGTTTGTTCTGCCAGTCGTATAGGGATCAAACCTGGACCCATTCGGTCACTGTTGGAGGCTGATCTCTATATCTCAGGTCCCAGAACTCCCACGGACCCGGGAGTTGCACTGTCAGATGTGCAATTGCTTTAGGGCGAGGGGGATATTTTTTATGAGCCTGTACCTCGGACGATGCGTCCGTAATTCATGATTCCATGTTGGAGACGGTTTGACTGGAAGGCCACAATAGACGTGTATCCTGTGGCCACTTGACATGCGTGCTTTAATTGAGCCCCCAGGTGCCTCCTTGTCCCCTGCTGGTGTGGCTTCCTCATTGAGCTTTGAAGTACCTTCTGCCTGCTACACTGAGCTCAGCCCATTACCATACTAAAAGGAACTTTATTCATGAGAAAAGGTGGGGGCCAAGAGTGCTCGTCCCTGCAGATGTGTGACCAGGTGGATTGATAGGGGACAAAATGGAGTCACGCCAATCTCTCTTAGTATGCCCGTATCCAAGATGGCGGCTGCTCCCTCATCACACAAAGCTTCTCTTTAGTGCACACAGGCCACCATGATTCTCATCAGCGTGGTTAATTTTCAGTGCACATAGGCCGCCATGGTTCTCGGCATTGCAGCTCCTCTTTTGTCCACACAGGCCATCATGGTTCTCGGCAGCATGGCTTTTGTTTAGCGTACACTGGGTGCCACGGATCTCAGCAAAGTGGCTACTCCTCAATGCACACAGGCCGCCAGGGTTCTCGATAGCGCAGCTCCTCTTCAGTGCACAGACTGCACCATAGTTCTCGGCAGCGTGGATCCTCTTCAGTGCACACATTCCGCCATGGTTCTCGACAGTGCTGCTCCTATTCAGTGCACACAGGCTGCCAGGGTTCTCGGTAGGACAGCTCCTTTTCAGAGCACAGAACGCATCATAGTTCTCGGCAGCGCGGATCCTCTTCAGTGCACCGAGCGCACCATAGTTCTCGGCAGCGCGGATCCTCTTCAGTGCACAGAGCGCACCATAGTTCTCGGCAGTGCGGATCCTCTTCAGTGCACACATTTCGCTATGGTTCTCGACAGTGCAGCTCCTCTTCAGTGCACACAGGATGCCAGGGTTCTCGGTAGCACAGCTCCTCTTCAGTGCACAGACCGCACCATAGTTCTCGGCAGCATGGATCCTCTTCAGTGCACACATTCCACCATGGTTCTCGACAGTGCAGCTCCTCTTCAGTGCACACAGGATGCCAGGGTTCTCGGTAGGACAGCTCCTTTTCAGTGCATAGAGCGCACCATAGTTCTCGGCAGCGCTGATCCTCTTCAGTGCACACAGGCCGCCATGGTTCTCAGCAGCCCGTCTCCTCTTCAGTGCACACAGGCTGCCAAGGTTCTCAGCAGCCAGTCTCCTCTTCAGTGCACACAGGCCATCTTGGTTCTTGGCAGCATGGCTTCTCTTCAGCACACAAAGGGCGCCATGGTTCATGGAAGCGTGGCTCATTTCAGTGCACACAGGCCACCATGGTTCTCAACAGCGCGGCTCCCCTTCAGCACACATAGGGTGCCATCATTTTCAGCAGCGTGGCTCATTTAAGGGCACATGGGCAGCTACGGTTCTCAGGAGTGTGACTCCTCTTCATGGCACACAGGGCACCATGGTTCTAGGCAGCACAGCTCCTTTTGAGTGCAAACAGGGCGCCAAGGTTCTCATCAGCGCGGTTTCCCTTCATTGCACACAGGCAAACATTATTCTCACCAGCGCTGCTCCTCTTCAGTGCACATAGGTCACCATGGTCCTCGGCAGCATGGCTTCTCTTCAGCACACAATGGGCACCATGGTTTATGGAAGAGTGGCTCATTTCAGTGCACACAGGCCACCATGGTTCTCAACAGTGCGGCTCCTCTTCATGGCACACAGGCCGCAAAGGTTCTAGGTAGCGGATCTCCTTTTTAGTGAACACAGGCCGCCATGGTTCTCGGCAGACAGGCTCTTCTTCAATGCACCAGACCGCTATGGATCTCAGCAGAGCAGCTCCTCTTCAGTGCTCACAGCTGCCATTATTCTCAGCAGCGCGACTCTTCTTCATTGCGCACAGGCCGCCATTATTCTCATCAGCACAGCTCCTCTTCAGTGCACATAGGTAGCCATATTTTCAGCAGTGCAGCTCTTCAGTGCACATAGGTAGCCATATTTTCGGCAGTGCAGCTCCTCTTCAGTGCACATAGGTAGCCATATTTTCGGCAGTGCAGCTCCTCTTCAGTGCACATAGGTAGCCATAATTCTCAGCAGCGCGACTCTTCTTCAGTGCGCACAGGCCGCCATTATTCTCAACAGCACAGCTCCTCTTCAGTGCACATAGGTAGCCATATTTTCGGCAGCACAGCTCTTCCGTGCACATAGGTAGTCATATTTTCGGCAGCGCAACTCCTCTTCAGTGCACATAGGCTGTCATATTTTCGGCAGCACAGCGCTTCAGTGCACATAGGTAGCCATATTTTCGGCAGCGCAGCTCCTCTTCAGTGCACATAGGTAGCCATATTTTCAGCAGCACAGCTCTTCAGTGCACATAGGTAGCATTATTTTCAGCAGTGCAGCTCCTCTTCAGTGCACATAGGTAGCCATATTTTCGGCAGCACAGCTTTTCAGTGCACATAGGTAACCATATTTTTGGCAGCGCAGCTCCTCTTCAGTGCACATAGGTAGCCATATTTTCAGCAGCACAGCTCTTCAGTGCACATAGGTAGCCATATTTTCAGCAGTGCAGCTCTTCAGTGCACATAGGTAGCCATATTTTCGGCAGCACAAGTCCTCTTCAGTGCACATAGGTAGCCATATTTTCGGCAGCACAAGTCCTCTTCAGTGCACATAGGTAGATCAGACCCCCCTGCGACAACCCCCCTTCCGCGTCCCTGAGTCTGTACGAGAAGGGATGCGACAAGAGATACGAGAGATGTTGCGTTTAGGGGTCATTGAAGAGTCAGATAGTCTCTGGGCATCCCCCGTAGTGTTAGTGCCCAAGAAGGATGGGACTACACGGTTTTGTGTAGACTATCGCAGGCTCAATGAGAAAACGGTGACGGATGCGTATCCCATGCCGCACGTGGATGAGCTGTTAGACCGGCTGGCGGGGCAAAGTATTTGACCACCATCGATCTATGCAAAGGCTACTGGCAGATTCCCCATAGTCCTGACGCTATTCCCAAGTCGGCATTTGTCACCCCGTTCGGCTTATTCCAGTTTCGAGTTATGCCATTCGGGATGAAGAATGCCCAGGCGACCTTCCAGAGGCTGGCTGACTGGCTTCTGGATGGTCTCTAGGACTATGCTTGTGCCTACGGCTTATTCCAGTTTCGAGTTATGCCATTCGGGATGAAGAATGCCCCGGCGACCTTCCTGAGGCTGGCTGACCGGCTTCTGGATGGTCTCCAGGACTATGCGTGTGCCTACCTCGACGACATCGCCATCTACAGCGCGACATGGGAAGAGCATCTAAATCACCTAGAGACAGTATTAGACAGGATCCACAAGGCCGGAATCACCCTGAACCCAAACAAGTGTCACGTGGGCAAAGCAGAGGTTCAGTATTTAGGGCACTGGGTGGGAAGTGGGAAACAGCGACCAGAACCAGCCAAGATTGAGGCCATAGCCAAATGGCCCACCCCACGCACTAAAACCCAGGTCATGGCGTTTCCAGGGACAGCGGGGTATTACAGGGAATTCGTTCCCAATTACAGCAGCGTAGCCAAGCCCCTCACTGATCTGACCTGTAAGAACCAACCCCGCCAGGTAACCCGGACCCCAGAGTGTGAGGAAGCCTTCCGCCAGCTAAAGGACACCCTCACCAATACCCCTGTATTGGCCGCACCTGATCCAACTAAACGTTTCCTTGTTCACACGGACGCTTCTATGTTTGGATTGGGGGCAGTACTGAGCCAAGTCGGGCCGGACGGCCAAGAACACCCGGTAGCTTACCTGAGTCGGAAACTACTGCCCCGTGAAGTGAGCTATGCGGCCATCGAGAAGGAGTGCCTGGCAGTAGTATGGGCACTCAAAAAGTTACAACCATATTTGTATGGACGACAGTTTTCCCTCCTAACGGACCATAATCCCCTAGTCTGGCTTAATCGGGTCTCCGGAGACAACGCCAGATTACTGCGGTGGAGTTTAGCCCTACAACCTCTGGACTTCACCATCCACTACAGACCCGGCAAACAAAACGGTAACGTCGATGGACTAAGTCGACAAACGGAACTTGTACCAACCCCATAAACTTCGGTCATCCCCAAACCGATCCGTTAAGGATCAGACCATACCTCCCAACCGTCCCGATTTCAGCGGGACAGTCCCGCTTTGGCACCGGGGTCCCGCTGTCCCGCTTCGGGCATTTAAAATCCCGAATTTGCGGCCGCCGGTGAAGCCCCGCCCACTTCCGGGACGTAGAGACGATTAGGACTAGTCCCGCACTCCGGGCGGGGTCAGTGACGTAAGCGGCCGGCATGATCACACTCTGCAGCCTTTGTTTAGTAAATCTGGGCCAGGAGATCGGGGAAGGAGGGACCAGCTGCGTGCGCGGCGCCGACTCCAGCCTGGTGTCTCCCCCACCACGCACCGCAACGCGCATGCGCGGGAATCTGTGGTACCCGATGCTGAGGCGCAGAGTCTGGTCCTTGTGTCACTCGGAGGCGGCAGCGGCGTGTGAGGGGGAGGGAGGCGGTCATCATTACCGGCACACACCGGCATGCATTGTGTATGGCGGATAAGGGGCGGCAGGGAGAAGCCTGCAAACCAGATAGTGCAGTGTGTCCATGCACCTCTCCATCCACAGGTAGCACTGTAACACCTCTAACAGTGCCAGCCAGCACCCTCCTAGTGCCAACCTGGCTGTGGGTGTGTGTGTGTGATGGCTGGGTGTGTGTGTGTGTGATGGCTGGGTGTGTGTGTGTGATGGCTGGGTGTGTGTGTGTGATGGCTGCGTGTGTGTGATGGCTGGGGTGTGTGTGTGATGGCTGCGTGTGTGTGTGATGGCTGCGTGTGTGTGTGTGTGTGTGATGGCTGCGTGTGTGTGTGTGATGACTGCGTGTGTGTGTGTGATGACTGCGTGTGTGTGTGATGGCTGTGTGTGTGTGTGTGTGAAGGCTGCGTATGTGATGCATTTGTGTCAAAGCTGCATGTGTTTGTGAGCTGCGTTTGTGATGCTGCGTGTGTATGTGTGATACTGTGTGTGATGCTGCATGTGTGTGAGCTGCGTGCGTGTGTGAGCTGTGTGTGATGCTGCATGTGTGTGTGCTGCGTGTGTGTGGGCCGTGTGTGTGAGCTGTGTGCGTGTGCATGTGTGTGAGCGTGTGTGTGTGAGCTGCGTGCCTGTATGTCATTATACAGTATGGAGAACTGTGGCCATTATACAGTATGGAGCATCATGTGCGGTCATTATACAGTATGCAGCATCATGTGCGGTCATTATACAGTATGAAGCATCATGTGCACCCAGCATACAGTATGGAGCATCATGTGTGGTCATCATACAGTATGGAGCATCATGTGCGGTCATTATACAGTATGGAGCGTCATGTGCGGCCATTATACGGTATGGAGCATCATGTGGGGCCATTATACGGTATGCATGCCGTCATTATACAGTATGGAGCGTCATGTGTGTTCATTATACAGTATGGAGCGTCATGTGTGGCAATTATACAGTATGGGGCATCATGTGCGGTCATTATACAGTATGGAGCGTCATGTGTGGCAATTATACAGTATGGGGCATCATGTGCGGTCATTATACAGTATGGAGCATCATGTGCGGTCATTATACAGTATGGAGCATCATGTGCGGCCATTATACAGTATGGAGCATCATGTGCAGTCATTATACAATATGGAGCATCATGTGCGGCCATTATACAGTATGGAGCATCATGTGCGGTCAATATACAATACGGAGCATCATGTGCGGTCATTATACAGTATGGAGCATCATGTGCGGCCATTATACAGTATGGAGCATCATGTGCGGTCATTATACAGTATGGAGCATCATGTGCGGCCATTATACAGTATGGAGCATCATGTGCGGTCATTATACAGTATGGAGCGTTATGTGTGGCCATTATACAGTATGGGGCATCATGTGCAGTCATTATACAATATGGAGCATCATGTGCAGCCAGTATACAGTATGCAGCATCATGTGCGGTCAATATACAATACGGAGCATCATGTGCGGTCATTATACAGTATGGAGCATCATGTGCGGCCATTATACAGTATGGAGCATCATGTGCGGTCATTATACAGTATGGAGCATCATGTGCGGCCATTATACAGTATGGAGCATCATGTGCGGTCATTATACAGTATGGAGCATCATGTGCGGCCATTATACAGTATGGAGCATCATGTGCGGTCATTATACAGTATGGAGCATCATGTGCGGCCATTATACAGTATGGAGCATCATGTGCAGTCATTATACAATATGGAGCATCATGTGCGGCCAGTATACAGTATGCAGCATCATGTGCGGTCAATATACAATACGGAGCATCATGTGCGGTCATTATACAGTATGGAGCATCATGTGCGGCCATTATACAGTATGGAGCATCATGTGCGGTCATTATACAGTATGGAGCATCATGTGCGGCCATTATACAGTATGGAGCATCATGTGCGGTCATTATACAGTATGGAGCGTTATGTGTGGCCATTATACAGTATGGGGCATCATGTGCAGTCATTATACAATATGGAGCATCATGTGCAGCCAGTATACAGTATGCAGCATCATGTGCGGTCAATATACAATACGGAGCATCATGTGCGGTCATTATACAGTATGGAGCATCATGTGTGGCCATTATACAGTATGGAGCGTCATGTGTGGCCATTATACAGTATGGAGCATCATGTGTGGCCATTATACAGTATGGAGCGTCATGTGCGGTCATTATACAGTATGGAGCACTGTGTGGCCATATTTTTTTGTTTATAACTATTGTATATGAAACAGTGTGATCAGCAGTGCTAAATGGGTGTAGTTGGGACGTGGATATGGGTGTGACTAATTATGAATGGGTGTGGTCAGAGGCGTGGCCTAAAATTTGCCGCGGCGCGCTTCGCGCGCCGCTAACTTTGTCCCTCTTTCCCATCTTCAAAAGTTGGGAGGTATGTCAGACTGTGTATGCGGATCGCGTCGCTGAAAAGGGGAGCAATGTTACGGAACCCCCCAGCACCAAGAATATGTTATGCAGTATATGTATAATAGGTTCCATGTGAGATATATGTCCCTAATGCATCAGCCCACAGGCTGCGTCCCTGGGCAGAGGAGACAAGATATCCCCCTTCTGACCTCCCCCACCTTTGTAATTCCCACAGTAAATATCAGCAGGCTCCCGCCCCCTGCGGCTATTGTAATGTATGTCTGGCCTGCCACTTTTGAATGGACCTGCCCTCTGTATCTGTTACATATATTCTGTGTTCTGTGAATAAAGCGTTGTGAGACTGGAAATACGTGGAGAAGCAGTCAGCTTTTATATGCTCTCATGTAATCAAGGAATTCCAGCCAGCGTCCTTCATTCAGACTCCAGCCAATGGAAAGTGGACCTCCTGAAACACAGGGTGGTACTGAAAAAGAGGTACCCCAGCTCGGTAGACCCCGTTATAATCAGCAGAAGGAGGCTCTTGCCGATTGTACCAGGCCTCATCAAGCACAGCCATCATTGCCAACCAAAAGGAAGGACAGAAAAACAAGAGGAGGGAGAGGGGTGTAACTGCGACACACAATGTCACCGGTAAAGAAAAAAAAATTAAAAACACCGAGTCAGATCCTGAAAACTCTGCACAGAACCGTCCAAGTCTTCAGTGACAGGAATGATTGTTCCATCCAGCCACAGACGTTCTGTAATCTCCCACCGCTGCCACCAGTTGTCAATGATCACAGCCAGGGATGTGGGGGGGGGGGGGGGGGACACGCTGAACCCGCCACACTTATCTTTTTGTCATGAACAGGCCTCTGCTGCAAGGAGAACGGTCAGTTGCATAATTGACGATTAATGGATGAGGCTGCTTCCATTACAGGGCCGGTTATTGGGGAGCGCCGATGGCACACCTGACCAGTAGCGGATGGCTACAAGGGTGCGGTTTACAGAACAAAAATGAACAGAACAATTACATTTTGTAGTTAATTCTGAAAGGTCGGCGATTAAAAAACAAAAGATTTCACAAAGGGGACAATACAATATATACAGTTACATAAAATAAAGATTAACAAAAGAACGGTGACTACGCCACTCACAGATGGCTCAGCGGAGGGAGGCAGTTCAGGAAAACGAACGGAACCGACAGTGAACTGGGCCCCCAAGTACTGACCAACTAAACCCAATCATTGTGATACTGTTTATAGAGCCTCTTCATCCACGTTTATGTCTGTTTATCTAAGTCCCTAATGTGATACGGCATCTAATCCATTCACATCGACACTCGCAGACGTGTATCTAATACTGATCAATGGTCAGCCGCAGTGATACTGCCCAATGTCCTGTATCTAAGCCTATGGTATGTCTTACTCCCTGCTGCATCTAATCCTCTCGCGTGTGCGATACGGTCGTTCAGATTTTCTACATCATAACGGCACAGGGTCTCCCTCCAGCAGCGCAGAGTATTTCAGTAAAAATACAAGAAATCCAAATTATAAACATTTTATTAAAAAAAAAATCTCAGGAACAAAAAAAAAAAACAAACAACAAAATGTAGAATATTTATTTATCATCCTCTGTATAATCTGAGTAAAAAGCACGGACCAAATTCAAGCAAACACTCGGATACAAGCGGACACAGTGTTACTCACACACCAGCCAGCAGGGGGCAGCACTAGCGCCTGCTGCCCTGGAGGGGAGGAGCTGCCCGGGCACCGACTACTGATCAGTCCAGGAGGGAAACCATCAGCAAGGATGAGCAGAGGCTCCAGTGCGAGGGCAGCAGCGCCTCCTAGGATATATCATAAAATAAGAGTCCGCCATCTGCACCGCTCACCTGTAGGAGACATGGCCGCCAAAACATACCGAGATCCAACACCCTCCCCCACGGGGTGAATTCTATACATGAGGATGCAGGAGCCGGTGTATTTGTGGCATGGCGGCTCCCGCGCCGATCTGGAGAAGTGTCCGCCATGTTGGCTGCGCTCCGGGTTATTGGCCACATACGGTGAGCTCCCGCAGATACGACTGGGTGAGACTGTGCAGCTCCTCCAGGGCGTAGTCCTCCGGCATCGGTAGCCGGCCAATGTGGGGGGCGAGCAGTCTGAGCGGGACGCGCTGGAGGTCCGAGTCGTCCGATTCTGGAGAGTGCTGTAAGCGCAGGACCACGCGCAGGATGTTCGCAACGCGCTTCGCCATTTCTGGAGGGACATAAAGCTCGTTAGTGAAGTACGGCAATCCAGAGCGGCCCCCGGAGGAGGAACAGCGGCCCCCCAGACCCAGGAGGAGGAACAGCGGCCCCCCCAGACCCAGGAGGAGGAGGAGGAGCGGCCCCCCAGACCCAGGAGAAGGAGCGGCCCCCCAGACCCAGACGGAGGAGGAACAGCGGGCCCCCCAGACCCAGAAGGAGGAGGAGGAACAGCGGGCCCCCCAGACCCAGAAGGAGGAGGAGGAACAGCGGCCCCCCCAGACCCAGGAGGAGGAGCGGGCCCCCCCAGACCCAGGAGGAGGAGCGGGCCCCCCAGACCCAGGAGGAGGAGCGGGCCCCCCAGACCCAGGAGGAGGAGCGGGCCCCCCAGACCCAGGAGGAGGAGCGGGCCCCCCAGACCCAGGAGGAGGAGCGGGCCCCCCAGACCCAGGAGGAGGAGCGGGCCCCCCAGACCCAGGAGGAGGAGCGGGCCCCCCAGACCCAGGAGGAGGAGCGGGCCCCCCAGACCCAGGAGGAGGAGCGGGCCCCCCAGACCCAGGAGGAGGAGTGTCATGGTTCCCAATGGCAAGGGAACGTCAGAGAACTTAAATAACAGACTAGCTCTTGGGTGATGGAATCTCGAGCTGACCGTGAGCTAAACCTATCACACAACTAACAGTGGCCGGGTGACGTACCTACGTTTTATCCCTAGACGCCCAGCGCCAGCCGGAGAACTAACTAACCCTAATAGAGGAAAAAACAGACCTGCTTACCTCTAGGGAAATTCCCCCAAAAAGGAGACAGAAGCCCCCCACATATATTGACGGTGAGTTCAGAGGAAAAGACATACGCAGTATGAAGGTAGGTTCAGCAAAGCGAGGTCCGCTTACTAGATAGTAAGAAGATACAATAGGGAACTTCACGGTCAGCTGAAAACCCTATTAAAATACCATCCGGAAATTACTTTAAGACTCATGTGTCAACTCATGACACCGGAGTGGTAATTTCGGCCCACAAGAGCTTCCAGCTACAGAAACATAACTGTGAACTGGAACAAAAATGCAAACAAACTTAGGACTAAGAGTCCAACTTAGCTGATAGTAGTCTAGAAGCAGGAACATGCAACAGAAAGGCTCTGGTTACATTGATGGCCGGCACTAGAATAACTGAGCAGCAAGGCTAAATAGGATACACCCATATCCTGATGGAAACAGGTGAACAGAGAAAGTGAAGCACACAAGTCCAGTACCACCAGTGACCACCGGGGGAGCCCAAAAACCAAATTCACAACAGTACCCCCCCCTCAAGGAGGGGGCACCGAACCCTCACAAGAACCACCAGGGCGATCAGGACGAGCCCTATGAAAGGCACGGACCAAATCAGAGGCATGAACATCAGAGGCTGTCACCCAAGAATTATCCTCCTGACCGTAGCCCTTCCACTTGACCAGATACTGAAGTTTCCGTCTGGAAACACGGGAGTCCCAGATCTTCTCCACAACGTACTCCAATTCACCCTCAACCAACACCGGAGCGGGAGGCTCAACGGAAGGCACAACCAGTACCTCATACCTGCGCAATAATGACCGATGGAAGACATTATGGATAGAAAAAGATGCCGGGAGGTCCAATCGAAAGGACACAGGGTTAAGAATCTCCAAAATCCTATACGGGCCGATGAACCGAGGCTTAAACTTAGGAGAAGAAACCCTCATAGGGACAAAACGAGAAGACAACCACACCAAGTCCCCAACATGAAGACGAGGACCAACACGACGACGGCGGTTAGCAAAATGCCGAGTCTTCTCCTGGGACAACTCCAAATTGTCCACCACCTGTCCCCAAATCCGATGCAACCTATCCACCACAGTATCCACTCCAGGACAATCCGAAGACTCCACCTGACCAGAAGAAAAGCGAGGATGAAACCCCGAATTGCAAAAGAAAGGAGAAACCAAAGTGGCAGAACTAGCCCGATTATTGAGGGCAAACTCCGCCAACGGCAAAAAGGCAACCCAGTCATCCTGATCCGCAGACACAAAACACCTCAAATAAGTCTCCAAGGTCTGATTAGTTCGCTCAGTCTGGCCATTAGTCTGAGGATGGAACGCAGACGAAAAAGACAAATCAATGCCCATCCTAGCGCAGAACGCCCGCCAAAATCTAGACACGAACTGGGTCCCCCTGTCAGAAACGATATTCTCCGGAATACCATGCAAGCGAACCACATTTTGAAAAAACAGAGGAACCAACTCGGAAGAGGACGGCAACTTAGGCAAGGGCACCAAATGAACCATCTTTGAAAAACGGTCACACACCACCCAGATGACAGACATTTTCTGAGAAACAGGGAGATCAGAAATAAAATCCATAGAGATGTGAGTCCAAGGCCTCTTTGGAATGGGCAAAGATAACAACAAGGTTTGGCCCGAGCACAAACATCACAAGACTGCACAAAAACTCGTACATCTCGAGACACAGAAGGCCACCAGAAGGACCTAGCCACCAAATCCCTGGTACCAAAGATCCCGGGATGACCTGCCAACGCAGAAGAATGAACCTCCGAGATGACTCTACTGGTCCAATCATCAGGAACAAACAGTCTACCAGGCGGGCAACGATCAGGTCTATCCGCCTGAAACTCCTGCAAAGCCCGTCGCAGGTCTGGGGAAACAGCAGATAATATCACCCCATCCTTAAGGATACCTGTAGGTTCAGAATCACCAGGGAAATCAGGCTCAAAACTCCTAGAAAGGGCATCCGCCTTCACATTTTTAGAACCTGGTAAGTATGAGACCACAAAATTAAACCGAGAGAAAAACAACGACCAGCGCGCCTGTCTAGGATTCAGGCGCCTGGCAGACTCAAGATAAATCAAATTCTTGTGATCGGTCAATACCACCACCTGATGTCTAGCCCCCTCAAGCCAATGACGCCACTCCTCAAAAGCCCACTTCATAGCCAAAAGCTCCCGATTACCAATATCATAATTTCGCTCGGTGGGCGAAAATTTTCGAGAAAAGAACGCACAAGGTCTCATCACGGAGCAATCGGAACTTTTCTGCGACAAGACCGCCCCAGCTCCGATCTCGGAAGCATCGACCTCAACCTGAAAAGGAAGAGTAACATCAGGCTGACGCAACACAGGGGCGGAAGAAAAGCGGCGCTTAAGTTCCCGAAAGGCCTCCACAGCAGCAGGGGACCAATCAGCAACATCAGCACCCTTTTTGGTCAAATCAGTCAAAGGTTTAGCAACATCAGAAAAACCAGTTATAAATCGACGATAAAAATTAGCAAAGCCCAAAAATTTCTGAAGGCTCTTAAGCGAAGAAGGTTGCGTCCAATCACAAATAGCCCGAACCTTGACAGGATCCATCTCAATGGAAGAGGGGGAAAAAAATGTACCCCAAAAAAGAAATCTTTTGAACCCCAAAAATACACTTAGAACCCTTCACACACAAGGAATTAGCCCGCAAAACCTGAAAAACCCTCCTGACCTGTTGGACATGAGAATCCCAGTCATCCGAAAAAATCAAAATATCATCCAGATACACGATCATGAATTTATCCAAATATTCCCGGAAAATGTCATGCATAAAGGACTGAAAGACTGAAGGGGCATTTGAAAGACCAAAAGGCATTACTAAATACTCAAAATGGCCCTCGGGCGTATTAAATGCGGTTTTCCACTCATCCCCCTGCTTAATTCGCACCAAATTATACGCCCCACGGAGATCAATCTTAGAGAACCACTTAGCCCCTTTTATTCGAGCAAACAAATCAGTCAGCAGTGGCAGAGGATACTGATATCTGACTGTAATTTTATTCAAGAGTCGATAATCAATACACGGCCTCAAAGAGCCATCTTTTTTAGATACAAAGAAAAAAACGGCTCCTAAGGGAGATGAAGAAGGACGAATATGTCCCTTTTCCAGGGACTCCTTAATATATTCTCGCATCGCAGCATGTTCAGGTACAGATAGATTAAATAAACGACCCTTTGGAAATTTACTGCCCGGAATCAGATCTATGGCACAATCGCAATCTCTGTGAGGAGGTAGTGAACCAAGCTTAGGCTCCTCAAAAACATCACGATAATCAGATAAAAATTCCGGAATCTCAGAGGGAATAGATGACGAAATGGAAACCAAAGGTACGTCCCCATGAGTCCCCTGACATCCCCAGCTTAACACAGACATTGCTTTCCAGTCGAGGACTGGGTTATGAGATTGCAGCCATGGCAATCCAAGCACCAACACATCATGTAGATTATACAACACAAGGAAGCGAATAATCTCCTGATGGTCTGGAGTCATACGCATAGTCACTTGTGTCCAGTATTGTGGTTTATTACTAGCCAATGGTGTAGAGTCAATACCCTTCAGAGGTATAGGAACTTCCAGAGGCTCTAGATCAAACCCACAGCGCCTGGCAAAGGACCAATCCATTAGACTCAAAGCGGCGCCAGAGTCGACATAGGCATCCGCGGTAATTGACGATAATGAACAAATCAAGGTCACAGACAGAATAAACTTAGACTGTAAAGTGCCAATTGAAACAGACTTATCAACCTTCTTTGTGCGTCTAGAGCATGCTGATATAACATGAGTTGAATCACCACAATAGAAGCACAACCCATTTTTTCGCCTAAAATTCTGCCGTTCGCTTCTGGACAGAATTCTATCACACTGCATACTCTCTGGAGCCTTCTCAGAAGACACCGCCAAATGGTGCACAGGTTTGCGCTCCCGCAAACGCCGATCAATCTGAATAGCCATTGTCATGGACTCATTCAGACCTGTAGGTGCAGGGAACCCCACCATAACATCTTTAATGGCATCAGAGAGACCCGCTCTGAAATTCGCCGCCAGGGCGCACTCATTCCACTGAGTAAGCACAGACCATTTACGAAATTTTTGGCAGTATATTTCAGCTTCATCTTGCCCTTGAGATAGGGCCATCAAGGTTTTTTCAGCCTGAATCTCTAAATGAGGTTCCTCATAAAGCAACCCCAAAGCCAGAAAAAACGCATCCACATTGAGCAACGCAGGATCCCCGGGTGCCAACGCAAATGCCCAATCCTGAGGGTCACCCCGCAGCAAGGAAATTACTATCCTAACCTGCTGTGCGGGATCTCCAGCGGAGCGAGATCTCAGGGAAATAAATAATTTACAATTATATTTGAAATTCAGGAAACGAGATCTATCCCCGGAGAAAAATTCTGGTATAGGAATTCTAGGTTCAGACATAGGAGCATGAATAACAAAATCCTGTAAACTTTGAACCTTCGTAGCAAGATTATTCAAACCTGTAGCCAAACTCTGAGGATCCATTTTAATCAGGTGAGATCAGAGCCATTCAAGGATTAGAAGGAGAGAGAGAGGCAAAGGCAGCAATTAGAGCAGAAATGCAACTGAGTAAACTATAGAGCAAGCTCAGAGGGAAAAAAAAAAAAAAAATCTGCAGACTTCTTTTTCTCTCCTTTCTTCTGCCAACGGTTTTAACCCTTGGCCGGCCATACTGTTATGGTTCCCAATGGCAAGGGAACGTCAGAGAACTTAAATAACAGACTAGCTCTTGGGTGATGGAATCTCGAGCTGACCGTGAGCTAAACCTATCACACAACTAACAGTGGCCGGGTGACGTACCTACGTTTTATCCCTAGACGCCCAGCGCCAGCCGGAGGACTAACTAACCCTAATAGAGGAAAAAACAGACCTGGCTTACCTCTAGGGAAATTCCCCCAAAAAGGAGACAGAAGCCCCCCACATATATTGACGGTGAGTTCAGAGGAAAAGACATACGCAGTATGAAGGTAGGTTCAGCAAAGCGAGGTCCGCTTACTAGATAGTAAGAAGATACAATAGGGAACTTCACGGTCAGCTGAAAACCCTATTAAAATACCATCCCGAAATTACTTTAAGACTCATGTGTCAACTCATGACACCGGAGTGGCAATTTCGGCCCACAAGAGCTTCCAGCTACAGAAAAATAACAAAACTGAGAACTGGAACAAAAATGCAAAACAAACTTAGGACTAAGAGTCCAACTTAGCTGATAGTAGTCTAGAAGCAGGAACATGCAACAGAAAGGCTCTGGTTACATTGATGGCCGGCACTAGAATAACTGAGCAGCAAGGCTAAATAGGATACTCCCATATCCTGATGGAAACAGGTGAACAGAGAAAGTGAAGCACACAAGTCCAGTACCACCAGTGACCACCGGGGGAGCCCGAAAACCAAATTCACAACAGAGGACCGGGCCCCCCAGACCCAGGAGGAGGAGGAGCGGGCCCCCCAGACCCAGGAGGAGGAGGAGCGGGCCCCCCAGACCCAGGAGGAGGAGGAGCGGGCCCCCCAGACCCAGGAAAAGGAGGAGCGGGCCCCCCAGACCCAGGAGGAGGAGGAGCGGGCCCCCCAGACCCAGGAGGAGGAGGAGGAGCGGGCCCCCCAGACCCAGGAGGAGGAGGAGGAGCGGGCCCCCCAGACCCAGGAGGAGGAGGAGGAGCGGGCCCCCCAGACCCAGGAGGAGGAGGAGGAGCGGGCCCCCCAGACCCAGGAGGAGGAGGAGGAGCGGGCCCCCCAGACCCAGGAGGAGGAGGAGCGGGCCCCCCAGACCCAGGAGGAGGAGGAGCGGGCCCCCCAGACCCAGGAAAAGGAGGAGCGGGCCCCCCAGACCCAGGAGGAGCGGGCCCCCCAGACCCAGGAGGAGGAGGAGGAGCGGGCCCCCCAGACCCAGGAGGAGGAGGAGGAGCGGGCCCCCCAGACCCAGGAGGAGGAGGAGGAGGAGGAGCGGGCCCCCCAGACCCAGGAGGAGGAGGAGGAGCGGGCCCCCCAGACCCAGGAGGAGGAGGAGGAGCGGGCCCCCCAGACCCAGGAGAAGGAGGAGCGGCCCCCCAGACCCAGGAGAAGGAGGAGCGGCCCCCCAGACCCAGGAGAAGGAGGAGCGGCCCCCCAGACCCAGAAGGAGGAGCGGCCCCCCAGACCCAGGAGGAGGAGCGGCCCCCCAGACCCAGAAGGAGGAGCGGCCCCCCAGACCCAGGAGGAGGAGCGGCCCCCCAGACGAAGGAGGAGCGGCCCCCCAGACGAAGGAGGAGCGGCCCCCCAGACCCAGGAGGAGGAGGAGCGGCCCCCCAGACCCAGGAGGAGGAGGAGCGGCCCCCCAGACCCAGGAGGAGGAGGAGCGGCCCCCCAGACCCAGGAGGAGGAGGAGCGGCCCCCCAGACCCAGGAGGAGGAGGAGCGGCCCCCCAGACCCAGGAGGAGGAGGAGCGGCCCCCCAGACCCAGGAGGAGGAGGAGCGGCCCCCCAGACCCAGGAGGAGGAGGAGCGGCCCCCCAGACCCAGGAGGAGGAGGAGCGGCCCCCCAGACCCAGGAGGAGGAGGAGCGGCCCCCCAGACCCAGGAGGAGGAGGAGCGGCCCCCCAGACCCAGGAGAAGGGACACCCTGCGCCTGCACCATCCTGTGTGCGTGGTAGGACCCGGCTCACGGGCAGAGCCCACCCCGGGTGCCGGCACTCACCGGACTGTGCCAGTCGGTCTTTGGAGGAGCAGCAGTGGATCTGATCCACCCGGTTACAGACGAACGTCACCTTCGTGTGCAGTTGTTCAAGTTCACAGCCGGACGATTCGTTCTGCAGAAGGAAGAAAAGAAAACGTGAAGCCAGAACCCCGAGATTGGAAGTCTCCTGCCTCACGGCGCAGCTCTGCAGCTTCATCCCCCACCTCCCCCTCATCTCCAGCTGGTAGGGCATGCTGAGAGTTGTAGTTGTACCGCAGCAGAAACTGTAATATTGGTTCAATGGGGTTTTCCAAAAATGGCGCGTCAGTGCAATAATGGCGATGGTGCCCCCTGCTAGCCAACACAAGCAATACTTCAAAATTAAATTTTAGTGGCAAAAAAAAAAAAAAAATCACAGTGTGTGGCACATTTGCCTGAGAGCCGACACTTTCCTTTACTATGGCGCAGTCCGAGGACTTGATTATTGCGCCAAGTGGTATTGTGCAGATTGTCGCCCGTGGCCAATGCCGATCATCGCTCTGCGATTAGTGGAGTCACAGAAACGGAAATAAGGAGGACGTGGAGATTGTATTCCCTCCGTCAAGGCGTTCACCGCGATTCTTCAGCCCCCCACCCTCCATGGTGACCCTCGCCCATCGTTATCCCGTGATCGGGTATCAGAGGGGCTGATTGGTGCCTGAACCACACACTGGCTGAGACTGCACGGCTGTCAGATGTCCCTGCAGCTCCTGAGCCGGCTCTGCACACAGCAACTGCGCCATTACCCCCCCACACCTGCACCCCCGTGCAGCCCCTGCCCCCCCAACACCTGCGCCCCCGTGCAGCCCCTGCCCCCCCGTGCAGCCCCTGCCCCCCCGTGCAGCCCCTGCCCCCCCACACCCGCGCCGCCGTGCAGCCCTTGCCCCCCCACACCCGTGCCGCCGTGCAGCCCCTGCCCCCCCACACCCGCGCCGCCGTGCAGCCCTTGCCCCCCCACACCGCCGTGCAGCCCCTGCCCCCCCCCCACACCCGCGCCCCCGTGCAGCCCCTGCCCCCCCACACACCCGCGCCCCCGTGCAGCCCCTGCCCCCCCCCACACCCCCGTGCAGCCCCTGCCCCCCCACACACCCGCGCCCCGTGCAGCCCCTGCCCCCCCACACCTGCGCCCCCGTGCAGCCCCTGCCCCCCCACACCTGCGCCCCCGTGCAGCCCCTGCCCCCCCACACCTGCGCCGCCGTGCAGCCCCTGCCCCCATAGCCAGTGTGCGGGCGTCACCTGTCGGATAAGCTCCAGCATCTCGATCACGCTGATGTAGTCCATGTACACCTGGCCGGCCGTGTCCCAGCCCTGGATGTGCACGCAGTTCTCCGGCCGGGACAGTTGGTCCAGGAAGCTGCGCAGGTACGTGTAGTTCTCATTAATGATGGCGTCTACAAGACAAGAGAGACAACATTACCCATCACTTACAGAAAGCTCAGGGAAAGCGAGAATGCTGACGCAGCTGCGGGTTTGCTACTGTGCATCAGTGCAGACAGTCCACTAAGAACAACGGCTTCGCCAGAACCGCTCCACGTCATCTGCACTGATACAAAGCAACAAACCACCTGCGGGATAGACTAGGTCTGTGACAGTTTCCAGCCTCCGGATGACAGCGAGCAGAAGCGGGGGTCCGGATGTGTCATCACAGAGCGGAGGCTGCTGTAACCGCTGGACACGGACCCCCGGCCGGGGTTTACCTGACGCCAGGTGCCGACACACCAGCTTGTGGCACTGGTTCCAGTGTCGGGCGCGCAGTAGATACAGCGCCTCCCTGTGGTGGTCTCCGTCCCTCCTGGCGCGGATCGCTTTGGCCTCGTAGATCCACTCTGCAGGGATGAGGAGCTTCTCTACCAGGAACTTCTCCTTCGCCAGCGTTTCGGGGGTCTCCCGCAGGGTGCAGTGTCTGGTGAGCAGCTCCCGCACCGCCGTCTCTCGTATACTGGAGAGAGAATAGGAGTTATATACACCAGAGACCCTCCCCGTAGATGCGGTACAGAAAGCCACGACAGACCACGAGTCTGCTCAGCACTTACACGGCGTCCGGGACGTGGAGCACCACGAATACGGCCCACTGCCACAGCCCCACGGTCTCCAGCTGCTCGGCGTAGCTGGCGTGCAGCAGGCCCTGGCTCTGCCCCGAGAGGTGCCGGTAATTCAGCGCCTGCAGCACCATCCACAGGTGCCAGCTCAGGCGATAGTCCAGGGGGTCCGGGGTCACACTTCTGGGGTCCAACAGCTGCCGGAGATCATAACACCTACCGAGGAAGCAGGAGGGAAACCGAGGGTTAACTCAGTGTGTGAGCAGCGAGGGCAGCTAGTAAGTAAGTGCCCCCCGCAGCTCACCGGTCACTGTACAGCTTCAACAGGTGGAAGCAGACGTCTCTCCGGATGGAAGACGTGTCCGCATCGATGGCCTCTAGGCGCAGGCCGTGCTCCTCCAAGTAGGCCGGGAGCGGGTACGCGGCGTAGCGGCTGCTGTCCTCCGACTCCTGATCAATAAAGAGCCGCGGTCAGTGACGAGAGCAGCGAACGGCGCGGTGAGGACCACGAGTGGTGGCACCTACCTGAAAGGCGGTCTCGTACTGCTGCAGCGCCTGGGGGATGGAGGCAGTGGGCGGCAGCATGTACCACAGATGGACGGCCAAGGCCCGCTTCCAGTCCAGCTCCGAGCAGACATTGATGCTCCTCTTATCAGATGACAGCCACACCTGGGGGAGGGGACAAGCAACATGGCGGCCGGTCACTAAATCCACGCAACATGGCGGCCAGTCATCATATAGCTCAAACACGGCAGCCGGTCACCACACACCCCCTCCATGGTGGCCGGTCACCACACACCCCCTCCATGGTGGCCGGTCACCACACACCCCCTCCATGGTGGCCGGTCACCACACCCCCCCCTCCATGGTGGCCGGTCACCACACACCCCCTCCATGGTGGCCGATCACCACACACACCCTCCATGGCGGCCGGTCATCACACACCCCCTCCATGGTGGCCGGTCACCACACACCCCCTCCATGGTGGCCGGTCACCACACACCCCCTCCATGGTGGCCGGTCACCACATACCCCCTCCATGGTGGCCGGTCACCACACACCCCCTCCATGGCGGCCGGTCACCACACACCCTCCATAGTGGCCGGTCACCACACACCCCCTCCATGGCGGCCGGTCACCACACACCCTCCATGGCGGCCGGTCACCACACACCCTCCATGGCGGCCGGTCACCACACACCCCTTCCGTCTCTTTGCACTCACCGGGGTGGCGGACAGCAGGGCGTAGATCTTCAGCCGCTCCTCCGGGATGAAGGCGTCCACCTGCAGGCTCCTCCAGTCCACCAGCTGCATGACGTTCAGCTCCACCACCTGCCGGCTGCCCACCAGCTGCGAGAGTAAGATGGCGAGACGGTGGTCGCCTGCGGAGACAACATCTCAGTTTTTGGTGGTCCGGTAGCTGCAGGACAGCAGGGAACATCCCAGGACGGACCCCAAACAGTGCGACAGATGCAGTCTGAGGACACCACTGGCTCAGCAGGACCCCCACTCACCAGACTTCTGTGCCAGCCGGCACGCCTCGCTGATTCGACAGCCGGTCAGGAAGCTGAACACGGCCTGGATCGGCTGCTCGTGGAGGTGAAGGGCCACCTCGTCTTCGATGCGTCCAGCCGCAGTGTCGGCCAGCCAATGAGAGAAGGCCTTCCTGCGCTGCAGCTGCTCCACGTACTCGTTGGCATCATCCAGGCGGACCTCCAGCTCCCGGAGCTGCCCCCACAGGGCCTGGCACAGCGCCCACGTCAGGCTCCACTGCTTCACCACGGCTGCGGAGGAAGAGGACGGAGGAGCGTGAGAAGAACACCAGACAAGGCAGGAGGAGAGCGGCAGGAATGTCACCGGTCACTCACGCTCCGGACACTCCTGGCAGAACTTGCTGGCCCATCCGGCATAGTCATGGATGGCGGAGTTTCCAGGGTTGGGCACGAGCCGTGGGCAGCCATCCTTCTGCACCGAGCTGTTCCTCAGGGCGATTTCCAGGGGGATCAGGTAGGATTCCAGATCTCGGCTCTTCTGCTCCAGACTCAGTGCCTCCATGTGAACCTTAAAGGGGGTCTCCGCCAGACTGGGGGGACAGACGTCACATAATGCAGCCTTATCCGAGAGCTCCCCCAAACAGACAGGTGCTGCAGAGCCGCCATCATAAGAGCGGGGGGTCATAGAGAGAGGGGATACCCCAGCATCCTAGTAACGCCCCACCCCAGGAATAACTACACATTACAACGTGCCCGCGTCTTTAACCCCTTCCTGCCATGGTCAGATTTTACACTTTCCAGGTCCGCAGTGTTTGTTTTCCCGCCAGCGTCTCCACGTGGGGGGGGGGCCTTCTTTATTTGCAGAGAGTTGTACTTAGTGACGCCGATCATCTGTCCGTATAATGTACTGACATAGGAGGAAAAAAACCCGACAACACGGAATAAAAAAAGAAAAGTAAAAAAACCTCGTAATTCCACAGGTACGATTGGGGCAATATTTTTATTTTAGTGGGGGGGTTGAATATGTTTTTAGTCGCCATTTTGTGCCGAGCCCCGGTCCGTGCAGTTTGGGTACGTACGTTGCTTTGACTTTCTGGAGGTCTCTCCCCCATTACAGTGTTCAATGTGCAGGGCGATTTCTTATCTTGACAGATCGGACAATTACAGATATGATGGGACACTGCTTTATTTCACGGGGGCAAGACTCAAATTTTTTATTTATTTATTTTATTTATTTTTTTTTTTTTTAGAGTTTTAAGAACTTTTGTCTCTTTAATTCTTAGGCTAGGTTCACATTGCGTTAGGGCAATCCGTTTAGCGCTAGCGGATTGCGCTAACGCAATGTATTTGTAGGGGCCGTGTTTAGGGGTCGCGCTAACGTCCCCGCTCTCGCAGACCCCCGATCTGCGAGAGCGGGGAACGGACCTCGGGCGCAAGCAGCGTCCGCGGCGCGTCACAAAAGAACGGCACATCGCTAGCGCGAACCGAAAAAGGCACGCGCTAGCGATGCGCTACAGGCAAAATTTACATTGCTGTCAATGGGTGCGCTAACGGACCCGTTGCACAGCGTTAATTGCGACATTTTCACCGTGCAACGCTGTCCGTTAGCGACCACCCACTAACGCAATGTGAACCTAGCCTTACCCCCAAGGGCACCGGCGCCTGCAAGTGATTGATTCTTGCAGGATACAGTGAGGCCGATCTACCCCCCCCCCCCCCCCCCCAACACCCTGCAAATGCCCCCATGGAAGGAGGGGACAGGAGCGGACACCGCAGCAGTGCCGGCACCCCATGGCTTAATGGCGCTGATGGTCGCACTATTACGCTGTGTGTCAGGAGTGCATACATCAGCTGAGCTGCACTACAAATCCCAGCAGTTATGTCATGTGCAGGCTTTGTAGCTAGAGGCAGGGAGCGCAGCTCTGAAGCGTCACCGCACTTTCATGCTCACTTACGATTTGGCAGACACTGGGTTGGGCAGATATCCGTAGTCTACGTCCTCCATGTCACCGGCCTCCGCCCTCTCCTTGGACCCGCTCAGCACATCTCCGCTGTGGGCCAGCGTCCAGTTGGGGCCCCAGCCGACAGAAAACGAGCGGCCCATGAACAGCGACATGTCGAGCAGCAGCCGGCCCTTCCCAGCAGTGGCCGACATCTCTAGTGGCACCAGTCCCTGCTGGCGTCGGGTCCCCACAGTCCTCAGCTGCGTCTCCGGGACAGGAGACGGCATCACAAACACAGAAGCGAGGGGCCCCAGAGCCGGCCACGGAGCGGAGGAGGGTGCGGAGGGTTTGGGGCTCTGAGAGCCGAGAGGAGACTCCTTGTGCTTCAGCCCCGTGGATCCGGAGAAGCGAGAGTGCAGCAGACCCCCGACTATGGGAAGAGGAAACAGAGGAGACCTCAGTACAGAGCCCAGCAATACAGGAACATGAGCGAGCCCCGCCGGCCCCAGAGCCACCCAGCCAGACAGCCCCGCGGAGCCACCCAACCAGCGAGCCCCGCCGGCCCCAGAGCCCCCCCAGCCAGCGATCCCCGCCGGCCCCAGAGTCGCCCGGCCAGCGAGTCCCGCCGGCCCCAGAGCCCCCCAGCCAGACAGCCCCCTGGCCAGCGAGCCCCGCCAGCCCCAGAGCCCCCCGGCCAAACAGCCCCGCCAGCCAGCGAGCACTGCCGGCCCCAGAGTCACCCAGCCAGACAGCCCCCTGGCCAGAGAGCCCCGCCGGCCCCAGACCGCCCCGCCATCCAGCGAGCCCCGCCGGCCCCAGAGCCCTCCAGCCAAACAGCCCCCTGGCCAGAGAGCCCCCCCCAGCCAGACAGCCCCCTGGCCAGAGAGCCCCGCCGGCCACAGAGCCACCCAGCCAGACAGCCCCGCGGAGCCACCCAACCAGCGAGCCCGGCCAGCCAGCCCCCAGGAGCCGCCCAGCCAGAGAGCCCGCCCAGCCAGCCCCGCGGAGCCGCCCAGCCAGAGAGCCCCGTCAGCCCCAGAGCCCCCAGGCGCCGCCCAGCCAGAGAGCCCCGCCGGCCCCAGAGCCCCCTGGCCAGACAGCCCCCCGGAGCTGCCCAGCCAGACAGCCCCCTGGAGCCGCGCCGACCCCAAAGGCACCCGGTCAGACAGTCCCCCTGAGGCGACTAAGCAAGACGGCCCCCCCAGAGCCGCCGGCCAGTCAGTCCCCCAGAGCCGCTGGCCAGACAGCTCCAGAGCTGCCCCAAGTCTTCGGTTTTCTATGATCTCTGCTTGCTGTCATTTCACCTCTTCCAGCAGAGGCCATTATAGGTTTTTGTGCTTCTGTTTCTTTATCCCAAGCTTTAATATTTAGGGTCTGACCCGACGCTCATTCCAGAGAACATTCTTATTTGCACCATTTTGGACGATTACGTTTTGATGAAATTCTCTCCTAACATTTAGTGTGAACTTGTGGGTGATCGTATGATCGCTGGTACAAGGAGCTGCAATATCCTGCATCACAGAACTCCCCGTACACCACAACGCTCCACAGGAGGACGCGGGGGCTTTCAGTAGGTCTCTGTCTCAGTGGTGCCCTCATCGATGGTCACAATAGCCAAAGCCTGCGCTTCCTTCACTAAAAGTGACCCTGAGATCAGGATTGTGCTCAGTGACTACAGACAGTGTCAGGTCGGCGCCATTATACTGATTACACTGATACCTGTGATCAGGATTGTGCTCAGTGACTACAGACAGTGTCAGGTCGGTGCCGTTATACTGATTACACTGATACCTGTGATCAGGATTGTGCTCAGTGACTACAGACAGTGTCAGGTCGGTGCCTTTATACTGATACCTGTGATCAGGATTGTGCTCAGTGACTACAGTGTCAGGTCGGTGCCGTTATACTGATTACACTGATACCTGTGATCAGGATTGTGCTCAGTGACTACAGACAGTGTCAGGTCGGTGCCATTATACTGATTACACTGATACCTGTGATCAGGATTGTGCTCAGTGACTACAGACAGTGTCAGGTCGGTGCTGTTATACTGATTACACTGATACCTGTGATCAGGATTGTGCTCAGTGACTACAGAGGGTCAGGTCGGTGCCTTTATACTGATTACACTGATACCTGTGATCAGGATTGTGCTCAGTGACTTCAGACAGTGTCAGGTCTGTGCCGTTATACTGATTACACTGATACCTGTGATCAGGATTGTGCTCAGTGACTACAGTGTCAGGTCGGGGCCGTTATACTGATTACACTGATACCTGTGATCAGGATTGTGCTCAGTGACTACAGACAGTGTCAGGTCGGTGCTGTTATACTGATTACACTGATACCTGTGATCAGGATTGTGCTCAGTGACTACAGAGGGTCAGGTCGGTGCCTTTATACTGATTACACTGATACCTGTGATCAGGATTGTGCTCAGTGACTTCAGACAGTGTCAGGTCTGTGCCGTTATACTGATTACACTGATACCTGTGATCAGGATTGTGCTCAGTGACTACAGTGTCAGGTCGGTGCCGTTATACTGATTACACTGATACCTGTGATCAGGATTGTGCTCAGTGACTACAGACAGTGTCAGGACGGTGCCGTTATACTGATTACACTGATACCTGTGATCAGGATTGTGCTCAGTGACTACAGTGTCAGGTCGGCGCCGTTATACTGATTACACTGATACCTGTGATCAGGATTGTGCTCAGTGACTACAGACAGTGTCAGGTCGGTGCCGTTATACTGATTACACTGATACCTGTGATCAGGATTGTGCTCAGTGACTACAGACAGTGTCAGGTCGGTGCCGTTATACTGATTACACTGATACCTGTGATCAAAATTGTGCTCAGTGACTACAGACAGTGTCAGGTCGGTGCCGTTATACTGATTACACTGATACCGGTGATCAGGATTGTGCTCAGTGACTACAGACAGTGTCAGGTCGGTGCCGTTATACTGATACCTGTGATCAGGATTGTGCTCAGTGACTACAGTGTCAGGTCGGTGCCGTTATACTGATTACACTGATACCTGTGATCAGGATTGTGCTCAGTGATTACAGACAGTGTCAGGTCGGCGCCGTTATACTGATTACACTGATACCTGTGATCAGGATTGTGCTCAGTGATTACAGACAGTGTCAGGTCGGTGCCGTTATACTGATTACACTGATACCTGTGATCAGGATTGTGCTCAGTGACTACAGGCGGTGTCAGGTCAGTGCCGTTATATTGATTACACTGATACCTGTGATCAGGATTGTGCTCAGTGACTACAGACAGTGTCAGGTCGGTGCTGTTATACTGATTACACTGATACCTGTGATCAGGATTGTGCTCAGTGACTACACAGTGTCAGGTCGGCACCGTTATACTGATTACACTGATACCGGTGATCAGGATTGTGCTCAGTGACTACAGACAGTGTCAGGTCGGTGCCGTTATACTGATACCTGTGATCAGGATTGTGCTCAGTGACTACAGTGTCAGGTCGGTGCCGTTATACTGATTACACTGATACCTGTGATCAGGATTGTGCTCAGTGACTACAGACAGTGTCAGGTTGGTGCCGTTATACTGATTACACTGATACCTGTGATCAGGATTGTGCTCAGTGACTACAGACAGTGTCAGGTCGGTGCCGTTATACTGATTACACTGATACCTGTGATATTTTGGTAAAAATTGGCTCCGTCACTAAAGGGCTTAACCGTGTACATGCTGGGGTCATATAAAGGGTTCAAGTGCAGGAGCGATCGGCGGCAGCAGCACCCGATGTGGTGCACAAGTCAGGAAGGGGTTAATACCCCAAGTGTGTACTCCAGGGGATGAATTAAGTGGGGGGACTGTGGTGGGCACACGGGAGATCAGTTACAACAGTCAATGGCAGCAAGCAGCGATCAGGGGGCGCTCCCTCCACAGAAAGACCCCAGATTCCCAGAGGATTTACCGCACTGTCCTCAGCGCAAGCTGCCGGGTCAGGACTCCACACATCTATTAGGACTCCCCACCACCCAAATATCCGGACCCCCCCCCCCCGCCACACTGACACAACTTACCCCCGGATGTCCTAGGGGAGCGAGCAGAAGGGACGAAGCGCATGGGTGAGCGCAGCTCCTGGGGGGCGTCCAGGGAAGATGGAAAGAGGGTAAAATGAGGGCCGAGCTCCCCCCCATCATCCTCCAGTAACAGCGACGCCTTCATCACCTGCAAATAAAGTCAGAGACTCAGAAAGATGGAGACCGGCTGAGCGCCGCAGAGTACAGCTCCGGCTCCGAGCGCAGCCACGTCACAGAGCGGGGCGCAGACGTCTCACCTGTAAAGAGTAGGGGTTCACCCCCAGGGAGGACGCGATGTGAGACGACGCCGACACCGGCTCCTCCGCGATGTCCTGCTCCTCCGTCACCAAATCCTGGGGCGTCTCCTGGCTGAGGTCCGCCATGTCGCTGTCCAGCTCCAGCACCCGCCCCAATATCTCGTCAGCCAAGCTCTGCCAACAGCAAAGACGACAGTCATATACCCAACCACTAGAGGGCACCGACAGCAACAAGGTACAAGAAGATCCCAGCATCTGACCAGCCATCCTGAGCCCCCTGTCCAGTCTACAGAATTCCCCCAAACAACCACACGTACAGAGCTCCCTGTCTACCGAGCCCCCCCCCGCCATCCTGGGTACTGAGCCCCCCTGTCCAGTCTACAGAATCCCCCCCCACAACCACACGTACAGAGCTCCCCGTGTACTGAGCCCCCCTGTCCAGTCTACAGAATCCCCCCCACAACCACACGTACAGCGCTCCCTGTGTACCGAGCCCCCCCCCCCACCATCCTGGGTACTGAGCCCCCCTGCCCAGTCTACAGAATCCCCCCCCCCCACAACCACACGTACAGCGCTCCCTGTGTACCGAGCCCCCCCCCCCCACCATCCTGGGTACTGAGCCCCCCTGCCCAGTCTACAGAATCCCCCCCCACAACCACACGTACAGAGCTCCCCGTGTACCGAGCCCCCCCACCATCCTGGGTACTGAGCCCCCCTGTCCAGTCTACAGAATTCCCCCCCCACACATGCAGAGCTCCCTGTGTACCGGGCCCCCCCGCCATCCTGGGTACTGAGCCCCCCTGCCCAGTCTACAGAATCCCCCCCCCCCCCCACAACCACACGTACAGAGCTCCCTGTGTACCGAGCCCCCCCCCCCGCCATCCTGGGTACTGAGCCCCCCTGTCCAGTCTACAGAATCGCCCCCCACCCCAACCACAAGTACAGAGCTCCCTAAGTACCGAGCCCCCCTGTCCAGTCTACAGAATCTCCCCCCACAACCACACTTACAGAGCTCCCTGTGCACCGAGCCCCCCCCCCCCCCGCCTTCCTGGGTACTGAGCCCCCCCTGTCCAGTCTACAGAATCCCTCCCCCACAACCACACGTACAGAGCTCCCTGTGTACCGAGCCCCCCCCCCCCCCCCGCCTTCCTGGGTACTGAGCCCCCCCTGTCCAGTCTACAGAATCTCCCCCCACAACCACACTTACAGAGCTCCCTGTGTACCGAGCCCCCCCCCCCCGCCTTCCTGGGTACTGAGCCCCCCCTGCCCAGTCTACAGAATCCCCCCCCACAACCACACGTAGAGCTCCCTGTGTACCGAGCCCCCCCCTGTCGAGTCTACAGAATACCCCCCCCCCCCCATAACCACACGTACAGAGCTTCATCCTGGGTACTGAGCCCCCCCGCCATCCTGGGTACTGAGCCCCCCTGTCCAGTCTACAGAATCCCCCCCCCACCCACAACCACACGTACAGAGCTTCCTGTGTACCGAGCCCCCCCCCGCCATCCTGGGTACTGAGCCCTCCTGTCCAGTCTACAGAATCCCCCCCCCCCCCACAACCATGAGTACAGAGCTCCCTGTGTTACGAGCCCCCCCCCCCCACAATCCTGGGTACTGAGCCCCCTGTCCAGTCTACAAAATCCCCCCCCCACGTAGAACTCCCTGTGTACTGAGCCCCCCTGCGTATACAGAATCCCCCCCCCCCCACAACATGTTACAGGGTATATACACTAGATTCCTTGATAAGGCGTTGATCCAGGGAACTAGTCTGATTGCCGTATGTGGAGTCGGGAAGGAATTTTTTTCCCCATGGTGGAGTTACTCTTTGCCACATGGGTTTTTTTGCCTTCCCCTGGATCAACATGTTAGGGCATGTTAGGTTAGGCTATGGGTTGGACTAGATGGACTTACAGTCTTCCTTCAACCTTAATAACTATGTAACTATGTAACAACCACATGTACAGAGCTCCCTGTGTACAGAGCCCCCCCCCTCAGTGTACAGAATCCCTCCCCGCCACACATACAGAGCTCCCTGTGTACCGAGCCCCCCCCCCCCCCCCCCCGCCATCCTGGGTACTGAGCCCCCCTGCCCAGTCTACAGAATCCCCCCCCACAACCACACGTAGAGCTCCCTGTGTACCGAGCCCCCCCCTGTCGAGTCTACAGAATACCCCCCCCCCCCCACAACCACACGTACAGAGCTCCCCGTGTACCGAGCCCCCCCGCCATCCTGGGTACTGAGCCCCCACACCATACGTCCAGAGCTCCCTGTGTACCGAGCTCCCCCGCCATCCTGGTTACTGAGCCCCCACCCAGTGTACAGAATCCTTCCCCCGCGTACAGACCTACCTGTGTACCGAGCCCCCCCTGCCATCCTGGGTACTGAGCCCCCCTGCCCAGTGTACAGAATCCCCCCCACCACCACACGTAGAGCTCCCGGTGTACAGAGCCCCCCTGCCATCCTGGGTACTGAGCCCCCAGCCAGTGTACAGAATCCTTCCCCCCCCCCCCCTGCGTACAGATCTACCTGTGCACCGAGCCCCCCCAGTGCACCGAGCCCCCCCAGTGTACAGAATCCCCCCCGCGTACAGATCTACTTGTGCACCGAGGCCCCCCCCAGTGTACAGAATCCCCCCCACGTCGAGCTCCCTGTGTACTGAGCCCCCCACCCAGTGTACAGAATCCACCCCGCCACATGTACAGGGCTCCCTGTGTACTGAGCCCCCCCCCCCCCAGTGTACAGAATCCCCCCCACGTCGAGCTCCCTGTGTACTGAGCCCCCCACCCAGTGTACAGGGCCCCCTGTGTACCAAGCCCCCCCGCCATCCTGAGTTCTGAGCCCCCCCGCTCAGTGTACAGAATACCCCCCCCCCCATGCATACAGAGCTCCCTGTGTACCGAGCCCCCTCCCGCCATATTGGGTACTGAGCCCCCGCCCACTGTACAGAATCCTCCCAACCCCCGCCACACGTACAGAGCTCCCTGTGTATCAAGCCACCCGCCGCCCTGCGTAGAGACCCCCATCCTGAGTACAGAACTCCCCCCCCGCCATGCGCAGAGCTCCGTGTACCAATGTTGAGGGAGGATCTAGATTGATCCATAAGATTGCAGGAAAAACTTAACCCATGAGGATACAGAAAAACCGGGAACTACATATATGGTCGTGTCTTTTTGGCATAAAAAACACATACTAACAGGTGCCTCAGTCTTGTATAGCGACACCCCCGAATCTATTATCTGGCTCGGGTCAGAAGACTCAGGGTCTTTATACCAATGATGACCCATAGCCATAGTTTGAATACCAGACTTGTGAACAACAAGATAAAATTACTTCATGGCAGCTGGAACCTTTTACCTAACTAAATAACAGAATGTATCTTTAAGCAACAAGAAAATGTAGTCGAAAAGCACAAAATGGAGAATCTTTCTTAATTTCTTCCTTCACACCAAGCCCCCCCGCCATCCTGCATACGAAGACCCCCATCCTGTGAACAGAGCCGCCATTATTACTGGGAGCAGATCGTCATACAAAAGATTCTCACCACCTTCTGCAGCTTCCCATTGCGAGGTCCGATCTCTTCTTGCAGTCAGTGGATCAGAACCTTCCTGAGCACGCCCAGGTGACACCGCTGCAGGACTCGGGGGCCACACCGGACCTGGTGCTTCTGTGATTTCCACGAGCTCGGGCCGTGGACTCGTCATGGTGCGGCTGCCACTAGTGGTGGAGACCCTCCGTTAGCCATCGGCGGCTACGTGTCACTGCGCCCATGATGGACCCCACACACTGGAGAGGAGCGCGGTAATGGCCGGGGACCGATGGGTCCGTCATCACTAGGCCATCGCCTGGGACAGTCCACAGTTCTGTTCTTCAGGTTGGCGGGTGATGTGGTACTGATCCTGTGCTGACGGGAATCTCTGGGCAAAGAGCGGATTTTAGCTTTGGGTGAGTTTTGTTTCGTCTTTTGAAACCTTAGATGTCGACCGAACAAAAACAGCCGCCATTACTGTGGTGCAGCGTTCACACCACATCACCGGATCTGCAGAGCGAAAAGATGGCTCCGTGTCTGTATACCACAAGCAGAGGTGGTCTTCGCACCTCCTGCGCTCCGTCTGGGGGCCCAGGGTCTTCATCCCGCAATGTGACGTATGCAAAATAAACTGTTTATAAATCCACTTTAGTTACTTTGTGGCGTTTTAACATTGTATTCACCACGAATAAAAAACAGTCGGGAGAAACAACGGCGTCCGGGCGGCACTAACAGGACTGTACGGGCACGCTCCGACGCACAACTAATGGTGGCGTCACTGAAGGGGACACGTCCAGCTGCTCAGCCTGGTGGTCTCCTGCACCCCACCACAATGACTACCAAGAACCAAGAGTATACAACACATGACCGACTCAGATGTCGCCCAAATCCCCCACATTGTCCTCATCACTATCCACCACTGTCCCTCTCCCCCATCACTATCCCCAATTCCTTCTTCACTGTCCCCATCTTCACTGTCCCACGCCCTCATCACTGATAGCAGGTGCACACTAACATACAGTTGTGCTCAAAAGTTTACACACCCCGGCAGAATTTTTGCTTTCTTGCCCTTTTTTCAGAGAATGTGAACGATAACACCAAAACTTTTCCTGCACTCATGGTTAGTGGTTGGGTGAAGCCATTTATTGTCACTACTGTGTTTTCTCTTTATAAATCATAATGACAACCCAAAACATCCAAACGACCCTGATCTAAAGTTCACATCCCCTGGTGATTTTGGCTGATAACATGCACAGAAGTTGACACAAATGGATGGAAATTGCTACTAAAGGGAACATCCTCACCTGTGACCTGTTTGCTTGTAATCAGTGTGTGCATAAAAGCTGAGGGAGTTTATGGGATCCAGACAGACTCTTGCATCTTTCATCCAGCCACTGACATTTCTGGATTGTGATCATGGGGAAAGCAAAAGAATTGTCAACGGATCTACGGGAAAAGGTAGTTGAACTGTATAAAACAGGAAAGGGATACGAAAAGATATCCAAGGAATTGATAATGCCGGTCAGCAGCGTTCACACTGTGATTAACAAATGGAAAATCAGGGGCTCTGTAAGAACAAAACCACAGTCAGGTTAGACCAACAAAAATGTCGTCCACAACTGCCAGGAAAATTGTTTGGAATGCAAAGAAAAACCCACAAATAACATCAGCTGAAATACAGGACTCTGTGAAAACTAGCGGTGTGGCTGTTTCAAGATGCACAATAAGGAGGCACTTGAAGAAAAATGGGCTGCATGGTCGAGTCGCCAGAAGAAAGCCATTACTGCTCACATGCCACAAAGTATCTCACCTACAATACGCAAAACAGCACTGAGACAAGCCTCAAAACTTCTGGAACAAGGTAATTTGGAGTGATGACACCAAAATTCTACTTTTTAGCCACAACCATAAACGTTACATTTGGAGAGAGGTCAACAAGGCCTATGATGAAAGGAACACCATTCCTACTGTAAAGCACAGAGGTGGATCGATGATGTTTTGGGGATATGTGAGCTACAAAGGCACAGGAAACTTCGTCAAAGTTGAAGGAAAGATGAATGTAGCATGTTATCAGCAAATACTGGAGGCAAATTTGCACTCATCAGCCCGGAAGCTGCGCATGGGATGTACTTCCAACATGACAACGATCCAAAACACAAGGCCAAGTCGACCTGTCATTGGCTACAGCAGAACAAAATTAAGGTTCTGGAGTGGCCATCTCAGTCTCCTGACCTCAGTATCATTGAGCCACTCTGGGGAGATCTCATGCGCGCAGTTCATGCTAGACAGCCTGAAATTTACAGGAACTGGAGGCTTTTTGCCAAGAAGAGTGGGCAGCTTTACCATCTGAGAAAATAAAGAACCTCATCCACAACTACCACAAAAGACTTCAAGCTGTCATTGATGTTAGAAGGGGCAATATGGTATTAAGATATGGGGTATGTGAACTTTTCATCAGGGTCATTTGGATGTTTTGTGTTGTCATTATGATTTAAAAAGAGAAAACACAGTAGTCTGATAATAAATGGCTTCACCCAACCACTAACCATGAGTGGAGGAAAAGTTTTGGTGTTATTCATATTCTCTGAAGAAAAAGGCCAAGAAAGCAGAAATTCTGCCGGGGTATGTAAACTTTGGAGCACAACTGTAGCTATCAGCACCCACAAGCTGCAAAAGATCAAAACCAGGTGGATTTTGTGACTTGTCGCGGTACCTTGCGCGTTGCGATGTGACCGCGCTCACCCGTCACGCTGTACGGTATTAGCGGCATGGAGCGATGTTTCCATGGGGCAGATGTCCTCAACCCAAGAAAAAGCATGGCAGCCATTCACAGACCGCTTCAGGCCAGAGCTGCAACACAACATACCACCCGTAGAGAGATGTGGCGCCATTTCTGAAGACAGCAGCCACGTGGTCTGATCCCCGACCATCTTTATAAGAGAATCCTGCACTTACACAACCAGCAGCGTGTTCACAACATGCAGACATGAGGCACTAAAGGACAAGACAACCCACTTCGGCCACCACAGACATAGGACCGCCCAGGACACCACCGCGCTCAGCCGCCACAGACGTAGGACCGCCCAGTACACACCACCGCGCTCATCCACCACAGACGTAGGACCGCCCAGGACACACCACGGCGCTCATCCGCCACAGACGTAGGACCGCCCAGGACACACCACGGCGCTCATCCGCCACAGACGTAGGACCTCCCAGGACACACCACCGCGCTCATCCGCCACAGACGTAGGACCGCCCAGGACACACCACGGCGCTCATCCGCCACAGACGTAGGACCGCCCAGGACACACCACGGCGCTCATCCGCCACAGACGTAGGACCTCCCAGGACACACCACCGCGCTCATCCGCCACAGACGTAGGACCGCCCAGGACACACCATGACGCTCAGCCGCCACAGACGTAGGACCACCCAGGACACACCATGACGCTCAGCCGCCACAGACGTAGGACCACCCAGGACACACCATGACGCTCAGCCGCCACAGACGTAGGACCGCCCAGTACACACCACCGCGCTCATCCACCACAGACGTAGGACCGCCCAGGACACACCACGGCGCTCATCCGCCACAGACGTAGGACCGCCCAGGACACACCACGGCGCTCATCCGCCACAGACGTAGGACCTCCCAGGACACACCACCGCGCTCATCCGCCACAGACGTAGGACCGCCCAGGACACACCATGACGCTCAGCCGCCACAGACGTAGGACCGCCCAGGACACACCATGACGCTCAGCCGCCACAGACGTAGGACCGCCCAGGACACACCATGACGCTCAGCCGCCACAGACGTAGGACCGCCCAGGACACACCATGACGCTCAGCCGCCACAGACGTAGGACCGCCCAGGACACACCATGGCGCTCATCCGCCACAGACGTAGGACCGCCCAGGACACCACCGCAGACATAGGAGAGTCCACCGCGCTTGGCCACCACAGACATAGGACTCCCCAGGACACACCACCGCGCTCAGCCGCCACAGAAGTAGGACCGCCCAGGACACCACCGCGCTCGGCCACCACAGGCTTAGGACCACCCAGGCAGCGTTGGACTGGAGCACCAGAGAAAACCATTCTTGAGGCCCACTATGAAGCCACATAGAAAAATACAAGACCACCGATTGTGTGGTAAAACGCGCTAATATCAGGGTAGAATATAATGTAGCCCACTCATAGAAAATAATGGAGCCCTCATAGTATAATGCAGCTCCCTCACAGAATATAATGTATCCCCCCTCATAACCCTCTCCACCACCTCCATCATTGCCTTCGCACCCACCACCTCCATCATTGCCCTTTCCACCACCTCCTGTCATGACTCTGGACAGGATGGTGTCGCCTCCATCCTGGTCAGGTCAGGGTTAATATTAGTCCGCCTCTCTTTCGTTCTGGGACGGCTACTTAATGTTGGCAGTTCCTGGATTGTGTGTCGGTGATACTTCTGTATATTCGGCTTGTGGTTGCTGACCCAGGTTTCCTCGTCCGTACACTTTGTGCCTTGCGGTGTGCGACTCGCTTCTGTTCCCTGACTTCCGCCTTTGCATTCTGCTTTGCACGGTTCCGTCTCTCGCAGTAATCAGACCCTGTCACTTGTCCCTGTTTACTCTTTGTCTTATCTTTAGGTACTTCGCTCCCTCCTGGCTTTGACCCTCGGCTATCCTTGACTACGTTTTCTCTCTGTGCCCTGCACTCTGTGTTCTGTGTCTTCCCTGCATTCATGTGCAATGGCTCCGCCCCCTGGTCACGTGACTGCTCAGTGCCAGGACCTGCTCACGTGACTGCTCAGTGCCAGGACCTGCTCACGTGACTGCTCAGTGCCAGGACCTGCTCACGTGACTGCTCAGTGCCAGGACCTGCTCACGTGACTGCCCAGTGCCAGGACCTGCTCACGTGACTGCCCAGTGCCAGGACCTGCTCACGTGACTGCCCAGTGCCAGGACCTGCTCACGTGACTGCCCAGTGCCAGGACCTGCTCACGTGACTGCCCAGTGCCAGGACCTGCTCACTGCATTAGTTTTAAGTCCTTGAGCTCGGAGTGCTTTGTTTCTGCACTCCTTACGTTTATTCACGTGCCCCCCGTCAGCACCCCCAAGGCAGCGCCAGTGACACCTAGGGTGTCACCACACCTCCATCATTGCCTTCTCCCCCACTACCCCCCATCATTGCCCTTTCCACCACCTCCATCATTGGCCTTTCCCCCACATCTATCATTGCTTTCTCGCCCACCACTCTGATCATTGCCCTCTCCATCTCCTCCATCATTGCCTTCTTCCCCACCACCCACATCATTGCCTCCTGCCCCATCGTTCTTTCCATCACCCACCTCATTGCCCTCTCCACCATCTGCACACGCACACAACACACCTCTGCACGTTCCCTCGCAGACACACACAGCACTACTCACCTATGTCCGTTCCCCAGCAGCATCTTTGTTGCCAGCAGCTTCCTCTCAGGCACAGCGAGGCTGCAGTAACAGACAGTGCCGGGCAGGAAACAGGACGGATCCCTGCAGCTCTGCTGCCATTTTCTCCTGTAGGCAGCAGAGCTGCAGGCATTGCTCCCTGCCCTCCGCAGATGAGGGCAATCTGGCCGGGGCCCCAAGGAACCTCAAGGCTGGATAAACAGGCCAGATTGCTCTCAGTGTTAGCAGCCTGCAGGGCCCCCTCCACCTCCGGTGCAGCCACACCGGCTTTACATGTGGTATGTTAGTCGCAGCCTACAGCCAACGCTGCCATCTAGTACAGTGAAGTGAATATTCACCCCTCTCCACGCCCATGAGGGAATGGGGAACAGTGAATAATCATTTCTCTTTAGCAGCAGGGACCGGCTTCTGCCTCCAGGAAATCCAAAGCAGCCGCCGACAGAACTTCAAAAATACGCTGCACGTTCAGAGTCCAATGAACCCAAGTGGAAAATAAATAAAAAAAAAAAAAAAAGGAGAGAACAGCATCCAGTCCAGCTGAAAAAAAATAAAAGTACATCTTTATTTTGCCATAATGCATTACGGCAAAATAAAGATCGACTTTCACCGGGACTGGATGCTGTTCTCTCTCATTTTAAGCTTCTGCCTCCTGCTCTGCTGGCACAGGGTGGGACCCCTGACTCACAGGCCCCATAGCAGCTGCATGGTGTGCTATTAGCGACACACCACTGGCTGGGGGCCCCTGGAGCAGCGGAGGCCCTGTATGCCAGCAGATGTCAGTGCCTGGACCCACCAGAGAATCCTCCAGTTCTCTGGTGGGCCAGTCCGACCCCGCGTCAGGACACAACACCACACCGTCCAGGACACACCACACTCGGCCACCACCGTTATAGGACCACCCAGAACACACCACCGCTCTCAGCCACCACATAGGACCACCCAGGACACCACCGCGCTCAGCCGCCACAGACATAGGACCGCCCAGGACACCACTGCGCTCAGCCACCACAGACATAGGACCGCCCAGGACACCACCGCGCTCGGCCGCCACAGACATAGGACCGCCCAGGACACACCACTGCGCTCAGCTGCCACAGACATAGGACCGCCCAGGACACCACCGCGCTCGGCCACCACCGACACTAGAGCCGCTGACTAATCTGTGGGATAACTGAATGCTGATATCTGCGGCGACACAATGACCTCACAGCAGTTTATGATGATCTCACAGTATTCTTATTAAATGCCATCCTACAGATATCACAGTGCTAGGAAAAGTATGCACCCCCCTCCAGATATAAACCCCCAACAAAGGCTGAAACAATAGAGTCCTCCCTAACAGCCCCCACATGGGACACGACCGGCAGGATGGTGCCTGCAGCGCTGTGGGTCTCGCGCAGAACGAGGATAATATGGGGGGATTCCACCTGACAGTTATTAGGGTCACAGGGAACACGTCTATCTCCCCAATATGCATCCCGATAAATGTAGATAGATACAGCCGCCCCTGTATAGATTGTGACCGCCCCACCCGCTCCTGTGCCGTATACACTGCACCCCCTTATAGTAATGGACAAGGCAGATGGATCACCATCAGCTGGCCCTCCCCTTCGCCACCATCAGCCCCCCGACCCTCCCATCTCCTCCACCACCAGCTTGCCGGACCTCCTGTCTCCACCACCATCATCAGCCCCCCGACCCTCCCATCTCCTCCACCATCAGCCCGCCGGACCTCCTGTCTCCTCCACCACCATCAGCCCGCCCTCCCCTTCACCACCATCAGCCCCCCGACCCTCCCATCTCCTCCACCATAAGCCCACCGGACCTCCCATCTCCTCCAGCACCATCAGCCCGCCGACCCTCCCATCTCCTCCACCACTATCAGCCCGCTGGACCTCCAGTCTCCTCTACCATCATCAACCCGCCGACCGTCTCATCTCCTTCACCACCATCAGCCCAGCGACCGGACCTCGTCTCCTCCACCACCAGCCCGCAGACCCTCCCATCTCCTCCACCACTAGTCTGATTGCCGTATGTGGAGTCGGAAAGGAATTGTTTTCCCCAATGTGGAGCTTACTCTTACCACATGGGTTTTTTTTGCCTTCCTCTGGATCAACATGTTAGGTTAGGCTATGGGGTGAACTAGATGGACTTAAGGTCTTCCTTCAACCTTAATAACTATGTTACCATTGGCTCTCCCCTCCACCACCATCAGCCCGCTGGCCTTCCCATCACCTCTGCCACTGCTGGCCATCTCACCACCCGGCCGGCATAGCCCCGTGGCCGGCCAGCAGACTATACGTACCCAATCGCCCCCGGCGGCGGGAGCATAGTGTATTCTGTGTAACTAGACATTACTAACGTGAGAAAATGGGATTAGCAGCAGCGTCTCCGGCAGTGCTGCTGCTATAAATCACTGATAAGAGACGTGACAGATGTGAGACATCAGGCGGCTCGGCCTCTACTCATACTGCAGCGTTTAATTAGGGAGGACAGGATGTTGACGTCAGCCCCTCTCTACCTGAGGTGGAGGGGTGGGGGTCCCACTGAGCACAACCTGCTGTGGGGGCGGCTGCTGTCCGGGAGGGGGCAGGGCAGCTACTTTCATCTTCTTAGATTCGGCGGTGGAGGCGGCGTTCTCTTCATCATCTGAGTCTTGCAGTCCGTACTTAGAGAAATGCTTCACCTGCGGGAAACAAGGAGGAAAACCGGCATCAACCTCACAAATCCAGCGCGTTACACCGGGCGTCAGTCAGATCTGCCCCATGCGGGCAGAAGACATCGGCCGCAACCGAGCCGCTCGGCACCTGGTGCCTGCACCGGCACCTGCCTGCACCAGATCAATCACTACAGGATGTGAAGGAGACAGGAGCCGAAGAGACCGCAGGAAGCAGACAGGAGCGACGAGCACCAAAATCTCAATGCCCTATCTGCAACCCAGGAGGCGGCGCAGAATGGGACGCAGACCCCGCGTGGGTCCAGGCTCTTGCCTGCCGACCCAGCCCCGCAGTCCAGCCTCGCTCCCACACCCCTGCTCCCCCGCCACGGTCCAGCCTCAACGCAGCAGCTTCTAATCTACCATCACACATTCGCACCTTGAACACCCAGGACCCGGTCTCTGGACGATATTCCTTAAACTGGGCTCCTTGTTTTCGGGAGGCGGCTTCCAGCCTGTTCTTGTAGTTCATCTCCTCCAGCCGTTCAGGGCTCTTGATCAACACGCGGGTGGTCTTGTCGATCGGCCACACCTCATTCAGGGTCACCTCGGCGGGCCTGGGGCAGAACGGAGGGTACAAGAAGGGCACAAAGTGTAAACTCAGACTTCTATCTCACCATTACTGTGAACAGTCCGGTTCTCATGACGCCATCATTCCCGGCCCTTTATGGGGCCCTCGCCCTGTATTATTATTATTTCTATAGCACCATTGATCCCTGACTCCTGTACATGAGGAGGTTACATACAAAACACAGATATCACAGTAAACTAACAATGACAGACTGGCCCAGAGGGGAGAGGACCCGGCCCTTGGGGCTTACACTCTACAGGATCTCCTTAACCCCTTAATCCCATATGACGCACTATCCCGTCAAGGTGACCTGGGACTTAATTCCCAGTGACGGGATAGTACGTCATATGCGATCGGCCGCGCTCACGGGGTGAGAGCGGCCGGGTGTCAGCTGACTATCGCAGCTGACATCCGGCACTATGTGCCAGGAAGGGTCACGGACCGCCCCCGACACATTAACCCCCGGCACACCGCGATCAAACATGATCACAGTGTTCCAGCGGTATAGGGAAGCATTGAACAGGGAGGGGGCTCCCTGCGTGCTTCCCTGAGACCCTTGGAGCAACGTGATGTGATCGCGTTGCTGCAAGGGTCTCTTACCTCCTCCTCCCTGCAGGCCCGGATCCAAAATGGCCGCGGGGCTGCATCCGGGTCCTGCAGGGAGATGGCTTACCAAGCGCCTGCTCAGAGCAAGTGCTGGTAAGCCTGCAGCGCTGTAAGTCAGATCGCTGATCTGACAGAGTGCTGTGCAAACTGTCAGATCAGCGATCTGTGATGTCCCCCCCTGGGACAAAGTAAAAAAAAATAATAATAATTTCCACATGTGTAAAAAAAAAAAAAAAAGAAAAAAAATTCCCATAAATACATTTCTTTATCTAAATAAAAAAAATAAAATAAATAAAAGTACACATATTTAGTATCGCCGCGTCCGCAATGACCTGACCTATAAAACTGTCCCACTAGTTAACCCCTTCAGTGAACACCGTAAAAAAAGATGTCAAAATAAATATTTTTTCTATAAAATAGTTTTTATTGTATAAAAACGCCAAAACATAAAAAAAATGATATAAATGAGGTATCGCTGTAATCGTACTGACCCGAAGAATAAAACTGCTTTATCAATTTTACCAAACATGGAACAGTATAAACGCGCCCCCCCCCCCCCAAAAAAAAAGAAATTCATGAATAGCTGGTTTTTGGTCATTCTGCCTCACAAAAATCGGAATAAAAAGCAATCAAAAACTGTCACATGTCCGAAAATGTTACCAATAAAAACGTCAACTCGTCCCGCAAAAAACAAGACCTCACATGACTCTGTGGACCAAAATATGGAAAAATTATAGGGCTCAAAATGTGGAGACGCAAAAAATGTTTTCCTATAAAAAGCGTCTTTTAGTGTATGACAGCTGCCAATCATAAAAATCCGCTATAAAAGTAAATCAAACCCCCCTTCATCACCCCCTTAGTTAGGGAAAAATTATAAAATTAAAAAAAATGTACTTATTTCCATTTTCCCGTTAGGGTTAGGGTTTGGATTACATTTACGGTTGGGATTAGAGTTAGGGGTGTGTCTGGGTTAGAGGTGTGGTTAGGGTTACCGTTGGGATTAGGGTTAGGGGTGTGTTTGGGTTAGGGTTTCAGTTATAATTGGGGGGTTTCCACTGTTTCGGCACATCAGGGGCTCTCCAAACGGGACATGGCGTCCAATCTCAATTCCAGCCAATTCTGTGTTGAAAAAGTAAAACAGTGCTCCTTCCCTTCCGAGCTCTCCTGTGTGCCCAAACAGGGGTTTATCCCAACACATGGGTTATCAGCGTACTCGGGACAAAATGGACAACAACTTTTGGGGTCGAAGTTCTCTTGTTATCCTTGGGAAAATAAATTTGGGGGGCTAAAAATCATTTATGTGGAAAAAAGGATTTTTTTATTTTCACGGCTCTGCGTTATAAACTGTAGTGAAACACTTGGGGGTTCAAAATTCTCACATCTAGATAAGTTCCTCGGGAGGTCTAGTTTCCAATATGGTATCACTTGTTGGGGGTTTCTACTGTTTGGGTACATCAGGGGCTCTGCAAAAGCAATGTGACGCCTGCAGACCATTCCATCTAAGTCTGCATTCCAAATGGCGCTCCTTCCCTTCCGAGCTCTGCCATGCACCCAAACAGTGGTTCCCCCCCACATAGGGGGTATCAGCGTACTCAGGACAAATTGTACAACAACTTTTGGGGTCCAATTTCTCCTGTTACCCTTGTGAAAATAAAACAAAATGGAGCTGAAGTAAATTTTTTGTGAAAAAAAGTTAAATGTTCATTTTTAATTTAAACATTCCAAAAATTCCTGTGAAACACCTGAAGGGTTAATGAACTTCTTGAATGTGGTTTTGAGCACCTTGAGGGGTGCAGAATTTAGAATGGTGTCACACTTGGGTATTTTCTGTCATATAGATCCCTCAAAATGACTCCAAATGTGATGTGGTCCCTAAAAAAAAATGGTGTTGTAAAAATGAGAAATTGCTGTTCAACTTATAACCCGTATAACTCCCAAACAAACAAAAATTTTGGTACCAAAATTGTGCTGATGTAAGTCTAAGTTCACATTAGCGTTCGGCGCCGCAGCGTCGGGTGCCGCAGCGTCGCCGCATGCGTCATGCGCCCCTATATTTATCATGGGGGTGCATGGACATGCGTTGTGCTGCGTTGTGCGACGCATGCGTTTTTTTGGCCGCAAGCGTTGGGCGCAGAGAATGCAGCAAGTTGCATTTTTTTTGCGTCCAACTTTCGGCGAAAAAGGACGCATGCGTCGCAAAACGCAGCGTTTTCGCGTGCGTTTTGTTGCGTTTTTGCTTGCGTTGTGCGTTGCGTCGCCGACGCAGCGGCGCACAACGCAAATGTGAACGTAGCCTTATAAAGTAGACATGTGGGAAATGTTACTTATTAAGAATTTTGTGTGACATATCTCTGATTTAAGGGCATAAAAATTCAAAGTTGGAAAATTGTGAAATTTTCGCCAAATTTCAATTTTTTTCACAAATAAACGCACTTCACTATCATGAAGTACAATATGTCATGAGAAAAGAATGTCAGAATCACCCGGATCTGTTGAAGCGTTCCAGAGTTATAACCTCATAAAGGGACAGTGGTCAGAATTGTAAAAATTGGCCCGGTCATTAACGTGCAAACCACCCTCGGGGCTTAATAAGGATCCCCTATATTATTTATTATAGTGTGAATGTGAGTGCGAGAGTGGGCTGCGCTCCTTAGCTGGCTGTATAACACAGTGGGGGGCTGCGCTCCTTAGCTGGCTGTATAACACAGTGGGGGCTGCGCTCCTTAGCTGGCTGTATAACACAGTGGGGGGCTGCGCTCCTTAGCTGGCTGTATAACAGTGGGGGGCTGCGCTCCTTAGCTGGCTGTATAACAGTGGGGGCTGCGCTCCTTAGCTGGCTGTATAACACAGTGGGGGCTGCGCTCCTTAGCTGGCTGTATAACACAGTGGGGGCTGCGCTCCTTAGCTGGCTGTGTATCACAGTGGGGGGCTGCGCTCCTTAGCTGGCTGTATAACACAGTGGGGGGCTGCGCTCCTTAGCTGGCTGTATAACACAGTGGGGGGCTGCGCTCCTTAGCTGGCTGTATAACACAGTGGGGGCTGCGCTCCTTAGCTGGCTGTATAACACAGTGGGGGGCTGCGCTCCTTAGCTGGCTGTATAACACAGTGGGGGGCTGCGCTCCTTAGCTGGCTGTATAACACAGTGGGGGGCTGCGCTCCTTAGCTGGCTGTATAACAGTGGGGGGCTGCGCTCCTTAGCTGGCTGTATAACACAGTGGGGGGCTGCGCTCCTTAGCTGGCTGTATAACACAGTGGGGGCTGCGCTCCTTAGCTGGCTGTATAACACAGTGGGGGGCTGCGCTCCTTAGCTGGCTGTATAACACAGTGGGGGGCTGCGCTCCTTAGCTGGCTGTATAACACAGTGGGGGGCTGCGCTCCTTAGCTGGCTGTATAACACAGTGGGGGGCTGCGCTCCTTAGCTGGCTGTATAACACAGTGGGGGGCTGCGCTCCTTAGCTGGCTGTATAACACAGTGGGGGGCTGCGCTCCTTAGCTGGCTGTATAACACAGTGGGGGGCTGCGCTCCTTAGCTGGCTGTATAACACAGTGGGGGGCTGCGCTCCTTAGCTGGCTGTATAACACAGTGGGGGGCTGCGCTCCTTAGCTGGCTGTATAACACAGTGGGGGGCTGCGCTCCTTAGCTGGCTGTATAACACAGTGGGGGGCTGCGCTCCTTAGCTGGCTGTATAACACAGTGGGGGGCTGCGCTCCTTAGCTGGCTGTATAACACAGTGGGGGGCTGCGCTCCTTAGCTGGCTGTATAACACAGTGGGGGCTGCGCTCCTTAGCTGGCTGTATAACACAGTGGGGGCTGCGCTCCTTAGCTGGCTGTATAACAGTGGGGGGGGGCTGCGCTCCTTAGCTGGCTGTATAACACACAGTGGGGGGGGGGTGGGTGGGTTTCGCTCTTGTGTACATCTGCTCCCGGTGTGCCGTACACTGCTGATTTCAGCTTTTTCCTGCCAGGGACGACATTGTGTATGGCCAGTGAAGCTCTGCCTCCTAATTGACCCCTTACATTGATGCCATCTAGAGGCCGTACCTGTTGAGCCCTTCGCCCAAAGGCGGCTTGTTTCCGTCGTCTGTATACACGATCACCTCCTTATTTCGGATATGGACTATTTCATCCAGGTTGATGTTGAGGAGGTCGACCCGTCCTTCGAAATAAATGGATCCGTAGCCTAAGGGAGAGGAGAGACAGACATATGGATACCAGCAGCCCACTACAAGGGAAGAACATCAGAGCTGCACGGAGTATGACCACGGATCCCTCCAGGCCTTTGCAGCAAGCGCTTAACTTTGGGTCCCGGCTCACCCAAGCAATGAGGAACCTCATAAATCCGTGCGTCAGAGGCGGCAGAGAGAGCGAGATCCAGGGGCCACATATACTAAGAGCGTCCACTATTACCTCGGGTAGTAGGCAGCACAGACCGAGGGGACGGTGCGGCCATCACTGATCAGCACAGACCGAGGGGACGGTGCGGCCATCACTAATCAGCACACGCATTTCTATAATCTGGAGGAGCGATTCAAGAGGGGACGGTGCGACCATCACAGATCAGCACACGCATTTCTATAATCTGGAGGAGCGACTCAGGAGCGGACGGTGCAGCCGTCACAGATCAGCACACACCTTTCTATAATCTGGAGGAGCGATTCAGGAGCGGACGGTGCGGCCATCACTGATCAGCACACGCCTTTCTATAATCTGGAGGAGCGATTCAGGAGGAGACGATGCGGTCATCACAGATCAGCACACGCCTTTCTATAATCTGGAGGAGCGATTCAAGAGGAGACGATGCAGCCGTCACTGATCAGCACACGCCTTTCTATAATCTGGAGGAGCGATTCAAGAGGGGATGGTGCGGCCATCACTAATCAGCACACGCCTTTCTATAATCTGGAGGAGCGATTCAAGAGGGGATGGTGCGGCCATCACAGATCAGCACACGCATTTCTATAATCTGGAGGAGCGACTCAGGAGCGGACGGTGCGGCCGTCACTGATCAGCACAGACCTTTCTATAATCTGGAGGAGCGATTCAGGAGGGGACGGTGCTGCCGTCACTGATCAGCACACGCCTTCCTATAATCTGGAGGAGCGATTCAAGAGGGGATGGTGCGGCCATCACAGATCAGCACACGCATTTCTATAATCTGGAGGAGCGATTCAGGAGGAGACGATGCAGCAGTCACTGATCAGCACAGACCTTTCTATAATCTGGAGGAGCGACTCAGGAGGGGATGGTGCGGCCGTCACTGATCAGCACACACCTTTCTATAATCTGGAGGAGCGACTCAGGAGGGGACGGTGCGGCCGTCACTGATCAGCACACACCTTTCTATAATCTGGAGGAGCGACTCAGGGGGGGACGATGTGGTAGTCACCGATTAGCACAGACCTTTCTATAATCTGGAGGAGCGACTAAGGAGGGGACGGTGCACTCACCTCTACGACCAATAGTGAAGCCGTCCACGATACACTTCCCATCTTCATCAACCATCTTGGCCAGTTCATCCATGGAGGGGATGGTGTAGTAACCTTCTCTGGTCAGCACAATACCTGGGGGAGATTAATCATGGAGATAAAGCGGCCACACTCGGGCATTGCCGCAGCGTCCACTACCACTGAGCGGTCACTCACCGGCTGGGTGTGGCGGTACATCATGGTGGACCTCCTCCTCGGTGAGCGAGCTCTCCTCCGCGCTGCCATCCAGACTGTTCCTCAGAGCACTGCGCATGTTCAGCGCTACAATGGTGTCATCCATACTGTTCACACGCTTCTTCTCTTGACTCGGAGGCAGCAGTTTGGATGGAGGAGAGGGGTAATAGGCCGATACTTCCTCGTCGTGCTCGCCGTCCACCTCGGAGCTGCTCTTCTCGTTGGCTCTGTAATCACAAGTCTTCGTTATACACAATCCTGGCAGTGACCCGACGGGACGGATCTGCACCGTAGCCGAGCGGGCACAACACTCACCTCTCAATCTCCGGGTATCTGGCTGGAGACGGCACCTCGTCCTGCTCGGGACGTGACGGTGAGGCCAGATTGCTGATGTTCAGGTTCTTTAACACCAACTTCTTTATGCTCTTCCTGAGACACAAAATAAAGTCCATGATACGTAATGTTCACCCTCAAAAGCGGAGCCTGGAATTACTATAATCCAGCATGGCTGCCGCAGCCAGGCCATGGCTCTACAAGTGGCGGCGGTCGTGTGACGTGCCGGGACGGTGTGCAGGCGGCTCAACCACTGTAAAAGGGGTCGTCCAGAATGGAAAAATATGGCGGCTCTCCTTCATGAACAGCACTGCTGTCTGACCACGGTCAGAGGTGGTGTCTGAAAGAAAGCTGCCATGTTTTATAATCCTGGACAACCCCTTTAAGATGAGACCCTCCAAAATGCCCAGAGAATGATTTAGCAAGCGAGTTTGGCGGGCCACAGTTCCCTTCATATTGGGGGTCTCCATGCGGTGTCCCTTTGTTGTCAGGATGGGTGGGATTGCAGCGCTCTGCCCCCGCTCCATACACCTACCTGGGCATGAAGGTGCCATTGGAGAGAGAAGGCTCGTCATCGTCCAGCCCATCGAACAGCTGTGCCTTTGCGGTGCCAGCCGTCTGCAGCGCTTTGGGGCGCACTTTGGTGGCGGGGCGAGGGGTGAGCTTGTAGTGAGTTGGGGTGGTTAGCGCTTTCTGTGCAGCGGGATTGGTGGGCTTCATGCGCTAATAAGACAGAAGAAAGGCGATATAATGAGACCCCGCCACGGTCCGCACGTGTCCGTCACGCCGCATTACTCCAGTCACTCACCTCCTCCTTCTTCTTTGGGTCTGAAATAGGATTCCGGAAAAGGGGCGAATCCCCGTACGGAGAGTAGGCCAAAGCGGTGAGCTGTTGCTGGAGGACGAGCTGCTGGGCGGCCGCGGCCCCAGAGTCACTGAGGGCTGAAAACACTGAGTGTGAGAAGTGACCAAGGGTAGAGGGCACTGGCCCCGCACATACGGCCCCAGGGTACAGCGGGCACCAGCCCCGCACATACAGCCCCAGGGTACAGCGGGCACCAGCCCTGCACATACGGCCCCAGGGTACAGCGGGCACCAGCCCTGCACATACGGCCCCAGGGTACAGCGGGCACCAGCCCTGCACATACGGCCCCAGGGTACAGCGGGCACCAGCCCCGCACATACGGCCCCAGGGTACAGCGGGCACCAGCCCCGCACATACGACCAGGAATACAGTGGGCACCGGCCCCGCACATACGACCCGGAATACAGTGGGCACCGGCCCCGCACATACGACCCAGAATACAGTGGGCACCGGCCCCGCACATACGACCCAGAATACAGTGGGCACCGGCCCCGCACATACGACCAGGAATACAGCGGGCACCGGCCCCGCACATACTACCAGGAATACAGTGGGCACTGGCCCCGCCCATAAAGCCCAGAGGACAGCGGGCACTGGTCCCGCACATACGGCCCCAGAGGACAGCTGGCAGCGACCCCACTCATTTATGGCAGTGCTGTACCAGTCTCCTCAGCAATAGTAAAAGCAACAGAAACTCACCGACAGGAGCCTGAGAACCAGCGAATCCCAGGCCGGTGTTGGCTGCATTAAACCCAGTGGTACCAAAAGTGCCCGTCCCGAGGGCCCCGAGTTTTGGTTGATTATTTCCGAACAGCGACGTCTGGCCGGGGTTCAGACCTGTGATGGAGAAAACAGAGGAACACGTGGTCAAGACGCTCCGAGTGCCCAACACAAGACATAGGGGACACGTGCACTGCCATCGTGCAGCAGAGCAGCCACAAAGCCCGCACTGAGCACGTGCAGAACCTGCGCTCGTGGACATCATACAATCAGGATTTGTGCATATATTATATGTATTGGTGACACCCCCGCCAACCTCTCCGGCAGCCCCTGACCTCCCAGAGGAATGATGGAGGCGTAAAGGATTCAGCAACTGATTATCTCCCACTCAGAAATCAGCACAAGGAAAACAGTCCTACCTTGTCCAAAGCCGGTGCCGAGGCCGGGACCCAGCGTCCCCGGGGCAGTCTTGTTACCGAAGAGACTGCTGCCCGCATTACTGGCCCCAAACCCTGCAGAACAGGAGAATGAAGAAACATAAGACAGGAAGTAACCTGTGCAGCAGAGACCCTCACCAGGGTGCAAGACCACCCCCCCACATGCTGCACAACCCCAACTAATTCGGCAGAACAGCGAGCGCAGCTCTGGGGTATAATACAGGAGGTAACTCAGGATCAGTAATGTAATGTATGTACACAGTGACTGCACCAGCAGAATAGTGAGTGCAGCTCTGGAGTATAATACAGGAGGTAACTCAGGATCAGTAATGTAATGTATGTACACAGTGACTGCACCAGCAGAATAGTGAGTGCAGCTCTGGAGTATAATACAGGAGGTAACTCAGGATCAGTAATGTAATGTATGTACACAGTGACTGCACCAGCAGAATAGTGAGTGCAGCTCTGGAGTATAATACAGGAGGTAACTCAGGATCAGTAATGTATGTATGTACACAGTGACTGCACCAGCAGAATAGTGAGTGCAGCTCTGGAGTATAATACAGGAGGTAACTCAGGATCAGTAATGTAATGTATGTACACAGTGACTGCACCAGCAGAATAGTGAGTGCAGCTCTGGAGCACAATACAGGAGGTAACTCAAGATCAGAATGTGGTTACAGTAGAGTGTAATTGTGTATAATGTGGCCTGGGCTTAACCCATTCAGCCCCTGGCAGTATTTATTTTTTACTCCCCCCATAAAAGCCATAACTTTTCATTTTTCTGACCACAGACTTGTAGTGAAGTATGTATTATGTATGGATGTATGACCAACAGTAAATTAACATCTGTCGTGAGACTGCAGCTCTTCACTAAGGACATGACCTATGTTGTTCTGAGCAGGCAGTCTCCTGGTCTCCAGTCTCACCCCAGGGGGCCTTGCTGAGAACACACAGAATTGGAAACACTTCACACCTTCTGACTCCTTTGGACAGGCCAATTGCAGCATGACACTATTTACTATGGGAAGGTCAGACAAATAGTGTTCAAAGAAAAATAATGTATTGATTGGTAAAATAGCCAGTCACAAACCAAGGATTGGAGTATTAACCTGAGAGGCTGGTCTGGAAATCTGACCCGCAGGTTGACTCTAAAAATTTGACCTTTACACATACAAACATGTTCACATGTGGGGGCAGCCAAGCTGATGGGATCCATTCCATATTTCCCCCTCCCTCAGGGGCAGAATGCCGGACTGCAAGGTTCAATATTTCTGTAAGTTTCTCCCGTTTATATTATCGCTGTTTTTGCATATTTGTATGTCACTTTTTATTCCCATATTTTTATATCTTTTATTGTAAGCACTGTACCTTTTCTATTAAAGCTTAAAACTTTAATAAGTCTGAACCTTTTATGCTCTAAAGAATCCATAGCCTTAGAGTGTGTAATCCTTATGAGCGGCAGACAGTAGTAGTAATATTTCCGGGACTCATCGCCCGTGTATTCGATGAGTGGTGGCAGCGCGTATGAGCGGGTGTGTGGCCTGGGTCGGGGTGTGATTTATGCTCCCATTACAGATAGATTAACCCTTGCAGACAACCCCAAGTCACGTGTGAGAGCGGGCACGTGACAAGATTTATGATGTGTCATTTCTGAAGGACGATTTGTATTTTTGAATGACACCACTCATTCTAAATTTAAAAAAATAAAAAAACCAAAACTAATTGTAGAATAGTTTTTGGTCTTTTCTATAGTGTACACTGTAAGGTAGAACTGACCGGCCATTATGATTCCCCAGGTCAGTGGTCAGATAGCAAACGTGTATAGATTTTTTTTTTTTTTTAAATAGATTTTTCTACTTAAGCGGAGAAAAAAAAAATAAACAATTTGTATGAAAAATAGTTGTAGCTTTTGTTACAATTTCAGAGACCTGTAACTTTATTTTTTGGGATCTGGGACAGGTGAAGGATTATTTTTTGCGCCCTCAGCTGACGTTTTTCAGTGATACCATTTTGGGGCAGATACGAGGTTTTGATCTTTTATTACATTTTATTGCCATGTAGCAGCGAGCAAAAAAAAAAAAAAAAAAAACCTAATTGCAGGGTTTCGATTCCTTTTCTTATTTGCCCTTTACTGAGCGGATTTAGTCACTTCACATTTTGACAGATCGGACATTTCTGAAGGCAGCGATACCTAATGTGTACTTTTTTTTATGGTTTTATTTTTAAATGGGGCATAATGGGGATTTGAACTTTTTTTTTTTATCTAGCCCTTAGGGGACTTGAAGCTGCGATGGTCTCATCACCTGTGCTATACATAGGATTCTAGCAGGCCCGCTGGGTCATCTATGAACACCACGAGCCGACGTTCACAGGGGTGACAGGTTCGAGGGGTCTTCAGCAGACACCCTGCAGTTACATCATGGCTGCGCCAGTGGAATCAAGGCACGGGTTAAATCCCGCTGTCAGAGAGTGAAGGCAGGATGCAACAGCCGCAGACAGAGCTCCACAAGCATCGAGGGCAGGGATGTAAACACACGTGTCGTGAAAGGGTTAAACATCCTAACTTCTCGTCATTAAGAGCGTCTGACTTTCCTCCAATTAAGGCGACGACCAATCACAATAGTAAAGTTCTCTCACCGAACAGAGTCCCGGAGCCGGTGCCGAATGCAGGGGCGCTCGTCGTGGTCGTCCCAAATGCAGCTGGTTTGTTATTGAACAGGGTCTGTGACAGAAAACAGTGCAAGGGGTTAAAAATATACAACCTAACCCCCCAATATCACAGACAGGTGGGCAATGCAAGTCAAGCACCATCTCCCTCTAACCCCCATCAGGTACAAATCTCTGTAAAGTGCGATCTCTGCCGGGACTCTGCTATGGATTTCACTCCTCCCCAGGTCTGATAGCTACAGGAACATTTCTCCTTTTGGACAGATTGATGCGGACCTCCTACTCGCACGGTGAGACCCCTAGAACCAGATATAGTGCACACACGCCAACATCATGGAGGCTCCTAACTTACCACTACTTCCTCCATTGGTGGAGAGCTATTGAGGTGAGCAGTGCAGATAGTGCATCAGCGGAGGCGTTAGTGGGGTCCTATGAAGAGTTAATAAGCTGCTCTACAGATATGATGTGGCCCCTCTACCCCACCTCCAAACCCTCCCAAAGCTGCAGCCAGAGAGTGCGGAGGGGCTTGGACATGACACTCGTGTGGCCCCGGGGGCCGCTCTGGCTTACTCCTCACCGTCTCCTCTGGAGAGTACGCATCCTCAGATGGAGGGCTTCCCAGTGAGGCTTCCGATGGCGCTACGTTCCTATACACACTACGCACCTTGGGAGCAGGCTGGCGACGTACCACATTCCTCTCACCATTGGAGGGGCTCTCGGATTTACCCAAGCCCCTCACTATTTCTATACAACCACCTAAGTGGTCAGGAGTCGGCTATTGCACCGGACATGAGACTTCTTACATTATTTGTACCACTAATGCCGATTATTGCTCATTGTTTATATCTTTTTTTTTAATACTTTTATTGTGTAGGAGTAAAATAAAGAAAATAAAGATGTAAAGCCCAAGTGCAGCCACAGATTATGGCAAGTCCATTCTGGGCACTGGTTCCTGGGGTGACATACCGAATTTCCAACTCCTCCAAAAGGCGTATTGCTGGTCTGTCCAAACAAACTGGTCCCCGTCCCAAAGGCAGAGCCGGCATTTGTGTTGGTTGCGGTGCCAAAGAGGCCAGTGGACTGCGTGGCTTGAGTGCTCCCAAAAAGCCCCTGTAGAATACAGATCACATGAAATGCAGACACAGTAGCAGTGTACCCCTGCGTGGAAAGCGGCGGGCATAGACTCACCCCTGGGCCGGCCTGCGGCGAGACTCACCCCTGGGCCGGCCTGCGGCGAGACTCACCCCTGGGCCGGCCTGCGGCGAGACTCACCCCTGGGCCGGCCTGCGGCGAGACTCACCCCTGGGCCGGCCTGCGGCGAGACTCACCCCTGGGCCGGCCTGCGGCGAGACTCACCCCTGGGCCGGCCTGCGGCGAGACTCACCCCTGGGCCGGCCTGCGGCGAGACTCACCCCTGGGCCGGCCTGCGGCGAGACTCACCCCTGGGCCGGCCTGCGGCGAGACTCACCCCTGGGCCGGCCTGCGGCGAGACTCACCCCTGGGCCGGCCTGCGGCGAGACTCACCCCTGGGCCGGCCTGCGGCGAGACTCACCCCTGGGCCGGCCTGCGGCGAGACTCACCCCTGGGCCGGCCTGCGGCGAGACTCACCCCTGGGCCGGCCTGCGGCGAGACTCACCCCTGGGCCGGCCTGCGGCGAGACTCACCCCTGGGCCGGCCTGCGGCGAGACTCACCCCTGGGCCGGCCTGCGGCGAGACTCACCCCTGGGCCGGCCTGCGGCGAGACTCACCCCTGGGCCGGCCTGCGGCGAGACTCACCCCTGGGCCGGCCTGCGGCGAGACTCACCCCTGGGCCGGCCTGCGGCGAGACTCACCCCTGGGCCGGCCTGCGGCGAGACTCACCCCTGGGCCGGCCTGCGGCGAGACTCACCCCTGGGCCGGCCTGCGGCGAGACTCACCCCTGGGCCGGCCTGCGGCGAGACTCACCCCTGGGCCGGCCTGCGGCGAGACTCACCCCTGGGCCGGCCTGCGGCGAGACTCACCCCTGGGCCGGCCTGCGGCGAGACTCACCCCTGGGCCGGCCTGCGGCGAGACTCACCCCTGGGCCGGCCTGCGGCGAGACTCACCCCTGGGCCGGCCTGCGGCGAGACTCACCCCTGGGCCGGCCTGCGGCGAGACTCACCCCTGGGCCGGCCTGCGGCGAGACTCACCCCTGGGCCGGCCTGCGGCGAGACTCACCCCTGGGCCGGCCTGCGGCGAGACTCACCCCTGGGCCGGCCTGCGGCGAGACTCACCCCTGGGCCGGCCTGCGGCGAGACTCACCCCTGGGCCGGCCTGCGGCGAGACTCACCCCTGGGCCGGCCTGCGGCGAGACTCACCCCTGGGCCGGCCTGCGGCGAGACTCACCCCTGGGCCGGCCTGCGGCGAGACTCACCCCTGGGCCGGCCTGCGGCGAGACTCACCCCTGGGCCGGCCTGCGGCGAGACTCACCCCTGGGCCGGCCTGCGGCGAGACTCACCCCTGGGCCGGCCTGCGGCGAGACTCACCCCTGGGCCGGCCTGCGGCGAGACTCACCCCTGGGCCGGCCTGCGGCGAGACTCACCCCTGGGCCGGCCTGCGGCGAGACTCACCCCTGGGCCGGCCTGCGGCGAGACTCACCCCTGGGCCGGCCTGCGGCGAGACTCACCCCTGGGCCGGCCTGCGGCGAGACTCACCCCTGGGCCGGCCTGCGGCGAGACTCACCCCTGGGCCGGCCTGCGGCGAGACTCACCCCTGGGCCGGCCTGCGGCGAGACTCACCCCTGGGCCGGCCTGCGGCGAGACTCACCCCTGGGCCGGCCTGCGGCGAGACTCACCCCTGGGCCGGCCTGCGGCGAGACTCACCCCTGGGCCGGCCTGCGGCGAGACTCACCCCTGGGCCGGCCTGCGGCGAGACTCACCCCTGGGCCGGCCTGCGGCGAGACTCACCCCTGGGCCGGCCTGCGGCGAGACTCACCCCTGGGCCGGCCTGCGGCGAGACTCACCCCTGGGCCGGCCTGCGGCGAGACTCACCCCTGGGCCGGCCTGCGGCGAGACTCACCCCTGGGCCGGCCTGCGGCGAGACTCACCCCTGGGCCGGCCTGCGGCGAGACTCACCCCTGGGCCGGCCTGCGGCGAGACTCACCCCTGGGCCGGCCTGCGGCGAGACTCACCCCTGGGCCGGCCTGCGGCGAGACTCACCCCTGGGCCGGCCTGCGGCGAGACTCACCCCTGGGCCGGCCTGCGGCGAGACTCACCCCTGGGCCGGCCTGCGGCGAGACTCACCATTGAGCCGGCCTGCGGCGAGACTCACCATTGAGCCAATCTGTGGCAGACTCACCATTGAGCCAATCTGTGGCAGACTCACCATTGAGCCAATCTGTGGCAGACTCACCACTGAGCTGGCCTGCGGCTGGACTCACCACTGTGCCGGCCTGTGGCAGGACTCACCATTGTGCCAATCTGTGGCGGACTCACCATTGTGCTGGCCTGCGGCTGCCCCAGTGTGTTGGTGTTTCCAAATGAAAAGCCGGCGTTCTGTGTGGTCGTGGCTGGGAAGGGCTTATTAAACAAGCTCGTCGCTGGCTGGGTGGAGGTCTGGCCGAATAGACTGCCGGTGTTTGCTCCAAACGTGTTGGTTCCTGCAAAATACAGTCACCATGAGACCGCCTGTCCAGCCCCCTCCATACCATTCCCACCGCCCCCCCTCCAGCACTAAGACCGCGGGTGTGGTGGCCCCCAGTCGTCATCTTTGAGGTACAGCACCTTTCACCATGTACTCTTACTGTTTGGAACAGTTTGTATTTTGTGCATACCCCTTTTGCGTGCTGAACCGACAGCCTTACATCTTGGTAGCCGCTTTATATCGCCGCCCTCTAGAACTCCACTAAACCCCAATGTGAAGCTGCCACTCTGTAACACACTTAAACTTTGTTGCTTCATATCTTTTATACAATGATCTTTCCCCATTTTCTAGGCAGCAATGCAGTTTCAATGTTCTAGAACAATCCTTCTTGGTAAATTATGGTGCAACCTTACTTTTTTCACTTGTATGACTTTTTGGCTGGCGCCTATTCACACTAGCTTAGATGTGCTGGTCCATTTCTACTTGTACAGATCTTGATAGGACCCATCACTTACCTTGCCCAAATGCATTTTTATTCCCAAACGAGAAGCTGCTGCTGGATGGCGTCGCCCCGAACAGACCCGTGGAGGCACTGGAAGTGGCTGTGGATGCCCCAAATAGGCTGGTACCTGTGGCTGCCCCCACTGGATTCTGCGGCCCCTTCCTGTTGGCCTGATAATCCTCCAGACGCAGCTCCTATAGGAAGACAAGGCCGGCAGTGACCAGCATGCAGATAGGAGACAGGACAGGTGGCCACGGGCCAGCACTCACCTCTAGAGACTTGCTCTCATACTCCTTCATGGCTGTAATGCACTGGTGCTTTGTACTGATGTTTGTGGTCACACCGCCCTTGGCCATGGTGTCTGTTCCAGAAGGGGCCTGAAAATTAAGAGACGTAGCTGAGGATTCCTGCACATAAAATATTACCCCAAAATAAGTCCTAGCAGGTTCACAGGAGGACCAAGCTGGCAGGCCCCAGGGACGGACACTCAGCAGCACATGACGCCATAACTCATTGCCTCAGTGATTGCCACGCACCTTGGCAGCCGCACCATTGAAATGCCAATGTCTGTTACTGAGCAGCAGGTAAACGGTTAACAGCAGAGAGCGGAGCTGTAACACTGCGGCACCTGCCACGCACGATGCGGGCTCCGCTCCAGAGCTGGATTCATACAGCCGTTAGCGACCATAGGTCATTAAGGGGTTAAGTAGTTAGCATTCTGCTCAAATGACAAAGATGCCGATACCACGGTGTCGGGCATGATCAGCCGATTACCCAAGAGTCACTGCCCGGCTTGGAAAGGTGACGCCATTTTGTGCACAACTACCATCACGGCCACGTAAGTCACTTTAGTCAACGACTACAAGACTTGCACCAGCGAGCGCAGAATCCAGACTGCTCTCAGAAACAAGCCGCCAGATTGGGAGCCCTGTACTCACATTGAACTTGATGGTGGTCCCAGAGGGAGCTGCAGAGAAGGTCGAGGCCCCAAACAGGGTGCTGGATGTTCCCCCAAATGGATTTGCAGTGGTGTTAGTGTTGCCGAAGAGGCTGGTGCTGTTTGTACCTGTCCCAAAACCTAGAAGTGAGAGGAGACAGATGAGGAAACCTAGAGACCCCGAAAACCGCTCAGACCGGGAGGGGGGGGGGCACTTACTGCTGCTGAAGGTGGAAGGCTTCGTCTGGCCGAAGGCATTGTTCTGAGACGAGAAGAGGCCGCCTCCTGTGTTTGTGGCCCCAAATAAAGTGTTTGTGGTACCGGTGGATGTCCCAAAGCCAAAGCCTGTGCTTGTAGAGGAGGTTGCTGTCTGGTTGAAGGTTCCTGTGCCAAAGAGTCCTCCTGGGAGGGGGTAAGAAAGCACAATAGCATCATGGAGCTTCACCACAAGGGCCCCGTGGCCTCAGCCCGGCGACTGTACCTGGTTTACTCTGTGTGTTTCCAAACAAGCCACCACTGTTTGTGTTGGTGCCGAAGGTTGAACTTCCAAAACCGGTAGCAGTCGACGTTCCAAAGCCAGGAGCTGAAAACCCAAGAAATATTAATGGTCACCAAAAGCTTAACTCCCACCATCTCCTGTCCAAACACAATCCAAGCAGCGCCAGGACACCAGTGTCCGACCAAAACCCAAGAAGGAGACCATGTGTGAGGGCGCAGATAGGCGACAACACGGACGACGAGCACACTGCGATGCTTGGACTGGCCGGCAGCTGTCCATATACCTCTATGCAGCAGTCTCACTGGGATTAGGAGAGCTGCCGGCCAGTCCGAGCACGTGATCATCGGCCGTGATACAGGCCCTGGACCTCAGAGGGCAACAGAAAGCCCAAAACCCAACAGGGGCAACAAATACACCCAGTACATGGGCTTGCAAGTTGCAAAGTGATCTACAAGACATGTGGAGGGGAAACTGCGGACAGACCCCTCCACCGAGGTAACAGGACTGGTCCCCACAATACATACTTTGCCCGAAAGTTGACGTTGCTCCGAAAGCTCCAGTGCCTCCTCCGAAAGGAGTGTTGAAAGATTTATTGAACATGTCTCTAAAGCTTCATAGACCTAGAAAAAAGGAAACACAAGGAGCCATTAGTTCACGTGAGGACGCTGGACCGTGCAGGGAGACACACTAAGGAGGACGGGAGCAGTCAAATCCCCCCCATCATGGAGATCACTCGCCCCATAACCCCCATAGGGCAGGAAGCACCAGTGATCAGGACCTGCGGACATCCCCGCCAGCACGGGCTCGCTGCCATCTGTGCGCAGATTACTCAGTGTTCATGCACACAAGCCAACATGAACAAGCAGAGCTGCAGGGAAAGTATCAGAGGAGGGAGGGTAGAGCAGGAGCCATGTAATCAGCCGGGTAAGATTTAGGATCACCCCAGACTCCAACAGACACTGTAGTGAAGTGGGAGTCAGTGGTCACAGCCGACATCTCATGTGCATTACAGCAAATCTTCCAGGGAGAAAGTTCTCTCTGCAGAGGTGGCGGGCCCCTCCCCAGCACCGGCAGCCACCTCCCCAGCACGGGGGGCCACGGCGGGCCCCCCCCCAGCACGGGCAGCCACGGCGCCCCCCCCCCAGCACGGGCAGCCACGGCGCCCCCCCCCCAGCACGGGCAGCCACGGCGCCCCCCCCCCCCCAGCACGGGCAGCCACGGCGCCCCCCCCCCCAGCACGGGCAGCCACGGCGCCCCTCCCCCCCCAGCACGGGCAGCCACGGCGCCCCCCCCCCCAGCAAGAGCACCCACGGCGGCCCCCCCCCCCCAGCACGAGCAGCCACGGCGCCCCCCCCCCCCCCAGCACGAGCAGCCACGGCGGGCCCCTCCCCAGCACCGGCAGCCACCTCCCCAGCACCGGCAGCCACAGCGCCGCCACCTCCCCAGCACCGGCAGCCACAGCGCCGCCACCTCCCCAGCACCGGCAGCCACAGCGCCCCCCCCACCCCCCCAGCACCGGCAGCCACCTCCCCAGCACGGGCCCCTCCCCAGCACCGGCGTCCCCCTCCCCGGCCACGGCGGGCCCCTCCCCAGCACGGGCGGCCACGGCGGCCCCCCCCCCTCCCAGCACGAGCAGCCACGGCGGGCCCCTCCCCAGCACCGGCAGCCACCTCCCCAGCACCGGCAGCCACGGCGCCGCCACCTCCCCAGCACCGGCAGCCACCTCCCCAGCACGGGCCCCTCCCCAGCACGGGCGGCCACGGCGGGCCCCTCCCCAGCACGGGCGGCCACGGCGGGCCCCTCCCCAGCACGGGCGGCCACGGCGGGCCCCTCCCCAGCACGGGCGGCCACGGCGGGCCCCTCCCCAGCACGGGCGGCCACGGCGGGCCCCTCCCCAGCACGGGCGGCCACGGCGGGCCCCTCCCCAGCACGGGCGGCCACGGCGGGCCCCTCCCCAGCACGGGCGGCCACGGCGGGCCCCTCCCCAGAGGACGTCTGTGGTGCCAGCAGGTGGTCAGATCCATCCCTACAAAGCACATCCCTGGTGCCGGCAGTTGGTAAGATGCGTTCTGGTCCATCACCAAAAAAAAACAACAAAAAAAAAACCCCAATGATGTCCTTGGGGTTCAGGATCCGATTTACTAGAATTACAAACACTGTGAGCCGACCAGGGAGGAGACACTTGTCAGTGATTCGTTCCAGTCTCTGATCTGTGCCGACATCCACACAGCGGGGGAGGAGAACGTATGAGGAGGAAGCTCAGACAGCAGCCGCACAACAAACTATTCTATATACTTACCTAAAGGACATCACTGAGGGGCACGAGCACACCGTAAACGTCACCATCACCGACTGATCATAGCGATCACTACCACCACCAACTGACCGCAGCAATCAGCCCCTCCGCCGCCACCACCAACTGACCGAAGCAATAAGGCCCTCCGCCGCCACCACCAACTGACCGAAGCAATAAGGCCCTCCGTCGCCATCACCAACTGACCGCAGCAATCAGCCCCTCCGCCATCACCAACTGACCGCAGCAATCAGGCCCTCCGCCGCCATCACCAACTGACCGCGGCAATCAGCCTCTCCGCCGCCATCACCAACTGACCGCAGCAATCAGCCCCTCCGCCGCCATCACCCACTGACCGCGGCAATCAGCCCCTCCGCCGCCATCACCAACTGACCGCGGCAATCAGCCCCTCCGCTGCCACCACCAACTGACCGCAGCAATCAGCCCCTCCGCCGCCATCACCAACTGACCGCAGCAATCAGCCCCTCCGCCGCCATCACCCACTGACCGCAGCAATCAGCCCCTCCGCCGCCATCACCCACTGACCGCAGCAATCAGCCCCTCCGCCGCCATCACCCACTGACCGCGGCAATCAGCCCCTCCGCCGCCATCACCAACTGACCGCAGCAATCAGCCCCTCCGCCACCATCACCAACTGACCGCAGCGATCAGCGGGAATAGATGGAGGGAATGGTTGGTGATGGGGGCGGCCGGTGGTGGTAGATGTGATGGATGGTCGGTGGTGGTAAAGTGGAGGAGACGGCCGGCTGGTGGAGGAGGAGGAGACGGCTGGTGGAGAAGACGGCCGGAGGAGGAGACAGCGAGACGGCCGGTGGAGGAGGAGATGGCCGGTGGAGGAGATGGTCGGATCGGTCGCTGTACAGACCTGATCACCACCATCTCCAGCGGTTACGAGCTCGGAAACTCCTGTGTGACTGACCAGTGACTATTCCTCCAGACAGCAAGCGTCACATGAAGAGGTGGTGCAGCAGCTGAGGGTTCTGGTCACGTGACTGCTGCTCTACCCCCTCACCTGGTGACGTCACATCCATTACACTAGGACTCAGTGCAGCCAATCAGCGAGCAGCTTTCATTCCGCCTCCTTCCTCACCCACATAAGCTGGAATGTGACTGGCTGCAGCGGGTGACACTGTGGCAGGCTCCGCGAGTACAGCTGGGAGGGGACAGCACGCAGATACCGACCCAACGGCTCCTCACCCACCCGCGGGCGCCTCCTCCCGCTGCCCCGCCGCCGCCCTCACCCTCCTCTCACAACAGCGCAGTGACCGCACACCGCCCGCATCTTACCGGTCCCCTCAGAACTTGCGGTGCGCAGACGGGAGAGCCTGATGAATATGGCGCTGATGAAAGCGCAGGGACGTCAGCACGTTCCGCGCGTCACGACGGATATCAGAACCTGATTGGTTCACTCAGCGGGTGGGAGAAGCGTCGAAGACTGCTATTTCCTGTGGGCGTGACCTGCCCTGCTGCTTCATCTCTCATTGGTTCCCGCCACTTAGTTGTTCAACGACTGTGCAGAGCAGCTGCCAATCATCCTGTCAGGGGAGTGGTCACCTAGCAACGCGGGTCACGTGAGAGAGCCGGAGTCAGGCGGCGGCTTATACCGTCCCCGTCGCTTGTTAAGTGACGTCTCCTCGAGGGAGGGGATTTCCTCTTAAAGGGATGGTGCCAAGATTATTTATTTCTGTATTAAAGGGAACATGTCACCCCCAAAATCATACCTCCAAAAAGAGGGACAAAGTATTTTAAATTTTAGGCCACGCCTCTGACCACACCCATTCACAATTAGCCACACCCATATCACGTCCCAACCACACCCATTTAGCACTGCTGATCACACTGTTTCATATACAATAATTATAAACAAAAAAATATGGCCACACAGTGCCCCATACTGTATAATGGTCCCACATGATGCTCCATACTGTATAATGACCGTACATGATGCTCCATACTGTATAATGGCCACACATGATGCTCCATACTGTATAATGGCCACACATGATGCTCCATACTGTATAATGGCCACACATGATGCTCCATACTGTATAATGACCGCACATGATGCTCCATACTGTATAATGACCGCACATGATGCTCCATACTGTATAACGGCCACACATGATGCTCCATACTGTATAATGGCTGCACATGATGCTCCATACAGTATAATGACCACACATGATGCCCCATACTGTATAATGGCCTCACATGATGCTCCATACTGTATAATGACCGTACATGATGCTCCATACTGTATAATGGCCACACATGATGCTCCATACTGTATAATGGCCACACATGATGCTCCATACTGTATAATGGCCACACATGATGCTCCATACTGTATAATGACCGCACATGATGCTCCATACTGTATAATGACCGCACATGATGCTCCATACTGTATAACGGCCACACATGATGCTCCATACTGTATAATGACCGCACATGATGCTCCATACTGTATAATGACCGCACATGATGCTCCATACTGTATAACGGCCACACATGATGCTCCATACTGTATAATGGCTGCACATGATGCTCCATACTGTATAATGACCGCACATGATGCTCCATACTGTATAATGGTCCCACATGATGCTCCATACTGTATAATGACCGTACATGATGCTCCATACTGTATAATGGCCACACATGATGCTCCATACTGTATAATGGCCACACATGATGCTCCATACTGTATAATGGCCACACATGATGCTCCATACTGTATAATGACCGCACATGATGCTCCATACTGTATAATGACCGCACATGATGCTCCATACTGTATAACGGCCACACATGATGCTCCATACTGTATAATGGCCTCACATGATGCTCCATACTGTATAATGGCCGCACATGATGCTCCATACTGTATAATGGCCTCACATGATGCTCCATACTGTATAATGCCCACACATGATGCTCCATACTGTATAATGGCCGCACATGATGCTCCATACTGTATAATGGCCACATATGATGCTCCATACTGTATAACGGCCACACATGATGCTCCATACTGTATAATGGCCACACATGATGCTCCATACTGTATAATGGCCGCACATGATGCTCCATACTGTATAATGGCCACACATGATGCTCCATACTGTATAATGGCCCCACATGATGCTCCATACTGTATAATGGCCCCACATGATGCTCCATACTATATAATGACCGCACATGATGCTCCATACTGTATAATGGCCACACATGATGCTCCATACTGTATAATGACCGCACATGATGCTCCATACTGTATAATGGCCCCACATGATGCTCCATACTATATAATGACCGCACATGATGCTCCATACTGTATAATGGCCCCACATGATGCTCCATACTATATAATGACCGCACATGATGCTCCATACTGTATAATGGCCACACATGATGCTCCATACTATATAATGACCGCACATGATGCTCCATACTGTATAATGGCCACACATGATGCTCCATACTGTATAATGACCGCACATGATGCTCCATACTGTATAATGACCGCACATGATGCTCCATACTGTATAATGGCCACACATGATGCTCCATACTGTATAATGGCCACACATGATGCTCCATACTGTATAATGACCGCACATGATGCTCCATACTGTATAATGGCCACACATGATGCTCCATACTGTATAATGGCCACACATGATGCTCCATACTGTATAATGACCGCACATGATGCTCCATACTGTATAATGGCCACACATGATGCTCCATACTGTATAATGGCCACACATGATGCTCCATACTATATAATGACCGCACATGATGCTCCATACTGTATAATGGCCACACATGATGATCAATACTGTATAATGCCCACACATGACGCTCCATACTGTATAATGGCCACACATGATGCTTCATACTGTATAATGACCGCACATGATGCTCCATACTGTATAATGACCGCACATGATGCTCCATACTGTATAATGGCCACACATGATGCTCCATACTGTATAATGGCCACATATGATGCTCCATACTGTATAACGGCCACACATGATGCTCCATACTGTATAATGGCCTCACATGATGCTCCATACTGTATAATGGCCGCACATGATGCTCCATACTGTATAATGGCCTCACATGATGCTCCATACTGTATAATGCCCACACATGATGCTCCATACTGTATAATGGCCGCACATGATGCTCCATACTGTATAATGGCCACATATGATGCTCCATACTGTATAACGGCCACACATGATGCTCCATACTGTATAATGGCCACACATGATGCTCCATACTGTATAATGGCCGCACATGATGCTCCATACTGTATAATGGCCACACATGATGCTCCATACTGTATAATGGCCCCACATGATGCTCCATACTGTATAATGGCCCCACATGATGCTCCATACTATATAATGACCGCACATGATGCTCCATACTGTATAATGGCCACACATGATGCTCCATACTGTATAATGACCGCACATGATGCTCCATACTGTATAATGGCCCCACATGATGCTCCATACTATATAATGACCGCACATGATGCTCCATACTGTATAATGGCCCCACATGATGCTCCATACTATATAATGACCGCACATGATGCTCCATACTGTATAATGGCCACACATGATGCTCCATACTATATAATGACCGCACATGATGCTCCATACTGTATAATGGCCACACATGATGCTCCATACTGTATAATGACCGCACATGATGCTCCATACTGTATAATGACCGCACATGATGCTCCATACTGTATAATGGCCACACATGATGCTCCATACTGTATAATGGCCACACATGATGCTCCATACTGTATAATGACCGCACATGATGCTCCATACTGTATAATGGCCACACATGATGCTCCATACTGTATAATGGCCACACATGATGCTCCATACTGTATAATGACCGCACATGATGCTCCATACTGTATAATGGCCACACATGATGCTCCATACTGTATAATGGCCACACATGATGCTCCATACTATATAATGACCGCACATGATGCTCCATACTGTATAATGGCCCCACATGATGCTCCATACTGTATAATGGCCCCACATGATGCTCCATACTGTATAATGAACACACATGATGCTCCATACTGTATAATGACCACACATGATGCTCCATACTGTATAATGACCGCACATGATGCTCCATACTGTATAATGGCCACACATGATGCTCCATACTGTATAATGACCGCACATGATGCCCCATACTGTATAATGGCCACACATGATGCTCCATACTGTATAATGACCGCACATGATGCTCCATACTGTATAATGACTGCACATGATGCTCCATACTGTATAATGGCCACACATGATGCCCCATACTGTATAATGGCCACACATGATGCTCCATACTATATAATGACCGCACATGATGCTCCATACTGTATAATGGCCACACATGATGCTCCATACTGTATAATGACCACACATGATGCTCCATACTGTATAATGGCCACACATGATGCTCCATACTGTATAATGGCCACACATGATGCTCCATACTGTATAATGGCCACACATGATGCTCCATACTGTATAATGGCCACACAGTGCCCCATACTGTATAATGGCCACACATGATGCTCCATACTGTATAATGGCCACACATGATGCTCCATACTGTATAATGGCCACACATGATGCTCCATACTGTATAATGGCCACACGTGATGCTCCATACTGTATAATGGCCACACAGTGCTCCATACTGTATAATGGCCGCACATGATGCTCCATACTGTATAATGGCCGCACATGATGCTCCATACTGTATAATGGCCACACATGATGCTCCATACTGTATAATGGCCACACATGATGCTCCATACTGTATAATGGCCACACATGATGCTCCATACTGTATAATGGCCACACGTGATGCTCCATACTGTATAATGGCCACACGTGATGCTCCATACTGTATAATGGCCACACAGTGCTCCATACTGTATAATGGCCGCACATGATGCTCCATACTGTATAATGGCCGCACATGATGCTCCATACTGTATAATGACCACACATGATGCTCCATACTGTATAATGGCCACACATGATGCTCCATACTGTATAATGGCCACACATGATGCTCCATACTGTATAATGACCACACATGATACTCCATACTGTATAATGACCACACATGATGCTCCATACTGTATAATGGCCACACATGATGCTCCATACTGTATAATGGCCACACATGATGCTCAATACTGAATAATAGCCCCACATGATGCTCCATACTGTATAATGACCGCACATGATGCTCCATACTGTATAATGACCGCACATGATGCTCCATACTGTATAATGGCCGCACATGATGCTCCATACTGTATAATGGCTGCACATGATGCTCCATAGTGTATAATGGCCGCACATGATGCCCCATACTGTATAATGGCTGCACATGATGCTCCATACTGTATAATGACCGCACATGATGCTCCATACTGTATAATGGCCACACATGATGCTCCATACTGTATAATGGCCACACATGATGCCCCATACTGTATAATGACCGCACATGATGCTCCATACTGTATAACGGCCACACATGATGCTCCATACTGTATAATGGCCTCACATGATGCTCCATACTGTATAATGGCCACACATGATGCCCCATACTGTATAATAGCCACACATGATGCTCCATACTGTATAATGGCCACACATGATGCCCCATACTGTATAATGGCCACACATGATGCTCCATACTGTATAATGGCCACACATGATGATCAATACTGTATAATGCCCACACATGACGCTCCATACTGTATAATGGCCACACATGATGCTTCATACTGTATAATGACCGCACATGATGCTCCATACTGTATAATGACCGCACATGATGCTCCATACTGTATAATGGCCGCACATGATGCTCCATACTGTATAACGGCCACATATGATGCTCCATACTGTATAACGGCCACACATGATGCTCCATACTGTATAATGGCCTCACATGATGCTCCATACTGTATAATGGCCTCACATGATGCTCCATACTGTATAATGGCCGCACATGATGCTCCATACTGTATAATGGCCTCACATGATGCTCCATACTGTATAATGCCCACACATGATGCTCCATACTGTATAATGGCCGCACATGATGCTCCATACTGTATAACGGCCACATATGATGCTCCATACTGTATAACGGCCACATATGATGCTCCATACTGTATAACGGCCACACATGATGCTCCATACTGTATAATGGCCGCACATGATGCTCCATACTGTATAATGGCCGCACATGATGCTCCATACTGTATAATGGCCACACATGATGCTCCATACTGTATAATGGCCCCACATGATGCTCCATACTGTATAATGGCCCCACATGATGCTCCATACTATATAATGACCGCACATGATGCTCCATACTGTATAATGGCCACACATGATGCTCCATACTGTATAATGACCGCACATGATGCTCCATACTGTATAATGGCCCCACATGATGCTCCATACTGTATAATGGCCCCACATGATGCTCCATACTATATAATGACCCCACATGATGCTCCATACTGTATAATGGCCCCACATGATGCTCCATACTATATAATGACCGCACATGATGCTCCATACTGTATAATGGCCACACATGATGCTCCATACTATATAATGGCCGCACATGATGCTCCATACTGTATAATGGCCACACATGATGCTCCATACTGTATAATGACCGCACATGATGCTCCATACTGTATAATGACCGCACATGATGCTCCATACTGTATAATGGCCACACATGATGCTCCATACTGTATAATGGCCACACATGATGCTCCATACTGTATAATGGCCACACATGATGCTCCATACTGTATAATGGCCGCACATGATGCTCCATACTGTATAATGGCCACACATGATGCTCCATACTGTATAATGACCGCACATGATGCTCCATACTGTATAATGGCCACACATGATGCTCCATACTGTATAATGGCCACACATGATGCTCCATACTATATAATGACCGCACATGATGCTCCATACTGTATAATGGCCCCACATGATGCTCCATACTGTATAATGGCCCCACATGATGCTCCATACTGTATAATGAACACACATGATGCTCCATACTGTATAATGACCACACATGATGCTCCATACTGTATAATGACCGCACATGATGCTCCATACTGTATAATGGCCACACATGATGCTCCATACTGTATAATGACCGCACATGATGCCCCATACTGTATAATGGCCGCACATGATGCTCCATACTGTATAATGACCGCACATGATGCTCCATACTGTATAATGACCGCACATGATGCTCCATACTGTATAATGGCCGCACATGATGCCCCATACTGTATAATGGCCACACATGATGCTCCATACTATATAATGACCGCACATGATGCTCCATACTGTATAATGGCCACACATGATGCTCCATACTGTATAATGACCACACATGATGCTCCATACTGTATAATGGCCACACATGATGCTCCATACTGTATAATGGCCACACAGTGCTCCATACTGTATAATGGCCGCACATGATGCTCCATACTGTATAATGGCCGCACATGATGCTCCATACTGTATAATGGCCACACATGATGCTCCATACTGTATAATGGCCACACATGATGCTCCATACTGTATAATGGCCACACATGATGCTCCATACTGTATAATGGCCACACATGATGCTCCATACTGTATAATGGCCACACATGATGCTCCATACTGTATAATGGCCACACATGATGCTCCATACTGTATAATGGCCACACGTGATGCTCCATACTGTATAATGGCCACACAGTGCTCCATACTGTATAATGGCCGCACATGATGCTCCATACTGTATAATGGCCACACATGATGCTCCATACTGTATAATGACCACACATGATACTCCATACTGTATAATGGCCACACATGATGCTCCATACTGTATAATGGCCACACATGATGCTCCATACTGTATAATGACCACACATGATACTCCATACTGTATAATGACCACACATGATGCTCCATACTGTATAATGGCCACACATGATGCTCCATACTGTATAATGGCCACACATGATGCTCAATACTGAATAATAGCCCCACATGATGCTCCATACTGTATAATGACCGCACATGATGCTCCATACTGTATAATGACCGCACATGATGCTCCATACTGTATAATGGCCGCACATGATGCTCCATACTGTATAATGGCCGCACATGATGCTCCATACTGTATAATGGCTGCACATGATGCTCCATAGTGTATAATGGCCGCACATGATGCCCCATACTGTATAATGGCTGCACATGATGCTCCATACTGTATAATGACCGCACATGATGCTCCATACTGTATAATGGCCACACATGATGCTCCATACTGTATAATGGCCACACAGTGCTCCATACTGTATAATGACCGCACATGATGCTCCATACTGTATAATGGCCGCACATGATGCTCCAAACTGTATAATGACCGCACATGATGCTCCATACTGTATAATGGCCACACAGTGCTCCATACTGTATAATGACCACACATGATGCTCCATACTGTATAATGGCCACACATGATGCTCCATACTGTATAATGGCCACACATGATGCTCAATACTGAATAATAGCCCCACATGATGCTCCATACTGTATAATGTCCACACATGATGCTCGATACTGTATAATGACCGCACATGATGCTCCATACTGTATAATGACCGCACATGATGCTCCATACTGTATAATGACCGCACATGATGCTCCATACTGTATAATGGCCGCACATGATGCTCCATACTGTATAATGGCCACACATGATGCTCCATACTGTATAATGACCGCACATGATGCTCCATACTGTATAATGACCGCACATGATGCTCCATACTGTATAATGGCCACACATGATGCCCCATACTGTATAATGGCCACACATGATGCCCCATACTATATAATGACCGCACATGATGCTCCATACTGTATAATGGCCACACATGATGCTCCATACTGTATAATGACCACACATGATGCTCCATACTGTATAATGGCCACACATGATGCTCCATACTGTATAATGGCCACACAGTGCTCCATACTGTATAATGGCCGCACATGATGCTCCATACTGTATAATGGCCGCACATGATGCTCCATACTGTATAATGGCCACACATGATGCTCCATACTGTATAATGGCCACACATGATGCTCCATACTGTATAATGGCCACACATGATGCTCCATACTGTATAATGGCCACACATGATGCTCCATACTGTATAATGGCCACACATGATGCTCCATACTGTATAATGGCCACACATGATGCTCCATACTGTATAATGGCCACACGTGATGCTCCATACTGTATAATGGCCACACAGTGCTCCATACTGTATAATGGCCGCACATGATGCTCCATACTGTATAATGGCCACACATGATGCTCCATACTGTATAATGGCCACACATGATGCTCCATACTGTATAATGACCACACATGATACTCCATACTGTATAATGGCCACACATGATGCTCCATACTGTATAATGGCCACACATGATGCTCCATACTGTATAATGACCACACATGATACTCCATACTGTATAATGACCACACATGATGCTCCATACTGTATAATGGCCACACATGATGCTCCATACTGTATAATGGCCACACATGATGCTCAATACTGAATAATAGCCCCACATGATGCTCCATACTGTATAATGACCGCACATGATGCTCCATACTGTATAATGACCGCACATGATGCTCCATACTGTATAATGGCCGCACATGATGCTCCATACTGTATAATGGCCGCACATGATGCTCCATACTGTATAATGGCTGCACATGATGCTCCATAGTGTATAATGGCCGCACATGATGCCCCATACTGTATAATGGCTGCACATGATGCTCCATACTGTATAATGACCGCACATGATGCTCCATACTGTATAATGGCCACACATGATGCTCCATACTGTATAATGGCCACACAGTGCTCCATACTGTATAATGACCGCACATGATGCTCCATACTGTATAATGGCCGCACATGATGCTCCAAACTGTATAATGACCGCACATGATGCTCCATACTGTATAATGGCCACACAGTGCTCCATACTGTATAATGACCACACATGATGCTCCATACTGTATAATGGCCACACATGATGCTCCATACTGTATAATGGCCACACATGATGCTCAATACTGAATAATAGCCCCACATGATGCTCCATACTGTATAATGTCCACACATGATGCTCGATACTGTATAATGACCGCACATGATGCTCCATACTGTATAATGACCGCACATGATGCTCCATACTGTATAATGACCGCACATGATGCTCCATACTGTATAATGGCCGCACATGATGCTCCATACTGTATAATGGCCACACATGATGCTCCATACTGTATAATGACCACACATGATGCTCCATACTGTATAATGGCCACACATGATGCTCCATACTGTATAATGACCACACATGATGCTCCATACTGTATAATGGCCACACATGATGCTCCATACTGTATAATGGCCACACATGATGCTCCATACTGTATAATGGCCACACATGATGCTCCATACTGTATAATGGCCACACAGTGCCCCATACTGTATAATGGCCACACATGATGCTCCATACTGTATAATGGCCACACATGATGCTCCATACTGTATAATGGCCACACATGATGCTCCATACTGTATAATGGCCACACGTGATGCTCCATACTGTATAATGGCCACACAGTGCTCCATACTGTATAATGGCCGCACATGATGCTCCATACTGTATAATGGCCGCACATGATGCTCCATACTGTATAATGGCCACACATGATGCTCCATACTGTATAATGACCACACATGATGCTCCATACTGTATAATGGCCACACATGATGCTCCATACTGTATAATGGCCACACATGATGCTCCATACTGTATAATGACCACACATGATACTCCATACTGTATAATGGCCACACATGATGCTCCATACTGTATAATGGCCACACATGATGCTCCATACTGTATAATGGCCACACATGATGCCCCATACTGTATAATGGCTGCACATGATGCTCCATACTGTATAATGACCGCACATGATGCTCCATACTGTATAATGGCCACACATGATGCTCCATACTGTATAATGGCCACACAGTGCTCCATACTGTATAATGACCGCACATGATGCTCCATACTGTATAATGGCCGCACATGATGCTCCAAACTGTATAATGACCGCACATGATGCTCCATACTGTATAATGGCCACACAGTGCTCCATACTGTATAATGACCACACATGATGCTCCATACTGTATAATGGCCACACATGATGCTCAATACTGAATAATAGCCCCACATGATGCTCCATACTGTATAATGTCCACACATGATGCTCGATACTGTATAATGACCGCACATGATGCTCCATACTGTATAATGACCGCACATGATGCTCCATACTGTATAATGGCCACACATGATGCTCCATACTGTATAATGGCCACACATGATGCTCCATACTGTATAATGACCACACATGATACTCCATACTGTATAATGGCCACACATGATGCTCCATACTGTATAATGGCCACACATGATGCTCCATACTGTATAATGGCCACACATGATGCCCCATACTGTATAATGGCTGCACATGATGCTCCATACTGTATAATGACCGCACATGATGCTCCATACTGTATAATGGCCACACATGATGCTCCATACTGTATAATGGCCACACAGTGCTCCATACTGTATAATGACCGCACATGATGCTCCATACTGTATAATGGCCGCACATGATGCTCCAAACTGTATAATGACCGCACATGATGCTCCATACTGTATAATGGCCACACAGTGCTCCATACTGTATAATGACCACACATGATGCTCCATACTGTATAATGGCCACACATGATGCTCAATACTGAATAATAGCCCCACATGATGCTCCATACTGTATAATGTCCACACATGATGCTCGATACTGTATAATGACCGCACATGATGCTCCATACTGTATAATGACCGCACATGATGCTCCATACTGTATAATGACCGCACATGATGCTCCATACTGTATAATGGCCGCACATGATGCTCCATACTGTATAATGGCTGCACATGATGCTCCATACTGTATAATGACCACACATGATGCTCCATAGTGTATAATGGCCACACATGATGCCCCATACTGTATAATGGCTGCACATGATGCTCCATACTGTATAATGACCGCACATGATGCTCCATACTGTATAATGGCCACACATGATGCTCCATACTGTATAATGGCCACACAGTGCTCCATACTGTATAATGGCCACACATGATGCTCCATAATGTATAATGGCCACACAGTGCCCCATACTGTATAATGGCCACACATGATGCTCCATACTGTATAATGAACACACATGATGCTCCATACTGTATAATGGCCCCACATGATGCTCCATACTGTATAATGGCCCCACATGATTCTCCATACTGTATAATGGCCCCACATGATGCTCCATACTGTATAATGGCCCCACATGATGCTCCATACTGTATAATGGCCCCACATGATGCTCCATACTGTATAATGGCCCCACATGATGCTCCATACTGTATAATGGCCCCACATGATGCTCCATACTGTATAATGACCGCACATGATGCTCCATACTGTATAATGGCCGCACATGATGCTCCATACTGTATAATGGCCCCACATGATGCTCCATACTGTATAATGGCCGCACATGATGCTCCATACTGTATAATGACCGCACATGATGCTCCATACTGTATAATGACCGCACATGATGCTCCATACTGTATAATGACCGCACATGATGCTCCATACTGTATAATGACCGCACATGATGCTCCATACTGTATAATGACCGCACATGATGCTCCATACTGTATAATGACCGCACATGATGCTCCATACTGTATAATGGCCGCACATGATGCTCCATACTGTATAATGGCCGCACATGATGCTCCATACTGTATAATGACCGCACATGATGCTCCATACTGTATAATGACCGCACATGATGCTCCATACTGTATAATGACCGCACATGATGCTCCATACTGTATAATGGCCACACATGATGCTCCATACTGTATAATGACCGCACATGATGCCCCATACTGTATAATGGCCACACAGTGCTCCATACTGTATAATGACCGCACATGATGCTCCATACTGTATAATGACCGCACATGATGCTCTATAATGTATAATGGCCACACATGATGCCCCATACTGTATAACAACCGCACATGATGCTCCATACTGTATAATGACCGCACATGATGCTCCATACTGTATAATGGCCACACATGATGCTCCATACTGTATAATGACCGCACATGATGCTCCATACTGTATAATGACCGTACATGATGCTCCATACTGTATGCTGCCTGCACATGATGCCCCATACTGTATAATGGCCACACATGATGCTCCATACTGTATAATGGCCACACATGATGCTCCACACTGTATAATGGCCACACATGATGCTCCATACTGTATAACGGTCGCACATGATGCCCCATATTGTATAACGGCCACACATGATGCTCCATACTGTATAATGACCGCACATGATGCTCCATACTGTATAATGACCGCACATGATGCTCCATACTGTATAATGGCCACACAGTGCTCCATACTGTATAATGACCGCACATGATGCTCCATACTGTATAATGGCCACACATGACGCTCCATACTGTATAATGACCGCACATGATGCTCCATACTGTATAATGACCGCACATGATGCTCCATACTGTATAATGACCGCACATGATGCTCCATACTGTATAATGGCCACACATGATGCTCCATACTGTATAATGGCCACACATGATGCTCCATACTGTATAACAACCGCACATGATGCTCCATACTGTATAATGACCGCACATGATGCCCCATACTGTATAATGGCCACACAGTGCTCCATACTGTATAATGACCGCACATGATGCTCCATACTGTATAATGGCCACACATGATGCTCCATACTGTATAATGACCGCACATGATGCTCCATACTGTATAACAACCGCACATGATGCTCCATACTGTATAATGACCGCACATGATGCTCCATACTGTATAATGGCCACACATGATGCTCCATACTGTATAATGGATGCACATGATGCTCCATACTGTATAATGGCCGCACATGATGCTCCATACTGTATAATGACCGCACATGATGCTCCATACTGTATAATGTCCACACATGATGCTCCATACTGCATAATGACCACACATGATGCTCCATACTGTATAATGGCCACACATGATGCTCCATACTGTATAATGACCGCACATGATGCTCCATACTGTATAATGGCCACACAGTGCTCCATACTGTATAATGACCACACATGATGCTCCATACTGTATAATGACCGCACATGATGCTCCATACTGTATAATGGCCACACAGTGCTCCATACTGTATAATGACCACACATGATGCTCCATACTGTATAATGGCCACACATGATGCTCCATACTGTATAATGGCCACACAGTGCTCCATACTGTATAATGACCGCACATGATGCTCCATACTGTATGACTGCACATGATGCTCCATACTGTATAATGACCGCACATGATGCTCCATACTGTATAATGACCGCACATGATGCTCCATACTGTATAATGACCGCACATGATTGTTGTGAATTTGGATTCTGGGCTCCCCCGGTGGCCGCTTGTGGAATTGGACTTGTCATCCTCTTTCCTGTTTCACCTGATTCCATCAGTAGTGGGTGTCGCTATTTAAGCTCATTTCTCTGGTGGTTTCTTGCCGGTCAACAATGTTATCTGATGCCTCTCAGTGCTTGTTCCTGCTTCTAGACTACTACTAGATAAGTTGGACTTTTGTCCATGTTTTGTTTTGCCTATTTGTTCCAGTTCACAGCTGAAGTTTTGTTACTGTGTCTGGAAAGCTCTCGTTGATCAGGGATTGCTACTCTGGCGTTATGAGTTAATGCCAGAGTTTAAGGTAATCTCTGGATGGTGTTTTGTTAGTGTTTTTCTGCTGACCATGAAAGTATACTATCTGTCTTCTGCTATCTAGTAAGCGGACCTCAAATTTGCTAAGACTATTTTCCTGCTGCGTTTGTTGTTTCATCTGAACTCACCGTCATTATATGTGGGGGGGCTACTGTCTTCTTTGGAATATTTCTCTAGAGGTGAGCCAGGTCTTATATTTCCCTCTGCTAGCTATTTAGGTCTTAGGCCAGAGCTGGGCATCTAGCGTTAAATAGGTAATGCTACCTGGCTATTTCTAGTTGCGCGGCAGGCTTAGTTCATGGTCAGTATAGTTCCATCTTCCGAGAGCTTGTCCCTCTATAGGCTTGCTATGATCTCTGCCTGCAGAGATCATGACAGTTTGACCGGCCACTAAAGTGTTAAAGACCCAGGTTGAGAAAGGAGAGTTATAAGAAGTCTGCTGAAATTTTTTTTTTTTTTTTTTTTTTTTTTCCTCCAGTCTGCCTTGCTGCAGTCTTTTCTCTCTCTCTCCTCCTAATCTCTGTATGCTCTGTGTGCACCTGACAATAATGGATCTCCAGAGTGTAACTGCGGGTTTGAATAATCTCATCACGAAAGTACAAAATTTACAAGATTTTGTGGTACATGCTCCGGTATCTGAGCCGAGAATTCCTTTGCCGGAGTTCTTCACAGGGAATAGAGCTAGCTTCCAGAATTTCCGAAATAATTGTAAGCTTTATTTGTCCCTGAAGTCTCGTTCAGCTGGAGACCCTGCTCAGCAGGTTAGGATTGTGATTTCCTTGCTCAGGGGTGACCCTCAAGATTGGGCCTTCTCATTGCCAGCAGGGGATCCTGCGTTACGCGATGTGGATGCGTTTTTTCTGGCCTTGGGCTTGCTTTATGAGGAACCTCATTTGGAACTTCAGGCAGAAAAAACTTTGATGGCACTATCTCAGGGGCAAGACGAAGCTGAAGTTTTCTGCCAAAAATTCCGTAAATGGTCTGTGCTTACTCAGTGGAATGAGTGCGCCTTGGCGGCAACTTTCAGAGAAGGTCTCTCTGATGCCGTTAAGGATGTTATGGTGGGGTTCCCTTTGCCTGCAGGTCTGAATGAGTCCATGACAATGGCTATTCAGATTGATAGGCGTCTGCGGGAGCGCAAACCGGTGCACCATCTGGCGGTGTCTATGGAAAAGACGCCAGAAAGTATGCAGTGTGATAGAATTCTGTCCAGGAGCGAGCGACAGAATTTTAGACGGAAGAATGGATTGTGTTTCTATTGTGGGGATTCTACTCATGTTATATCAGCATGCTCTAGGCGTACAAAGAAGCTTGATAAGTCTGTTTCCATTAGCACCATTCAGTCTAAGTTTATTTTGTCTGTAACCCTGATTTGCTCTTTGTCATCCATTGCCACGGACGCCTATGTTGACTCTGGCGCCGCTCTGAGTCTTATGGATTGGTCCTTTGCCAATCGTTGTGGTTTTGATTTAGAGCCTTTGGAGACTCTTATTCCTCTGAAGGGGATTGACTCCACCCCATTGGCTAATAATAAACCACAATACTGGACACAAGTAACCATGCGTATCAATCCGGATCACCAGGAGATTATTCGTTTCCTGGTGCTGTATAATTTACATGACGATTTGGTACTGGGATTGCCATGGTTGCAGTCTCACAACCCAGTCTTGGACTGGAGAGCAATGTCTGTGTTGAGCTGGGGATGTAAGGGTATTCATGGGGACGTACCTTTGGTTTCTATTTCGTCGTCCATTCCCTCTGAAGTCCCTGAGTTCCTCTCTGATTATCAAGACGTCTTTGACGAACCCAAGCTTGGGTCGTTACCTCCGCACCGTGAGTGCGATTGTGCCATAGATTTGATACCGGGTTGTAAATATCCAAAGGGTCGTTTGTTTAATTTGTCTGTGCCGGAACATGCTGCTATGCGGGAATATATAAAGGAGTCTTTGGAAAAGGGACATATTCGTCCATCTTCTTCTCCCTTGGGAGCTGGGTTTTTCTTTGTCTCAAAAAAAGACGGCTCTTTGAGACCATGTATTGATTATCGGCTTCTGAATAAGATCACTGTTAAGTATCAATACCCATTGCCATTGCTTACTGATTTGTTTGCTCGTATAGAGGGTGCTAAGTGGTTCTCTAAAATTGATCTTCGTGGGGCGTATAATTTGGTGCGGATCAGGCAGGGGGATGAGTGGAAGACCGCATTTAATACGCCCGAGGGCCACTTTGAGTATTTGGTCATGCCTTTTGGTCTTTCTAATGCCCCTTCAGTTTTCCAGTCTTTTATGCATGATATTTTCCGCGATTTTCTGGATAAATTTATGATAATATATCTGGATGATATTCTGATTTTTTCTGATGACTGGGACTCTCATGTCCAGCAGGTCAGGAGAGTTTTTCAGGTTCTGCGGTCTAATTTTTTATGTGTGAAGGGGTCTAAGTGCGTTTTTGGGGTCCAGAAAATTTCCTTTTTGGGGTATATTTTTTCTCCCTCTTCCATTGAGATGGATCCCGTCAAGGTGCAAGCTATTTGTGACTGGACTCAGCCCTCCTCTCTTAAGGGTCTTCAGAGATTTTTGGGCTTTGCCAACTTTTACCGCCGATTTATTGCTGGTTTTTCGGATGTCGTTAAACCACTGACTGATTTGACCAGACAAGGCGCTGATGTTGCTAATTGGTCCCCTCATGCTGTAGAGGCCTTTCAGGAGCTTAAGCGCCGTTTTGCCTCTGCCCCTGTGTTGCGTCAGCCTGATGTGAATCTGCCTTTTCAGGTTGAGGTTGACGCTTCGGAGATCGGAGCTGGGGCAGTGTTGTCGCAGAAAGGTTCCGACTGCTCCGTCATTAGGCCTTGTGCCTTCTTTTCTCGCAAATTTTCGCCCGCAGAGCGGAATTATGATGTTGGGAATCGGGAGCTTTTGGCCATGAAGTGGGCGTTTGAGGAGTGGCGCCATTGGCTCGAGGGGGCTAGACATCAGGTGGTGGTATTGACTGACCACAAAAATTTGATTTATCTTGAGACTGCCAGACGCCTGAATCCTAGACAGGCGCGCTGGTCTTTATTTTTTTCTCGCTTTAATTTTGTGGTGTCATACCTACCGGGTTCTAAGAATGTTAAGGCAGATGCCCTTTCTAGGAGTTTTGACCCGGACTCTCCTGGTAATTCTGAACCCACAGGTATCCTTAGGGAGGGAGTAATTTTGTCGGCCGTTTCTCCTGATCTGCGGCGGTCCTTGCAAGAGTTTCAGGCGGATAGACCGGATCGTTGTCCGCCTGATAGACTGTTTGTTCCGGATGATTGGACCAGCAGAGTCATCTCTGAGGTACATTCTTCTGCATTGGCAGGTCATCCCGGAATTTTTGGTACCAGGGATTTGGTGGCAAGATCCTTCTGGTGGCCTTCTCTGTCACGAGATGTGCGAGTCTTTGTGCAGTCATGTGACGTTTGTGCTCGGGCCAAGTCTTGTAGTTCTCGGGCTAGCGGACTGCTGTTGCCCTTGCCTATTCCTAAGAGGCCTTGGACACACATCTCGATGGATTTTATTTCAGATCTGCCTGTTTCCCAGAAGATGTCTGTCATCTGGGTGGTCTGTGACCGTTTCTCTAAAATGGTCCATTTGGTTCCTCTGCCCAAGTTGCCTTCTTCTTCTGAGTTGGTTCCTCTGTTTTTTCAGAATGTTGTCCGATTGCACGGTATTCCTGAGAATATTGTTTCTGACAGAGGTACCCAATTTGTGTCTAGATTTTGGCGGGCATTCTGTGCTAGGATGGGCATAGATTTGTCTTTTTCGTCTGCTTTTCACCCTCAGACTAATGGCCAGACCGAGCGGACTAATCAGACCCTTGAGACATATCTGAGGTGTTTTGTCTCTGCTGACCAGGATGATTGGGTTGCTTTTTTGCCATTGGCAGAGTTCGCCCTCAATAATCGGGCCAGTTCTTCCACCTTGGTGTCCCCGTTTTTCTGTAATTCGGGGTTTCACCCTCGATTTTCCTCCGGTCAGGTGGAATCCTCGGATTGTCCTGGAGTGGATGCGGTGGTAGAGAGATTGCATCACATTTGGGGGCAGGTTATGGACAATTTGAAGTTGTCCCAGGAGAAGACTCAGCGTTTTGCCAACCGTCATCGTCGTGTTGGTTCTCGGCTTTGTGTTGGAGATTTAGTGTGGTTGTCTTCTCGTTTTGTCCCTATGAGGGTCTCTTCTCCTAAGTTTAAGCCTCGGTTCATCGGCCCTTATAGAATATTGGAGATTCTTAATCCTGTTTCTTTCCGTTTGGACCTCCCTGCGTCCTTTTCCATTCATAACGTTTTTCATCGGTCGTTATTGCGCAGGTATGAGGTACCTGTTGTACCTTCAGTTGAGCCTCCTGCTCCGGTGTTGGTTGAGGGTGAGTTGGAGTACGTTGTGGAGAAAATTTTGGACTCTCGTGTTTCCAGACGGAAACTCCAGTATCTGGTCAACTGGAAGGGTTACGGCCAGGAGGATAATTCTTGGGTCAATGCATCTGATGTTCATGCTTCTGATCTTGTTCGTGCCTTCCATAGGGCTCATCCTGGTCGCCCTGGTGGATCTGGTGAGGGTTCGGTGCCCCCTCCTTGAGGGGGGGGTACTGTTGTGAATTTGGATTCTGGGCTCCCCCGGTGGCCGCTTGTGGAATTGGACTTGTCATCCTCTTTCCTGTTTCACCTGATTCCATCAGTAGTGGGTGTCGCTATTTAAGCTCATTTCTCTGGTGGTTTCTTGCCGGTCAACAATGTTATCTGATGCCTCTCAGTGCTTGTTCCTGCTTCTAGACTACTACTAGATAAGTTGGACTTTTGTCCATGTTTTGTTTTGCCTATTTGTTCCAGTTCACAGCTGAAGTTTTGTTACTGTGTCTGGAAAGCTCTCGTTGATCAGGGATTGCTACTCTGGCGTTATGAGTTAATGCCAGAGTTTAAGGTAATCTCTGGATGGTGTTTTGTTAGTGTTTTTCTGCTGACCATGAAAGTATACTATCTGTCTTCTGCTATCTAGTAAGCGGACCTCAAATTTGCTAAGACTATTTTCCTGCTGCGTTTGTTGTTTCATCTGAACTCACCGTCATTATATGTGGGGGGGCTACTGTCTTCTTTGGAATATTTCTCTAGAGGTGAGCCAGGTCTTATATTTCCCTCTGCTAGCTATTTAGGTCTTAGGCCAGAGCTGGGCATCTAGCGTTAAATAGGTAATGCTACCTGGCTATTTCTAGTTGCGCGGCAGGCTTAGTTCATGGTCAGTATAGTTCCATCTTCCGAGAGCTTGTCCCTCTATAGGCTTGCTATGATCTCTGCCTGCAGAGATCATGACACATGATGCTCCATACTGTATGACCGCACATGATGCTCCATACTGTATAATGACCACCCATGATGCTCCATACTGTATAATGGCCACACATGATGCTCCATACAGTATAATGACCGCACATGATGCTCCATACTGTATAATGACCGCACATGATGCTCCATACTGTATAATGACTGCACATGATGCTCCATACTGTATAATGACCGCACATGATGCTCCATACTGTATAATGACTGCACATGATGCTCCATACTGTATAATGACCGCACATGATGCTCCATACAGTATAATGACCGCACATGATGCTCCATACTGTATAATGACCGCACATGATGCTCCATACTGTATAATGGCCGCACATGATGCTCCATACTGTATAATGACCGCACATGATGCTCCATACTGTATAATGGCCGTACATGATGCTCCATACTGTATAATGACCGCACATGATGCTCCATACTGTATAATGACCGCACATGATGCTCCATACTGTATAATGGCCGCACATGATGCTCCATACTGTATAATGGCCACACATGATGCTCCATACTGTATAATGGCCACACTGTGCTCCATACTGTATAATGACCGCACATGATGCTCCATACTGTATGACTGCACATGATGCTCCATACTGTATAATGACCGCACATGATGCTCCATACTGTATGATGACCACACATGATGCTCCATACTGTATAATGGCCTCACATGATGCTCCATACTGTATAATGGCCACACATGATGCTCCATACTGTATGATGACCGCACATGATGCTACATACTGTATAATGGTCCCACATGATGCTCCATACTGTATGATGTCCGCACATGATGCTCCATACTGTATAATGACCGCACATGATGCTCCATACTGTATAATGGCCACACATGATGCTCCATACTGTATAATGACCGCACATGATGCTCCATACTGTATAATGACCGCACATGATGCTCCATACTGTATAATGACCGCACATGATGCTCCATACTGTATAATGACCACACATGATGCTCCATACTGTATAATGGCCACACATGATGCTCCATACTGTATACTGGCCACACATGATGCTCCATACTGTATAATGGCCACACATGATGCCCCATACTGTATAATGGCCGCACATGATGCTCCATACTGTATAATGGCCACACATGATGCTCCATACTGTATAATGTGTTGTGAATTCCGTTCTCGAGCTCCCTCCTGTGGTCATGAATGGTACTTCGGCGAGTTCTGTCCATGAACTCCCTCTGGTGGCTGTGAGTGGAACTGCTGGTTCGTGAGTTTGCTTCCTCAGCTGTCCTCGTTTATGGCCAGGCTGGCTTCTCTATTTAACTCCACTCAGATCGTTACTCCATGCCAGCTGTCAATGTCTTAGTACTGGTTCAGATCTCTCTAGGATCTTTCTGATGACCTGTCTACTCCAGCAGAAGCTAAGTCCCTGCTAGTTCATTTGTTGTTCATTGTGTACTGAATATATTTATTAGTACTTGCTAAGTTCTAGTCCAGCTTGCTATCATGATATTGCCTTGCTAGCTGGAAGCTCTGGGGTGCAGAGTGGCACCTCCGCACCGTGAGTCGGTGCGGGGGTCTTTTTGCACACTCTGCGTGGTTTTTTGTAGTTTTTGTGCTGACCGCATAGATCCCTTTACTATCCTCTGCTATTTAGTGAAGACTGGCCTCCTTTGCTAAAACCTGTTTCATTTCTGTGTTTGTGACTTTCCTCTTAACTCACAGTCAATATTTGTGGGGGGCTGCCTTTTCCTTTGGGGAATTTCTCTGAGGCAAGGTAAGGCTTTATTTCCTATCTTTAGGGGTAGTTAGCTCTTAGGCTGTGAAGAGGCGTCTAGGGAGAGTTAGGTACGCTCCACGGCTATTTCCAGTGTGTGTGATAGGATCAGGGTTTGCGGTCAGCAGAGATCCCACTTCCCAGAGCTTGTCCTGTCATTTGGTTTAACCATCAGGTCATTCCAGGTGCTCCTAACCACCAGGTCCATAACAGTACAGCTGGCCCACAAAGCGTTAATGCATCTCAATAGAGGGATAAGAGAAGTTCTGAGACCATTTTTTTTCCTCTGCAGTGTGTTTTGCCTTTCTTTTCCCCTTAACCTCTAGGTGGTTCAGGACTCAGGTGTAGATATGGATATTCAAGGTCTGTCCTCTTGTGTTGATCAACTCACTGCAAGGGTGCAAAGCATTCAAGATTATGTAGTTCAGAATCCTATGTTAGAGCCTAGAATTCCAATTCCTGATTTGTTTTCTGGGGATAGATCTAAATTTCTGAATTTTAAAAATAATTGTAGACTGTTTCTTGCTTTGAAACCCCGCTCCTCTGGTGACCCCATTCAGCAAGTGAAAATCATTATTTCTTTGTTACGTGGCGACCCTCAAGACTGGGCATTCTCCCTTGCGCCAGGAGATCCTGCATTGCTTAATGCAGATGCGTTTTTTCTGGCGCTTGGATTGCTTTATGACGAACCTAACTCTGTGGATCAGGCAGAGAAAATCTTGCTGGCTTTGTGTCAGGGTCAGGATGAAGCGGAGGTATATTGCCAGAAGTTTAGAAAGTGGTCTGTGCTTACTCAGTGGAATGAGTGTGCCCTGGCGGCAATTTTCAGAAAGGGTCTTTCTGAAGACCTTAAGGATGTTATGGTGGGATTCCCTGCTGGTCTGAATGAGTCTATGTCCTTGGCCATTCGGCGCTTGCGTGAGCGCAAGGTTGTGCACCATTTGGCGGTATCCTCTGAGCAGAGGCCTGAGCCTACGCAATGTGATAGGACTTTGACCAGAGCTGAACGGCAAGAACACAGACGTAAGAATGGGCTGTGTTTTTACTGTGGTGACCCTACTCATGCTATCTCTGATTGTCCTAAACGCACTAAGCGGTTCGCTAGGTCTGCCACCATTGGTACGGTACAGCCTAAATTTCTTTTGTCTGTTACTCTGATTTGCTCTTTGTCGTCCTACTCTGTTATGGCATTTGTGGATTCAGGCGCTGCCCTGAATTTGATGGACTTGGAGTTTGCCAGGCGCTGTGGTTTTTTTCTTGGAGCCCTTGCAGTATCCTATTCCATTAAGGGGAATAGATGCTACGCCTTTGGCCAAGAATAAACCTCAGTATTGGACTCAGTTGACCATGTGCATGGCTCCTGCACATCAGGAAGATATTCGTTTTTTGGTGTTGCATAATTTGTATGATGTGCTCGTGTTGGGTTTGCCATGGCTACAGGTCCATAATCCAGTATTGGATTGGAAATCAATGTCTGTGTCCAGTTGGGGTTGTCAAGGGGTACATGGTGATGTTCCGTTGTTGTCAATTTCTTCCTCTACTCCTTCTGAAGTCCCTGAGTTTTTGTCGGATTACCGAGATGTATTTGATGAGCCCAAATCGAGTGCCCTACCTCCTCATAGGGATTGTGATTGTGCTATTAATTTGATCCCTGGTAGTAAATTTCCTAAGGGATGACTTTTCAATTTATCTGTGTCGGAACACGCCGCTATGCGGAGTTATATAAAGGAGTCCTTGGAGAAAGGGCATATTCGCCCGTCGTCGTCACCGTTGGGAGCAGGGTTCTTTTTTGTGGCCAAGAAGGATGGTTCTCTGAGACCTTGTATAGATTACCGCCTTCTCAATAAAATCACGGTCAAATTTCAGTACCCTTTGCCTCTACTGTCTGATTTGTTTGCTCGGATTAAGGGGGCTAGTTGGTTCACCAAGATAGATCTTCGAGGGGCGTATAATCTTGTGCGTATTAAACAGGGCGATGAATGGAAAACAGCATTTAATACGCCCGAGGGCCATTTTGAGTACCTGGTGATGCCATTCGGGCTTTCTAATGCCTCATCTGTGTTTCAGTCCTTTATGCATGACATCTTCCGAAAGTATTTGGATAGATTCATGATTGTATATTTGGATGATATTTTGGTCTTTTCGGATGATTGGGAGTCTCATGTGAAGCAGGTCAGAATGGTGTTCCAGGTCCTTCGTGCTAATTCTTTGTTTGTGAAGGGGTCTAAATGTCTCTTTGGAGTTCAGAAGGTTTCCTTTTTGGGCTTCATTTTTTCCCCTTCTACTATCGAGATGGATCCTGTTAAAGTTCAGGCCATTTTTGATTGGACTCAGCCTACATCTGTGAAGAGCCTTCAAAAATTCCTGGGCTTTGCTAATTTTTACCGTCGCTTCATCGCTAATTTTTCTAGCGTTGTTAAACCGTTGACCGATTTGACCAAGAAAGGTGCTGATGTGGTGAATTGGTCCTCTGCGGCCGTTGAGGCTTTTCAGGAGTTGAAACGTTGTTTTTCTTCGGCCCCTGTGTTGTGTCAGCCAGATGTTTCGCTCCCTTTTCAGGTCAAGGTTGATGCTTCTGAGATTGGAGCAGGGGCTGTTTTGTCTCAAAGAAGTTCTGATGGCTCTGTGATGAAGCCATGTGCTTTCTTTTCTAGAAAGTTTTCGCCTGCTGAGCGTAATTATGATGTTGGCAATCGGGAGTTGTTGGCTATGAAGTGGGCATTCGAGGAGTGGCGACATTGGCTTGAGGGAGCCAAGCATCGCGTGGTGGTCTTGACGGATCACAAGAATCTGACTTATCTCGAGTCTGCCAAGCGGTTGAATCCTAGACAGGCTCGATGGTCGCTGTTTTTCTCCCGTTTCAATTTTGTGGTTTCATACCTTCCGGGTTCTAAAAATGTGAAGGCCGATGCCCTTTCAAGGAGTTTTGTGCCTGATTCTCCGGGAGTTCCTGAGCCGGCTGGTATTCTCAAAGAGGGGGTAATTCTGTCTGCCATCTCACCTGATTTGCGGCGGGCGCTGCAGGAGTTTCAGGCTGATAGACCTGACCGTTGTCCAGCGGAGAAACTGTTTGTCCCTGATAGATGGACTAGTAGAGTTATCTCTGAGGTTCATTGTTCGGTGTTGGCTGGTCATCCTGGGATTTTTGGTACCAGAGATTTGGTGGCTAGGTCCTTTTGGTGGCCTTCCTTGTCACGGGATGTGCGTTCTTTTGTGCAGTCCTGTGGGACTTGTGCTCGGGCCAAGCCCTGCTGTTCTCGTGCCAGTGGGTTACTTTTGCCCTTGCCAGTCCCGAAAAGGCCTTGGACGCATGTTTCCATGGATTTTATTTCAGATCTCCCTGTCTCTCAAAGGATGTCGGTCATCTGGGTGGTTTGTGATTGCTTCTCTAAGATGGTCCATTTGGTACCCTTGCCTAAATTACCCTCCTCCTCTGATTTGGTTCCATTATTTTTCCAGCATGTGGTTCATTTGAATGGCATTCCGGAGAACATCGTGTCGGACAGAGGTTCCCAGTTTGTTTCAAGGTTTTGGCGGTCCTTTTGTGCTAAGATGGGCATTGATTTGTCTTTTTCTTCGGCTTTCCATCCTCAGACAAATGGCCAAACCGAACGAACTAATCAGACTTTGGAGACCTATCTGAGATGCTTTGTTTCTGCTGATCAGGATGATTGGTTGACCTTCTTGCCATTGGCTGAGTTCGCCCTTAATAATCGGGCCAGTTCGGCTACTTTGGTTTCGCCTTTTTTTTTGTAATTCTGGTTTTCATCCTCGTTTTTCTTCAGGGCAGGTTGAGCCTTCGGATTGTCCTGGTGTAGATTCTGTGGTGGACAGGTTGCAGCAGATTTGGACTCATGTGGTGGACAATTTGACATTGTCCCAGGAGAAGGCTCAGCGTTTCACCAACCGCCGTCGCTGTTTTGGTCCCCGACTTCGTGTTGGGGATTTGGTTTGGTTGTCGTCTCGTTATGTCCCTATGAAGGTTTCTTCTAAGTTTAAACCTCGTTTCATTGGTCCTTATAAGATTTCTGAAATTCTCAATCCTGTGTCGTTTCGTTTGGCCCTTCCAGCTTCTTTTGCCATCCATAATGTGTTCCATAGGTCGTTGTTGCGGAGATATGTGGCGCCTATGGTTCCCTCCGTTGACCCTCCTGCTCCGGTGTTGGTCGAGGGGGAGTTGGAGTATGTGGTGGAGAAGATTTTAGATTCTCGTATTTCGAGATGGAAACTTCAGTATCTGGTCAAATGGAAGGGCTATGGTCAGGAGGATAATTCCTGGGTTGTTGCCTCCGATGTCCATGCTGCCGATTTGGTTCGTGCCTTTCATTTGGCTCATCCTGATCGGCCTGGGGGCTCTGGTGAGGGTTCGGTGACCCCTCCTCAAGGGAGGGGTACTGTTGTGAATTCCGTTCTCGAACTCCCTCCTGTGGTCATGAATGGTACTTCGGTGAGTTCTGTCCGTGGACTCCCTCTGGTGGCTGTGAGTGGAACTGCTGGCTCTGAGGTTGCTTCATCAGCTGACCTCGATTGCGGCTAGGCTGGCTTCTCTATTTAACTCCACTCAGATCGTTACTTCATGCCAGCTGTCAATGTATCAGTACTGGTTCAGATCTCTCTCGGATCTTTCTGATGACCTGTCTACTCCAGCAGAAGCTAAGTCCCTGCTAGTTCATTTGTTGTTCATTGTGTACTGAATATCTTTATTAGTACTTGCTAAGTTCTAGTCCAGCTTGCTTACATGATATTGCCTTGCTAGCTGAAAGCTCTGGGGTGCAGAGTGGCACCTCCGCACCGTGAGTCGGTGCGGGGGTCTTTTTGCACATTCTGCGTGGCTTTTTGTAGTTTTTTGTGCTGACCGCATAGATCTCTTTTCTATCCTTAGTCTATTTAGTAAGTTTGGCCTCCTTTGCTGAAACCTGTTTCATTCCTGTGTTTGTGACTTTTCCTCTTAACTCACAGTCAATATTTGTGGGGGGCTGCCTTTTCCTTTGGGGAATTTCTCTGATGCAAGGTAAGGCTTCTATTTCTATCTTTAGGGGTAGTTAGCTCTTAGGCTGTGAAGAGGCGTCTAGGGAGAGTTAGGTACGCTCCACGGCTATTTCTAGTGTGTGATAGGATTAGAGTTTGCGGTCAGCAGAGATCCCACTCCCCAGAGCTTGTCCTGTCGTCTAGTTTAACCATCAGGTCATTCCAGGTGCTCCTAACCACCAGGTCATAACAGTACCCTTACCTAAATTACCTTCCTCCTCCGATTTGGTTCCATTATTTTTCCAGCATGTGGTTCGTTTGCATGGCATTCCGGAGAACATCGTGTCGGACAGAGGTTCCCAGTTTGTTTCGAGGTTTTGGCGGTCCTTTTGTGCTAAGATGGGCATTGATTTGTCTTTTTCTTCGGCTTTCCATCCTCAGACAAATGGCCAAACCGAACGAACCAATCAGACTTTGGAGACCTATCTGACATGCTTTGTTTCTGCTGATCAGGATGATTGGGTGACCTTCTTGCCATTGGCGGAGTTCGCCCTTAATAATCGGGCCAGTTCGGCTACTTTGGTTTCGCTTTTTTTTGTAATTCTGGTTTTCATCCTCGTTTTTCTTCAGGGCAGGTTGAGCCTTCGGACTGTCCTGGTGTAGATTCTGTGGTGGACAGGTTGCAGCAAATTTGGACTCACGTAGTGGACAATTTGACATTGTCCCAGGAGAAGGCTCAACGTTTCGCTAACCGCCGTCGCTGTGTTGGTCCCCGACTTCGTGTTGGGGATTTGGTTTGGTTGTCGTCTCGTCATGTTCCTATGAAGGTTTCTTCTCCTAAGTTTAAGCCTCGTTTCATTGGTCCTTATAAGATTTCGGAAATTCTCAATCCTGTCGTTTCGTTTGGCCCTTCCGGCTTCCTTTGCCATCCATAATGTGTTCCATAGGTCGTTGTTGCGGAGATATGTGGCGCCTATGGTTCCCTCCGTTGACCCTCCTGCTCCGGTGTTGGTCGAGGGGGAGTTGGAGTATGTGGTGGAGAAGATTTTAGATTCTCGTATTTCGAGACGGAAACTTCAGTACCTGGTCAAATGGAAGGGCTATGGTCAGGAGGATAATTCCTGGGTTGTTGCCTCCGATGTCCATGCTGCCGATTTGGTTCGTGCCTTTCATTTGGCTCGTCCTGATCGGCCTGGGGGCTCCGGTGAGGGTTCGGTGACCCCTCCTCAAGGGGGGGGGGTACTGTTGTGAATTCCGTTCTCGAACTCCCTCCTGTGGTCATGAATGGTACTTCGGCGAGTTCTGTCCATGAACTCCCTCTGGTGGCTGTGAGTGGAACTGCTGGTTCTTGAGTTTGCTTCCTCAGCTGTCCTCCTTTATGGCCAGGCTGGCTTCTCTATTTAACTCCACTCAGATCGTTACTCCATGCCAGCTGTCAATGTCTTAGTACTGGTTCAGATCTCTCTAGGATCTTTCTGATGACCTGTCTACTCCAGCAGAAGCTAAGTCCCTGCTAGTTCATTTGTTGTTCATTGTGTACTGAATATATTTATTAGTACTTGCTAAGTTCTAGTCCAGCTTGCTATCATGATATTGCCTTGCTAGCTGGAAGCTCCGGGGTGCAGAGTGGCACCTCCGCACCGTGAGTCGGTGCGGGGGTCTTTTTTCACACTCTGCGTGGTTTTTTGTAGTTTTTGTGCTGACCGCATAGATCCCTTTACTATCCTCTGCTATTTAGTGAAGACTGGCCTCCTTTGCTAAAACCTGTTTCATTTCTGTGTTTGTGACTTTCCTCTTAACTCACAGTCAATATTTGTGGGGGGCTGCCTTTTCCTTTGGGGAATTTCTCTGAGGCAAGGTAAGGCTTTATTTCCTATCTTTAGGGTTAGTTAGCTCTTAGGTTGTGAAGAGGCATCTAGGGAGAGTTAGGTACGCTCCACGGCTATTTCTAGTGTGTGTGATAGGATCAGGGTTTGCAGTCAGCAGAGATCCCACTTCCCAGAGCTTGTCCTGTCATTTGGTTTAACCATCAGGTCATTCCAGGTGCTCCTAACCACCAGGTCCATAACAATAATGGCCACACATGATGCTCCATACTGTATAATGGCCACACATGATGCTCCATACTGTATAATGACCGCACATGATGCTCCATACTGTATAATGGCCACACATGATGCTCCATACTGTATAATGACCGCACATGATGCTCCATACTGTATAATGACCGAACATGATGCTCCATACTGTATAATGACCGAACATGATGCTCCATACTGTATAATGGCCACACAGTGCTCCATACTGTATAATGGCCTCACATGATGCTCAATACTGTATAATGGCCACACATGATGCTCCATACTGTATGATGACCGCACATGATGCTCCATACTGTATAATGGTCCCACATGATGCTCCATACTGTATAATGGCTACACATGATGCGCCATACTGTATAATGGCCACACATGATGCTCCATACTGTATAATGGCCACACATGATGCTCCATACTGTATAATGGCCACACAGTGCTCCATACTGTATAATGGCCTCACATGATGACCGCACATGATGCTCCATACTGTATAATGGCCACATATGATGCTCCATACTGTATAACGGCCACACATGATGCTCCATACTGTATAATGGCCACACATGATGCTCCATACTGTATGATGACCGCACATGATGCTCCATACTGTATGATGACCGCACATGATGCTCCATACTGTATAATGGCCACACATGATGCTCCATACTGTATAATGACCACACATGATGCTCCATACTGTATAATGGCCACACATGATGCTCCATACTGTATAATGGCCACACAGTGCTCCATACTGTATAATGGCCACACAGTGCTCCATACTGTATAATGACCGCACATGATGCTCCATACTGTATAATGGCTGCACATGATGCTCCATACTGTATAATGGTCGCACATGATGCTCCATACTGTATAATGGCCACACAGTTCTCCATACTGTATAATGAACGCACATGATGCTCCATACTGTATAATGACCCCACATGATGCTCCATACTGTATAATGACCACACATGATGCTCCATACTGTATAATGACCACACATGATGCTCCATACTGTATAATGGCCACACATGATGCTCCATACTGTATAATGACCGCACATGATGCTCCATACTGTATAATGGCCACACATGATGCTCCATACTGTATAATGGCCACACATGATGCTCTATACTGTATAATGACCGCACATGATGCTCCATACTGTATAATGACCGCACATGATGCTCCATACTGTATAATGACCGCACATGATGCTCCATACTGTATAATGGCCACACATAGCTACTCCTACACACGCGGCTTCGCTCCGTACACTTTGCACACACGGCTCCGCTCCATACACCTCGTACACACACGGCTCCGCTCGATACACCTTGCACACACACAGCTCCGCTCCATAGACCTCGCACGCACACGGCTCCGCTCCATACACCTCGTACGCACACGGCTCCGCTCCATACACCTCGTAGGCACATGGCTCCGCTCCGTACACCTCGTACACACACGGCTCCGCTCCATACATCTCGTACACACACGGCTCCGCTCCGTACACCTCGTACACACACGGCTCCGCTCCGTACACCTCGTACACACACGGCTCCGCTCCATACATCTCGCACGCACACGGCTCTGCTATATACACCTCGCACATACACGGCTCCACTCCGTACACCTCATACACACACGGCTCCGCTCCATACACCTCGCACGCACACGGCTCCGCTCCGTACACCTCGTACACACACGGCTCCGCTCCGTACACCTCGTACACACACGGCTCCGCTCCGTACACCTCGTACACACACGGCTCCGCTCCGTACACCTCGTACACACACGGCTCCGCTCCGTACACCTCGTACACACACGGCTCCGCTCCGTACACCTCGTACACACACGGCTCCGCTCCATACATCTCGCACGCACACGGCTCTGCTATATACACCTCGCACATACACGGCTCCGCTCCATACACCTCATACACACACGGCTCCGCTCCGTACACCTCGTACACACACTGCTCCGCTATATACACCTCGTACACACACGGCTCCGCTCCGTACACCTCGCACACACACGGCTCCGCTCCATACACCTCGCACACACACGGCTCCGCTCCGTACACCTCGTACACACACTGCTCCGCTATATACACCTCGTACACACACGGCTCCGCTCCGTACACCTCGTACACACACGGCTCCGCTCCATACACCTCGCACACACACGGCTCCGCTCCGTACACCTCGCACACACACGGCTCCGCTCCGTACACCTCGTACACACACGGCTCCGCTCCGTACACCTCGCACACACACGGCTCCGCTCCGTACACCTCGCACACACACGGCTCCGCTCCGTACACCTCGTACACACACGGCTCCGCTCCGTACACCTCGTACACACCCGGCTCCGCTCCGTACACCTCGCACACACACGGCTCCTCTCCATACACCTCGTACACACACGGCTCCGCTCCGTACACCTCGTACACACGGCTCCGCTCCATACACCTCGTACACACACGGCTCCGCTCCGTACACCTCGCACACACACGGCTCCGCTCCGTACACCTCGCACACACACGGCTCCGCTCCGTACACCTCGCACACACACGGCTCCTCTCCATACACCTCGTACACACACGGCTCCGCTCCGTACACCTCGTACACACGGCTCCGCTCCATACACCTCGTACACACACGGCTCCGCTCCGTACACCTCATACACACACGGCTCCGCTCCATACACCTCGCACACACACTGCTCCGCTATATACACCTCGTACACACACTGCTCCGCTATATACACCTCGTACACACGGCTCCGCTCCATACACCTTGTACACACACGGCTCCGCTCCGTACACCTCGTACACACACGGCTCCGCTCCGTACACCTCGTACACACACTGCTCCGCTATATACACCTCGTACACACACGGCTCCGCTCCGTACACCTCGTACACACACGGCTCCGCTCCGTACACCTCATACACACACGGCTCCGCTCCGTACACCTCATACACACACGGCTCCGCTCCGTACACCTCGTACACACACTGCTCCGCTATATACACCTCGTACACACACGGCTCCGCTCCGTACACCTCGTACACACACGGCTCCGCTCCGTACACCTCGTACACACACTGCTCCGCTATATACACCTCGTACACACACGGCTCCGCTCCGTACACCTCATACACACACGGCTCCGCTCCATACACCTCGCACACACACGGCTCCGCTCCGTACACCTCGTACACACACGGCTCCGCTCCGTACACCTCGCACACACACGGCTCCGCTCCGTACACCTCGTACACACACGGCTCCGCTCCGTACACCTCATACACACACGGCTCCGCTCCGTACACCTCGTACACACACTGCTCCGCTATATACACCTCGCACACACACGGCTCCGCTCCGTACACCTCGTACACACACGGCTCCGCTCCGTACACCTCGTACACACACGGCTCTGCTCCATACACCTCGTACACACACGGCTCCGCTCCGTACACCTCGTACACACACGGCTCCGCTCCGTACACCTCATACACACACGGCTCCACTCCATACACCTCGCACACACACGGCTCCGCTCCGTACACCTCGTACACACACGGCTCCGCTCCGTACACCTCGTACACACACGGCTCCGCTATATACACCTCGCACACACACGGCTCCGCTCCGTACACCTCGTACACACACGGCTCCGCTCCGTACACCTCGTACACACACGGCTCCGCTATATACACCTCGTACACACACGGCTCTGCTCCATACACCTCGTACACACACGGCTCCGCTCCGTACACCTCATACACACACGGCTCCACTCCATACACCTCGCACACACACGGCTCCGCTCCGTACACCTCGCACACACACGGCTCCGCTCCGTACACCTCGTACACACACTGCTCCGCTATATACACCTCGTACACACACGGCTCCGCTCCGTACACCTCGTACAAACACGGCTCCGCTGACAGCGCTCCCGTCACACAGGCTGCAGGCGGCTCTGACCGACCAGTGCTCCGGATCTCTTGGTCTCCACAATCATGGCCGCCGCCGCCCGCTGATGGAGACACTTCCTGGAGCTGATATTTGCACCAATCATCCTTCACCTTGTGATTAGCTCCTCCCACTCACTGATAATAACACGCCCCCCAAGACAACGTACTGTAAAGACGTCACTCTGATCAGTCACCGGGAGAAGCGTCCGGAGGAGGAGTGAGGTGTGGAGCGGACTGTGTCTCTGGTGTCCCCTCTGCGGGTGGAGCGGACTGTGTGTCTCTCTGGTGTCTCCTCTGTGGGTGGAGTGGACTGTGTGTCTGGTGTCTCCTCTGCGGGTGGAGTGGACTGTGTCTCTGGTGTCTCCTCTGTGGGTGGAGTGGACTGTGTGTCTGGTGTCTCCTCTGCGGGTGGAGCGGACTGTGTCTCTGGTGTCTCCTCTGTGGGTGGAGCGGACTGTCTCTCTGGTGTCCCCTCTGCGGGTGGAGCGGACTGTGTGTCTCTCTGGTGTCCCCTCTGCGGGTGGAGCGGACTGTCTCTCTGGTGTCTCCTCTGTGGGTGGAGTGGACTGTGTCTCTCTGGTGTCCCCTCTGCGGGTGGAGCAGACTGTGTGTCTCTGGTGTCTCCTCTGCGGGTGGAGCGGACTGTCTCTCTGGTGTCTCCTCTGTGGGTGGAGCGGACTGTCTCTCTGGTGTCCCCTCTGCGGGTGGAGCGGACTGTGTGTCTCTGGTGTCTGCTCTGCGGGTGGAGCGGACTGTGTCTCTGGTGTCTCCTCTGTGGGTGGAGTGGACTGTGTCTCTCTGGTGTTTCCTCTGTGGGTGGAGCGGACTGTGTCTCTGGTGTCCCCTCTGCGGGTGGAGCGGACTGTGTCTCTCTGGTGTTTCCTCTGTGGGTGGAGCGGACTGTGTCTCTGGTGTCCCCTCTGCGGGTGGAGTGGACTGTGTCTCCTCTGTGGGTGGAGTGGACTGTGTGTCTCTGGTGTCCCCTCTGCGGGTGGAGGGGACTGTGTCTCTCTGGAGTCTCCTCTGTGGGTGGAGCGGACTGTGTCTCTCTGGCGTCTCCTCTGCGGGTGGAGTGGACTGTGTCTCCTCTGTGGGTGGAGTGGACTGTGTGTCTCTCTGGTGTCTCCTCTGCGGGTGGAGTGGACTGTGTCTCCTCTGCGGGTGGAGCGGACTGTGTCTCTGGTGTCTCCTCTGCGGGTGGAGCGGACTGTGTGTCTCTGGTGTCTCCTCTGTGGGTGGAGCGGACTGTGTGTCTCTGGTGTCTCCTCTGTGGGTGGAGCGGACTGTGTCTCTGGTGTCTCCTCTGTGGGTGGAGTGGACTGTGTCTCTGGTGTCCCCTCTGCGGGTGGAGTGGACTGTGTCTCCTCTGTGGGTGGAGTGGACTGTGTGTCTCTGGTGTCCCCTCTGCGGGTGGAGGGGACTGTGTCTCTCTGGAGTCTCCTCTGTGGGTGGAGCGGACTGTGTCTCTCTGGCGTCTCCTCTGCGGGTGGAGCGGACTGTGTCTCTGGTGTCTCCTCTGTGGGTGGAGTGGACTGTGTGTCTGGCGTCTCCTCTGCGGGTGGAGGGGACTGTGTCTCTGGTGTCTCCTCTGTGGGTGGAGTGGACTGTGTCTCTCTGGTGTCTCCTCTGCGGGTGGAGCGGACTGTGTGTCTCTGGTGTCTCCTCTGCGGGTGGAGCGGACTGTGTGTCTCTGGTGTCTCCTCTGTGGGTGGAGTGGACTGTGTCTCTCTGGTGTCTCCTCTGCGGGTGGAGCGAACTGTGTCTCTCTGGCGTCTCCTCTGCGGGTGGAGCGGACTGTGTCTCTGGTGTCTCCTCTGTGGGTGGAGTGGACTGTGTGTCTGGCGTCTCCTCTGCGGGTGGAGTGGACTGTGTCTCTCTGGTGTCTCCTCTGCGGGTGGAGTGGACTGTGTGTCGCTGGTGTCTCCTCTGTGGGTGGAGTGGACTGTGTGTCTCTCTGGTGTCTCCTCTGCGGGTGGAGCGGACTGTGTGTCTGGTGTCTCCTCTGTGGGTGGAGCGGACTGTGTCTCTGGTTTCTCCTCTGTGGGTGGAGTGGACTGTGTGTCGCTGGTGTCTCCTCTGCGGGTGGAGCGGACAGTGTGTCTCTGGTGTCTCCTCTGTGGGTGGAGTGGACTGTGTCTCTGGTGTCTGCTCTGTGGGTGGAGCGGACTGTGTGTCTCTGGTGTCTGCTCTGCGGGTGGAGCGGACTGTGTGTCTCTGGTGTCTGCTCTGCGGGTGGAGCGGACTGTGTGTCTCCGGTGTCTCCTCTGTGGGTGGAGTGGACTGTGTGTCTCTGGTGTCTGCTCTGTGGGTGGAGTGGACTGTGTGTCTCTGGTGTCTCCTCTGCGGGTGGAGCGGACTGTCTCTCTGGTGTCTGCTCTGCGGGTGGAGCGGACTGTGTCTCTGGTGTCTCCTCTGCGGGTGGAGCGGACTGTGTGTCTCTGGTGTCTCCTCTGTGGGTGGAGCGGACTGTCTCTCTGGTGTCTCCTCTGTGGGTGGAGCCGACTGTGTGTCTCTGGTGTCTCCTCTGTGGGTGGAGTGGACTGTGTCTCTCTGGTGTCTCCTCTGCGGGTGGAGTGGACTGTGTCTCTGGTGTCTCCTCTGTGGGTGGAGCGGACTGTGTCTCTGGTGTCTCCTCTGTGGGTGGAGTGGACTGTGTCTCTCTGGTGTCTCCTCTGCGGGTGGAGCGGACTGTCTCTCTGGTGTCTCCTCTGTGGGTGGAGTGGACTGTGTCTCTCTGGTGTCTCCTCTGTGGGTGGAGTGGACTGTGTCTCTCTGGTGTCTCCTCTGTGGGTGGAGTGGACTGTGTGTCTCTGGTGTCTCCTCTGCGGGTGGAGTGGACTGTGTCTCTCTGGTGTCTCCTCTGTGGGTGGAGTGGACTGTGTCTCTCTGGTGTCTCCTCTGTGGGTGGAGTGGACTGTGTGTCTCTGGTGTCTCCTCTGTGGGTGGAGTGGACTGTGTCTCTCTGGTGTCTCCTCTGTGGGTGGAGTGGACTGTGTCTCTCTGGTGTCTCCTCTGTGGGTGGAGTGGACTGTGTCTCTCTGGTGTCTCCTCTGTGGGTGGAGTGGACTGTGTGTCTCTGGTGTCTCCTCTGTGGGTGGAGTGGACTGTGTGTCTCTGGTGTCTCCTCTGTGGGTGGAGCGGACTGTGTCTCTCTGGTGTCTGCTCTGCGGGTGGAGCGGACTGTGTCTCTGGTGTCTGCTCTGCGGGTGGAGCGGACTGTGTGTCTCTGGTGTCTGCTCTGCGGGTGGAGCGGACTGTGTGTCTCTGGTGTCTGCTCTGCGGGTGGAGCGGACTGTGTGTCTCCGGTGTCTCCTCTGTGGGTGGAGTGGACTGTGTGTCTCTGGTGTCTGCTCTGTGGGTGGAGTGGACTGTGTGTCTCTGGTGTCTCCTCTGCGGGTGGAGCGGACTGTCTCTCTGGTGTCTGCTCTGCGGGTGGAGCGGACTGTCTCTCTGGTGTCTCCTCTGCGGGTGGAGCGGACTGTGTGTCTCTGGTGTCTCCTCTGTGGGTGGAGCGGACTGTCTCTCTGGTGTCTCCTCTGTGGGTGGAGCCGACTGTGTGTCTCTGGTGTCTCCTCTGTGGGTGGAGTGGACTGTGTCTCTCTGGTGTCTCCTCTGCGGGTGGAGTGGACTGTGTCTCTGGTGTCTCCTCTGTGGGTGGAGCGGACTGTGTCTCTGGTGTCTCCTCTGTGGGTGGAGTGGACTGTGTCTCTCTGGTGTCTCCTCTGCGGGTGGAGCGGACTGTCTCTCTGGTGTCTGCTCTGCGGGTGGAGCGGACTGTCTCTCTGGTGTCTCCTCTGCGGGTGGAGCGGACTGTGTCTCTGGTGTCTCCTCTGCGGGTGGAGCGGACTGTGTGTCTCTGGTGTCTCCTCTGTGGGTGGAGCGGACTGTCTCTCTGGTGTCTCCTCTGCGGGTGGAGTGGACTGTGTGTCTCTGGTGTCTCCTCTGTGGGTGGAGCGGACTGTCTCTCTGGTGTCTGCTCTGCGGGTGGAGCGGACTGTCTCTCTGGTGTCTCCTCTGCGGGTGGAGCGGACTGTGTCTCTGGTGTCTCCTCTGCGGGTGGAGCGGACTGTGTCTCTCTGGTGTCTCCTCTGCGGGTGGAGCGGACTGTCTCTCTGGTGTCTCCTCTGTGGGTGGAGTGGACTGTGTCTCTCTGGTGTCTCCTCTGTGGGTGGAGTGGACTGTGTCTCTCTGGTGTCTCCTCTGTGGGTGGAGTGGACTGTGTCTCTCTGGTGTCTCCTCTGCGGGTGGAGTGGACTGTGTCTCTCTGGTGTCTCCTCTGCGGGTGGGGTGGACTGTCTCTCTGGTGTCTCCTCTGCGGGTGGAGTGGACTGTGTCTCTCTGGTGTCTCCTCTGTGGGTGGAGTGGACTGTGTGTCTCTGGTGTCTCCTCTGTGGGTGGAGTGGACTGTGTGTCTCTGGTGTCTCCTCTGTGGGTGGAGCGGACTGTGTCTCTCTGGTGTCTCCTCTGCGGGTGGAGCGGACTGTGTCTCTCTGGTGTCTCCTCTGCGGGTGGAGCGGACTGTGTCTCCTCTGTGGGTGGAGCCGACTGTGTGTCTCTGGTGTCTCCTCTGTGGGTGGAGTGGACTGTCTCTCTGGTGTCTCCTCTGTGGGTGGAGTGGACTGTCTCTCTGGTGTCTCCTCTGCGGGTGGAGTGGACTGTGTCTCTCTGGTGTCTCCTCTGCGGGTGGAGCGGACTGTGTGTCTCTCTGGTGTCTCCTCTGCGGGTGGAGGGGACTGTGTGTCTGGTGTCTCCTCTGTGGGTGGAGCGGACTGTGTGTCTCTGGTGTCTCCTCTGTGGGTGGAGTGGACTGTGTGTCTCTGGTGTCTCCTTTGTGGGTGGAGTGGACTGTGTGTCTCTGGTGTCTGCTCTGCGGGTGGAGTGGACTTTGTGTCTCTCTGGTGTCTCCTCTGCGGGTGGAGTGGACTGTGTCTCTCTGGAGTCTGCTCTGCGGGTGGAGTGGACTGTGTGTCTCTCTGGTGTCTCCTCTGCGGGTGGAGTGGACTGTGTCTCCTCTGCGGGTGGAGCAGACTGTGTCTCTGGTGTCTCCTCTGCGGGTGGAGCGGACTGTGTCTCTCTGGTGTCTCCTCTGTGGGTGGAGCGGACTGTGTCTCTGGTGTCTCCTCTGCGGGTGGAGTGGACTGTGTGTCTCTCTGGTGTCTCCTCTGCGGGTGGAGTGGACTGTGTCTCTGGTGTCTCCTCTGCGGGTGGAGTGGACTGTGTGTCTCTGGTGTCTCCTCTGCGGGTGGAGTGGACTGTGTGTCTCTCTGGTGTCTCCTCTGCGGGTGGAGTGGACTGTGTGTCTCTGGTGTCTCCTCTGTGGGTGGAGCGGACTGTGTGTCTCTCTGGTGTCTCCTCTGCTGGTGGAGTGGACTTTGTGTCTCTCTGGTGTCTGCTCTGTGGGTGGAGTGGACTGTGTGTCTCTGGTGTCTGCTCTGCGGGTGGAGCGGACTGTGTCTCCTCTGCGGGTGGAGTGGACTGTGTCTCTGGTGTCTGCTCTGCGGGTGGAGTGGACTTTGTGTCTCTCTGGTGTCTGCTCTGCGGGTGGAGTGGACTTTGTGTCTCTCTGGTGTCTCCTCTGCGGGTGGAGCGGACTGTGTCTCCTCTGTGGGTGGAGCCGACTGTGTGTCTCTGGTGTCTCCTCTGTGGGTGGAGTGGACTGTCTCTCTGGTGTCTCCTCTGTGGGTGGAGTGGACTGTCTCTCTGGTGTCTCCTCTGCGGGTGGAGTGGACTGTGTCTCTCTGGTGTCTCCTCTGCGGGTGGAGCGGACTGTGTGTCTCTCTGGTGTCTCCTCTGCGGGTGGAGGGGACTGTGTGTCTGGTGTCTCCTCTGTGGGTGGAGCGGACTGTGTGTCTCTGGTGTCTCCTCTGTGGGTGGAGTGGACTGTGTGTCTCTGGTGTCTCCTTTGTGGGTGGAGTGGACTGTGTGTCTCTGGTGTCTGCTCTGCGGGTGGAGTGGACTTTGTGTCTCTCTGGTGTCTCCTCTGCGGGTGGAGTGGACTGTGTCTCTCTGGAGTCTGCTCTGCGGGTGGAGTGGACTGTGTGTCTCTCTGGTGTCTCCTCTGCGGGTGGAGTGGACTGTGTCTCCTCTGCGGGTGGAGCGGACTGTGTCTCTGGTGTCTCCTCTGCGGGTGGAGCGGACTGTGTCTCTCTGGTGTCTCCTCTGTGGGTGGAGCGGACTGTGTCTCTGGTGTCTCCTCTGTGGGTGGAGTGGACTGTGTCTCTGGTGTCTCCTCTGCGGGTGGAGTGGACTGTGTGTCTCTGGTGTCTCCTCTGCGGGTGGAGTGGACTGTGTGTCTCTTTGGTGTCTCCTCTGCGGGTGGAGTGGACTGTGTCTCTGGTGTCTCCTCTGCGGGTGGAGCGGACTGTGTGTCTCTGGTGTCTCCTCTGCGGGTGGAGTGGACTGTGTGTCTCTTTGGTGTCTCCTCTGCGGGTGGAGTGGACTGTGTCTCTGGTGTCTCCTCTGCGGGTGGAGTGGACTGTGTGTCTCTGGTGTCTCCTCTGTGGGTGGAGCGGACTGTGTGTCTCTCTGGTGTCTCCTCTGCGGGTGGAGTGGACTGTCTCTCTGGTGTCTCCTCTGCTGGTGGAGTGGACTTTGTGTCTCTCTGGTGTCTGCTCTGTGGGTGGAGTGGACTGTGTGTCTCTGGTGTCTGCTCTGCGGGTGGAGCGGACTGTGTCTCCTCTGTGGGTGGAGTGGACTGTGTCTCTGGTGTCTGCTCTGCGGGTGGAGTGGACTGTGTCTCTCTGGTGTCTGCTCTGCGGGTGGAGTGGACTTTGTGTCTCTCTGGTGTCTGCTCTGCGGGTGGAGTGGACTTTGTGTCTCTCTGGAGTCTGCTCTGCGGGTGGAGTGGACTTTGTGTCTCTCTGGTGTCTCCTCTGCTGGTGGAGTGGACTTTGTGTCTCTCTGGTGTCTCCTCTGCTGGTGGAGTGGACTTTGTGTCTCTCTGGTGTCTGCTCTGCGGGTGGAGCGGACTGTGTCTCTGGTGTCTCCTCTGCTGGTGGAGTGGACTGTGTTTCACTTTGGTGTTTCTTCTGCAGGTGGAGTGAACTGCGTTGCCCCCTGCAGATATGGCAGCCGTCTCATGGTCACAGAGGGTCCTGGAGCTGGTGCTGAAGCTGAACAATCTGCAGCGTGCAGGTGGAGTGGCATGTTGTGTGCGCCCGGGGTATGCACAGTCTCGCTCCCCGTGTGTAGGACTCGGTGTGCGGCACTGATCACGGGCGTCTTGTTCCCCTCTGGTTCCGCAGGTTGCCTCCCGTTCTGTGTCCTCGGTAAGCGGGTCGGGTGGGTGACGCCGCCGGTGGCGCAGATCCTGGCGCAGAGTTCTGACGTATTCACACTGTATGAAGACTCCGGAGCCCGACTGGAGCTGAGCGACCGACTGTGCGGCCCCCAGGAGCGGACGACGGCGGTGCAGGAGGTGATGGAGGTGCTGCGGGGGCGGGGCGGCTTCCCCTGTCTGCAGGAATGGAGGAATGAGGTGAGAGCGCCCCGTAATAAGAGGAGACGTCAGCGCCGTGCCGTAATAAGAGGAGACGTCAGCGCCGTGCCGTAATAAGAGGAGACGTCAGCGCCGTGCCGTAATAAGAGGAGACGTCAGCGCCGTGCCGTAATAAGAGGAGACGTCAGCGCCGTGCCGTAATAAGAGGAGACGTCAGCGCCGTGCCGTAATAAGAGGAGACGTCAGCGCCGTGCCGTAATAAGAGGAGACGTCAGCGCCGTGCCGTAATAAGAGGAGACGTCAGCGCCGTGCCGTAATAAGAGGAGACGTCAGCGCCGTGCCGTAATAAGAGGAGACGTCAGCGCCGTGCCGTAATAAGAGGAGACGTCAGCGCCGTGCCGTAATAAGAGGAGACGTCAGCGCCGTGCCGTAATAAGAGGAGACGTCAGCGCCGTGCCGTAATAAGAGGAGACGTCAGCGCCGTGCCGTAATAAGAGGAGACGTCAGCGCCGTGCCGTAATAAGAGGAGACGTCAGCGCCGTGCCGTAATAAGAGGAGACGTCGGCGCCGTGCCGTAATAAGAGGAGACGTCGGCGCCGTGCCGTAATAAGAGGAGACGTCGGCGCCGTGCCGTAATAAGAGGAGACGTCGGCGCCGTGCCGTAATAAGAGGAGACTTCAGCGCCGTGCCGTAATAAGAGGAGACTTCAGCGCCGTGCCGTAATAAGAGGAGACTTCAGCGCCGTGCCGTAATAAGAGGAGACGTCAGCGCCGTGCCGTAATAAGAGGAGATATTAGGGTTACATATTCGGAATGTCCACTGAGAAATCTATGACTCATGTAATCGCTAGGATCTAATCCCACGAAATGCAACAAATTGATTTCTCTGTAAGCGGGTCATATGTGTGTTTACACTTAAGGTACCTTCACATTAAGCGACGCTGCAGCGATAGCGACAACGATGCCGATCGCTGCAGCGTCGCTGTTTGGTCGCTGGAGAGCTGTCACACAGACAGCTCTCCAGCGACCAACGATGCCGAGGTCCCTGGGTAACCAGGGTAAACATCGGGTTACTAAGCGCAGGGCCGCGCTTAGTAACCCGATGTTTACCCTGGTTACCAGCGTAAAATGTAAAAAAAAGAAACACTACATACTCACCTTCGCATCCCCCGGCGTCCGCTTCCTGCACTGACTGAGCGCCAGCCGTAAGTGAAAGCACAGCACAGCGGTGACGTCACCGCTCTGCTGTTAGGGCCGGCGCTCAGTCAGTGCAGGAAGCGGACGCCGGGGGATGCGAAGGTGAGTATGTAGTGTTTCTTTTTTTTACATTTTACGCTGGTAACCAGGGTAAACATCGGGTTACTAAGCGCGGCCCTGGTTACCAGCGTAAAATGTAAAAAAAAGAAACACTACATACTCACCTTCGCATCCCCCGGCGTCTGCTTCCTGCACTGACTGAGCGCCGGCCCTAACAGCAGAGCGGTGACGTCACCGCTGTGCTGTGCTTTCACTTACGGCTGGCGCTCAGTCAGTGCAGGAAGCGGACGCCGGGGGATGCGAAGGTGAGTATGTAGTGTTTCTTTTTTTTACATTTTACGCTGGTAACCAGGGTAAACATCGGGTTACTAAGCGCGGCCCTGCGCTTAGTAACTCGATGTTTACCCTGGTTACCAGTGTAAAACATCGCTGGCATCGTGGCTTTTGGTGTCAAACACGACGATACACGCCGATCTGACGACCAAATAAAGTTCTGAACTTTAATCAACGACCAGCGATATCACAGCAGGATCCAGATCGCTGCTGTGTGTCACACACAACGATATCGCTATCCAGGACGCTGCAACGTCACGGATCGCTAGCGATGTCGTTTCGTGTGAAGGTACCTTTACCCCTTCACCCCCAAGGGTGGTTTGCACGTTAATGACCGGGCTAATTTTTACAATTCTGACCACTGTCCCTTTATGAGGTTATAACTCTGGAATGCTTCAACGGATCCCGGTGATTCTGACATTGTTTTCTCGTGACATATTGTACTTCATGATAGTGGTAACATTTCTTCGATATAACTTGCGTTTATTTGTGAAAAAAAATGGAAATTTGGCGATAATTTTGAAAATTTCGCAATTTTCCAACTTTGAGTGTTTATGCCCTTAAATCACAGAGATATGTCACACAAAATACTTAATAAGTAACATTTCCCACGTGTCTACTTTACATCAGCACAATTTTGGAACTAACATTTTTTTTGTTAGGGAGTTATAAGGGTTAAAAGTTGACCAGCAATTTCTTATTTTTACAACACCATTTTTTTTTAGGGACCACATCTCATTTGAAGTCATTTTGAGGGGTCTATATGATAGAAAATACCCAAGTGTGACACCATTCTAAAAACTGCACCCCTCAAGGTGCTCAAAACCACATTCAAGAAGTTTATTAACCCTTCAGGTGTTTCACAGGAATTTTTGGAATGTTTAAATAAAAATGAACATTTAACTTTTTTTCACACAAAATTTACTTCAGCTCCAATTTGTTTTATTTTACCAAGGGTAACAGGAGAAATTGGACCCCAAAAGCTGTTGTACAATTTGTCCTGAGTATGCTGATACCCCATATGTGGGGGGGAACCACTGTTTGGGCGCATGGCAGAGCTCGGAAGGGAAGGAGCGCCATTTGGAATGCAGACTTAGATGGATTGGTCTGCAGGCGTCACGTTGCTTTTGCAGAGCCCCTAATGTACCTAAACAGTAGAAACCCCCCACAAGTGACCCCATATTGGAACCTAGACCCCCAAGGAACTTATCTAGATGTTGTGAGAGCTTTGAACCCCCAAGTGTTTCACTACAGTTTATAACGCAGAGCCGTGAAAATAATTTTTTTTTTTTTTTTCCACAAATTATTTTTTAGCCCCCAGTTTTGTATTTTCCCAAGGGCAACAGGAGAAATTGGACCCCAAAAGTTGTTCTCCAATGTGTCCTGAGTACGCTGATACCCCATATGTTGGGGTAAACCACTGTTTGGGCACACAGGAGAGCTCGGAAGGGAAGGAGCGCCGTTTTACTTTTTCAACACAGAATTGGCTGGAATTGAGATCGGACGCCATGTCGCGTTTGGAGAGCCCCTGATGTGCCGAAACAGTGGAAACTCCCCAATGTGATGAAGGGGAGTTTGATTTACTTTTATAGCTGATTTTTTAGCGGATTTTTATGATTGGCAGCCGTCACACACTGAAAGATGCTTTTTATTGCAAAAAATATTTTTTGCGTCTCCACATTTTGAGACCTATAATTTTTCCATATTTTGGTCCACAGAGTCATGTGAGGTCTTGTTTTTTGCGGGACGAGTTGACGTTTTTATTGGTAACATGTTCGTGCACGCGAGATTTTTTGATCGCTTTTTTATTCCGATTTTTGTGAGGCAGAATGACCAAAAACCAGCTATTCATGAATTTCTTTTGGGGGAGGCGTTTATACCGTTCCGCATTTGGTAAAATTGATAAAGCAGTTTTATTCTTTGGGTCAGTACGATTACAGCGATATCTCATTTATATCATTTTTTTTATGTTTGGTGCTTTTATACGATAAAAACTATTTTATAGAGAAAATATTTTGGCATCGCTTTATTCTGGGGACTATAACTATAACTTTTTTATTGTTTTGCTTATGATGCTATATCCTGGCTCGTTTTTTGTGGGACAAGATGACGTTTGCAGCGGTACCATGGTTATTTATATTCGTCTTTTTGATTGCGTGTTATTCCACTTCTTGTTCGGCAGTATGAGAATAAAGCGTTTTTTGCCTCTGTTTTTTTTTTTTTTTTACGGTGTTCACTGAAGCGGTTAACTAGTGATATAGTTTTATAGGTGGGGTCTTTACGGACGCGGCGATACTAAATATGTGTACTTTTATTGTTTTTTTTTTTTTGTTTGTTTGTTTTAGATAAAGAAATGTATTTATGGGAATAATTTTTTTTCTTTATTTAGGAATTTTCATTTATTTATTTTTTTACACATGTGGAAATTTTTTTTTTTACTTTGTCCCAGGGGGGGTATCACAGATTGCTGATCTGACAGTTTGCACAGCACTCTGTCAGATCAGCGATCTGACTGACAGCGCTACAGGATTACCAGCGCCTGCTCTGGACCCGGAAGTAATCCCTGCAGGACCCGGAAGCAGCCCTGTGGCCATTTTGGATCCGGGGCCTGCAGGGATAGGAGATAAGAGACCCTCGCAGCAACGCGATCATATCGCGTTGCTCCGGGGGTCTCAGGGAAGCCCACAGGGAGCCCCCTCCCTGCGCGATGCTTCCCTGTACTACCGGCACACCGCGATCATGTTTGATCGCGGTGTGCCGGGGGTTAATGTGCCGGGGGCAGTCTGTGACCACTCCTGGCACATAGTGCCGGATGTCAGCTGCAATAGGCAGCTGACACCCGGACGCGCTCCCCTCGAGAGCGCGGCCAATCGCGCTGGACGTACTATTTCGTCCTTGGGAATTAGGGCCCACCCCACATGGACGGAAAAGTATGTCCAATGGCAGAAAGGGGTTAAAAGAACCTCCCTGATGTGGTGAGCATCATGGTCTTTGTAGTGTTCTTCTATGAGGTTCATACAGCGAGTTATGTATAAAAATGACTTGTCAGAACTCTAAGAAAGGGGAGGATTCAGCCTCTCAGTTAGGTCACCGCAGGTGGAGTGCCTTGGTTTTGGGCACGGAGATAAGTGAGTGAGACATCAGTCTTCACTAGTCTTTTGTTGTCTAGCTGCGAGATGGATCTGTAATGCACTGGGATATATGTCCGCCCATCCCCCACAGCACATGGTCAGCCATGAGATGAAATGACATAAGGAACTGTAAGGCTATGTGCACACGCTGCGGACTGGTGTGCGGATTTTTCCGCACTGATTTTGATAAATCCGCAGGGCAAAAACACTGCGTTTTCCAGGACGTCCCCCTGACAGCACTCTGGAGGACGTCCTCCTCCTTTTTGCAGGGACAGGAAACAACACGAGAGGTTAAAAGGTCCCCCTCCGCCCCCTTTCCTTTAGTGTTTTTCCTGTCCCTGCATGGAGGGACACACGAGAGAAGCGAGCTTACCGGACCAGAGGGCTCAGGGGGATCGTGCGGCTGGTCCAATATCCTTCCCCCTCGTCGATAGCCCAGGGCACATACTTCCCGGGTGGGAGTCCCTGTGCCCAGAGACCAGTCGAGCGGACGCGCTCCTGGGTGAGCCGCTTCCTCCCAGGGGGAGACTCTCGGCTCGGGCGCCAGGAAGAACAAGAGGCGCCGGCGCCAGGAAGGTGGAAAGGCGCATAGGTCCGCATGCTCTCATACGAGCATGCAGGCACGGCAGAACCTCCCGGCTTCAGCGTGCGTTCCACTGCGTGGAACGCGGAAGTAAGTGTATATCGTCACTTCCGGTGACGTCAGCGGTGTCATTTTCGGCGGTAGAACATGCGTTCCACAGTGTGGAACGCTGAAACATCGATAAAATGGCGCCGGATATGGGAATGGGCGTCCAGCGTTCTACTCAGCAAGCGCTACAGTGAACCAGGACGCACATTCACAGGCACGAGCCGGAAAGGAGGTCTGCAATGCCAGAGACAAGGGGTAAGTGCAGCAGTGCTGCTAAATCCCTATATGTATATCTGGCAGGAGATGTTCTATTTATATGGTATATTTATATTTAAACAGAGGATATGGATCCCAGGAGTGAGGAGGCTGGGGTAAGTGCGCATAGCACATATTACCTTCCACTCTTATTCCTAAGTCACTAAGATGTACTCACTCTTAGGCTGGAGTCACACTTGGCGTAAGACAATACGCCACGTATTATACGTCCGTACTACGGCCGTAATACGGAGAAATGTTCCCAAAATAGTGATCCGTAGGCAGGGTGTGTCAGCGTATTTTGCGCATGGCATCCTCCGTATGTAATCCGTATGGCATCCGTACTGCGAGATTTTTGCGCAGGCTTGCAAAACCGACATCTAATGGATTTATGTGCTCAAATGTTAGGGAAAACATATATACAGTATATATATATATATATATTATACACTCACCGGCCACTTTATTAGGTACACCATGCTAGTAACGGGTTGGACCCCCTTTTGCCTTCAGAACTGCCTCAATTCTTCGTGGCATAGATTCAACAAGGTGCTGGAAGCATTCCTCAGAGATTTTGGTCCATATTGACATGATGGCATCACACAGTTGCCGCAGATTTGTCGGCTGCACATCCCAAAGATGCTCCATACAAGGCAGGATGGATCCATGCTTTCATGTTGTTTACGCCAAATTCTGACCCTACCATCCGAATGTCGCAGCAGAAATCGAGACTCATCAGACCAAGCAACGTTTTTCCAATCTTCTACTGTCCAATTTCGATGAGCTTGTACAAATTGTAGCCTCAGTTTCCTGTTCTTAGCTGAAAGGAGTGGTACCCGGTGTGGTCTTCTGCTGCTGTAGCCCATCTGCCTCAAAGTTCGACGCACTGTGCGTTCAGAGATGCTCTTAGGCCTACCTTGGTTGTAACGGGTGGCGATTTGAGTCACTGTTGCCTTTCTATCAGCTCGAACCAGTCTGCCCATTCTCCTCTGACCTCTGGCATCAACAAGGCATTTCCGCCCACAGAACTGCCGCTCACTGGATTTTTTTTCTTTTTCGGACCATTCTCTGTAAACCCTAGAGATGGTTGTGCGTGAAAATCCCAGTAGATCAGCAGTTTCTGAAATACTCAGACCAGCCCTTCTGGCACCAACAACCATGCCACGTTCAAAGGCACTCAAATCACCTTTCTTCCCCATACTGATGCTCGGTTTGAACTGCAGGAGATTGTCTTGACCATGTCTACATGCCTAAATGCACTGAGTTGCCGCCATGTGATTGGCTGATTAGAAATTAAGTGTTAACAAGAAGTTGGACAGGTGTACCTAATAAAGTGGCCGGTGAGTGTATATATATATATATATATATATATATATATATATATATATATATATATATATATACCGTATTTCGCGGACTATAAGACGCACCGGACTATAAGGCGCACCCAGGTTTTAGAGGTGGAAAATAGGGAAAAAAAATATTTGAAGCAAAAAAAATGTGGTAAAATATTTAATAACATAAATAACATACTATTATATGTGGTGTTATTATATATAATAGTACGTTATTATGTTGGAAGCTGCGGGACCAGTGTGGTGTCTGTACAGTACTATATGAAGACACTGGAGGGTGAGTATAAGAATGGGGGCACAGGGCTTATAGTGAAAGCACCACTCCAGCACTGCAAAATAGCACTGGAGTGCTGCTTTAAAATCCCATGGGAGAACTATAACTCCCAGCATGTCCTGCAGATCCTATGACATGCTGGGAGTTATAGATAACCACAGGAGTGGCAGAGTGCTTTATTGTGTGTTGTAGACTAACCTCTTAATTGTGGCAGCCAGCTGTGGTGAGGTAAATGCATCCCATGGCTGCACACACACAGAGCCCTCCCTCTTGTTGCCTCTCCACAGCACAGCACAGGTTATAAGAGGAAGCCAGCAGATTCTAGTGGGGAGTCTGAAGGACCTATGATGATGTCAGGAAGAGGGAGGGCTCTGAGCTGCCATGTGATGCTCCAGCCCGCCCACTCCTGACATCATCACAGGTCCTGATTGTGCACAACACTCAGCGTCCAGGCAGGTAGGCAGCGATCTCCTGGCCCCTGCTACTGCCTCCTGCTCCCCAGGACACACAAATCTCCTTAGCTGCTGAAGGAATCAGCGCTGAGGAAGCCCTGTGTGTCCCTGATTAAGTGCAGCATTCATGTGCTGCTCCCGGCTCACTGCTCAGCTGATCGGTGGGCGGGGAGCCGCTCATAAATATTCACTGCACTTAATCAGCGGGGCCAAGTGCTTTCCCCAGCAGCTGATTCCGGGCAGCGGGACATCCTGAAGTGGGATAACAGTGCGATCCCACTCCCTGCTGCCCCCCTCCCCACATGCTATATCCGGACTATAAGACGCACCCACACTTTCCTCCCAAATTTGGAGGGGAAAAAAGTGCGTCTTATAGTCCAAAAAATACGGTATATATATATTCTGTATTTAGATTTCATTCAGCGCGATATCTGTGAACAGCCGGTAATTCAATTGCCGGCTTTGCATTTCTCCTGCACAAACCCAACATGATATGAGACATGATTACATACAGTAAACCATCTCATATCCCCTTTTTTTTGCATATTCCACACTACTAATGTTAGTAGTGTGTATGTGCAAAATTTCAGCGCTGTAGCTGCTAAAATAAAGGGTTAAATGGCGGAAAAAACTGGCGTGGGCTCCCGTGCAATTTTCTCCGCCAGAGTGGTAAAGCCAGTGACTGAGGGCAGATATTAATAGCCAGAAGAGGGTCCATGGTTATTGGCCCCCCCTGGCTACAAACATCTGCCCCCAGCCACCCCAGAAAAGGCACATCTGGAAGATGCGCCTATTCTGGCACTTGGCCACTCTTCCCACTCCCTGTAGCGGTGGGATATGGGGTAATGAAGGGTTAATGTCACCTTGCTATTGTAAGGTGACATTAAGCCAGATTAATAATGGAGAGGCGTCAATTATGTCACCTATCCATTATTAATCCAATAGTATTAAATGGTTAATAAAACACACACACACATGATTTAAAAGTATTTTAATGAAATAAACACAGCGGTTGTTGTAATAATTTATTGTTCTCTCAATCCATTTCCAGGCCCTCGCTTGGCAAAATAATAAACGCACAAGATACATACCTTCTGATGTCCGGTCACTTCCCACGATGTAATCCATCTGAAGGGGTTAACTAATATTACAGGCAGAGCTGCGATAAACCACTCGCTTGTGCCTGTAATCCCCGGGTGCTGAAAGGAAAGCTGGATCTGTACTTACATTGAGTCGCGGTGATGCGCCCTCTGGTGGATGTTCTCATGAACTGCAGCCTGGGAACTTTTTCCCACGCTCCAGGTCATATGAGGACATCCACCAGGGGGCGCCTCACCGCGACTGAAGGAAATGTAGGTCAATGACCTACATTTCATTCATTCGCCGGGGGATTACAGACACGAGCGAGTGGTTTATCGCAGCTCGTGCCTGTAATATTAGTTAACCCCTCCAGATGGATTACCTCGTGGGACGTGACGGGTCAGCAGAAGGTATGTATATTGTGCGTTTATTATGTTGCCAAGCGAGGGCCTGGAAATGGATTTGAGAGAACAATAAATTATTACAACAACCTCTGTGTTTATTTCATTAAACTACTTTTAAATCATGTGTGTGTGTGTTTTTTAACCCTTTCATACAATTGGATTAATAATGGATAGGTGTCATAATTGACACCTCTCCATTATTAATCTGGCTTAATGTCACCTTACAATAGCAAGGTGGCATTAACCCTTCATTACCCCATATCCCACCGCTACAGGGAGTGGGAAGAGAGTGGCCAAGTGCCAGAATAGGCGCATCTTCCAGATGTGCCTTTTCTGGGGTGGCTGGGGGCAGATGTTTGTAGCCAGGGGGGGCAATAACCATGGACCCTCTCCTGGCTATTAATATCTGCCCTCAGTCACTGGCTTTACCATTCTGGCGGAGAAAATTGCGCGGGAGCCCACGCCAATTTTTTCCGCCATTTAACGCTTTATTTCAGCAGCTACAGCGCCCACATTTTGCACATACACATTACTAACATTAGTAGTGTGGAATATGCAAAAAAAAAAAAGGGGATATGAGATGGTTTACTGTATGTAATCATGTCTCATATCATGTCGGGTTTGTGCAGGAGAAATGAAAAGCCGGCAATTGAATTACCGACTTTTCACTAACACCGCTGCGTATTTCTCGCAAGTCACACTGCTGGTCCGTGTGGAATCCGTATGTTTCTCGCCCCCATAGACTTTCATTGGTGATTTTTTTGCGCAATACGCTGACAAACGCAGCATGCTGCGATTTTGTACGGCCGTAGAAAGCCGTATAATACTGAACCGTAATATGCAGCTAATAGGAGCAGCCCCATTGAGAATAATTGTGCCGTATGTTATGCGAGTTTTACGGACGTAGTTTCTGCGCTCTTACGTCCGTAAAACTCGCCAGTGTGACGCCGGCCTTATACTTAGGATAAGGAGACTCAACAGACATCCCTGCCAGTGGCAAAAAAGTCAGGCAAGGCTCCATATGTAATGCAAAGTTACCAGAGGCACATAAAAAGGAGTTGTGTGGGTCATGCATCTGTAGAGTTGTAAGAGAAGAACAACCATCATTATTATCCGAAATGAGATCTTTAATTCGGGAAGAAGTACAGAATTCATTAGCTACCATGACACAACGGTACCCCTCCAGCCCAGGTCGGGGTCGCGAAAGACCACGAATGGACCTGGACCAGGATGATGTGGAGGCTTCATCTAAAGAAGAATCAGACGGTAGAAGTTCGGATCAAGAAGAAGGAGAATTACCATTGGAGGAACAGGATCAAGGAAGAAAGTTTCTATTTCCCGTGGAAGAGACAAAAGATTTAGTGCAAGCTGTGAGGAATACAATGCAGATGAAAGAGGAGCCGCGGCCGAAGTCCAGACAAGATTTGATGTTTGGAGGACTGACATCACAAAGACAGACGGTATTCCCTGTAAGCGATCACCTGAAACAGATGATATTGCAAGAATGGAAGGATGCGGAACGTAGACTGATAGTGTCTCGGGAGTTTAAAAGTCGTCTACCATTTGATCCGGAGGATATCAAGTCATGGGAGGAAATTCCGAAAGTTGACGTACCCATAGCCAAGGTTACTAAAAAAAACGGCTATTCCATTTGAGGACTCATCTAGTCTCAGAGACGCTATGGACCGCAAAGCAGATATTCTGTTGCGCCGTTCCTGGGAAACGTCGGCAGCACTGATAAAAGCTAACATTGCAGCCACGTCAGTAGCTAGATCAATGTATTTGTGGATGGGGCAGTTAGAGGAACATTTGGTGAATAAAACCCCGCGGGCCGATATAATTTCTTCCTTACCCATCATAAAGTCTGCCACAGCCTTTATGGCTGACACGTCAGCAGAATCCGTGAGATTTGCGGCCAGGAATAGCTCATTATCCAATGCGACTCGTAGAGCTATATGGCTTAAATCATGGTCAGGAGATAATTTATTTTTAGATGCATTATGTGCTATTCCCTTTTCAGGATCCAAGGTATTTGGACAGGCATTAGATGATATTCTAGAATCCGCTTCAGACAATAAAAAAGGATTTCCAGAGGAAAAACCGAAAAAGTTTCAGCCATTTCGGAAAAGACCCCCACCTCGAAGTTCCTATAGAGGCAAGCAGCCTGACTATAGAGAACAGTGGAGATCCAACAGGGGTACCTATAGAGGAGCATACTCTCAGAACCGAAGGGGAAGAAATTCCCTGTTTGGATCAAGCCCTAGATCTAGGAGACAATGACGCCATAGGTATAGGGGGCAGACTCAGTCTTTTCCTGAACAACTGGAAAAAGATTACAAAAAATGCCTATGTCCTCAAAATAATTTCAGAAGGATACAAGATAGAGCTCGTATCCCCAGCACCACAGAGGTGTATTCCACCCACCAGTGTGGCAAAAAATTCACCAATGTTCTTAGACCTTCTGAAGTTATTCAGGTCTCAAGTTATAGTGCGGGTTCCCAAAACAGAAATAGCCAGAGGTCACTACTCTTCACTATTTTCAATTCCAAAGCCATCGGGAGAAACTCGCACAATAATAAACCTAAAACCCTTGAACGTCTATGTAAGATACAAAAGATTCAGAATGGAATCAATAAAAACAACTGTCCACCTCATAGACAAAGATGCGGTAATGTGTACGCTCGACCTAAAAAGTGCGTATCATCAGGTACCAATCCATGCAACATCTCAGGAGCTTCTGAGGTTTTCTGTAAAGATTCCGGACCAAACCTGCTACCTACAATTTCAGTGTCTCCCGTTCGGCCTGGCCTCAGCACCAAGGATATTTACAAAACTGGTAGCAGAGGTGGTGGCATACTTAAGAAACGAAGGAATTACAATAATTCCTTATTTGGACGATTTTCTGCTGGTAGCCAGAACAAAAAACATCTTAGTCCTACACAGGGATCGAGCCATTTCAGTCCTAGAATATCTAGGTTGGGTTGTAAATCAGGAGAAATCGCACATAAAGCCCGAATCTCGGAAGGTGTTTCTGGGAGTTCTTCTAGATGCCACCTCAAGACAATCCTTTTTGCCAAGAGAAAAGCAGGTGTCAATGCGAACGTTAATCATGGAATTCCTAAAACATCAGATTACTATAAGATTGGCCATGAAGATCTTAGGGAAGATGACGGCCTGTATCACTTGCGTAAGGTGGGCACAGGCTCACTCAAGATTGTTAGGCCATGTGCACACGTTCAGGATTTTTAGCGTTTTTTTCGCGTTTTTTCGCTATAAAAACGTGATAAAAACGCGAAAAACGCTAACATATGCCTCCTATTATTTACAGTGTATTCCGCATTTTTTGTGCAAATGTTGCGATTTTTTTTCCGCGAAAAAATCGCATCGCGGAAAAAAAAGCAACATGTTCATTAAAAATGCGGAATTGCGGGGATTCCGCACACCTAGGAGTGCATTGATCTGCTTACTTCCCGCACGGGGCTGTGCACACCATGCGGGAAGTAAGCAGATTATGTGCGGTTGGTACCCAGGGTGGAGGAGAGGAGACTCTCCTCCACGCACTGGGCACCATATAATTGGTAAAAAAAAAAGAATTAAAATACAAAATAGTCCTATACTCACCCTCGATGTCTTCCCGCCTCACCGCTGCATGCTGCCGCTTCGGTTCCTATAGCTGCTGTGCGGTGAAGGACCTGCCGATGACGTCACTGTCTTGTGATTGGTCGTGAGCGGTCATGTGACCGCTCACGTGACCGCTCACATGACCGCGACGTCATGGAAGGTCCTGCGCGCACACACCAGCTATAGGAAGAGGAACGGACGCCGCTGATGAGATGTCTGGGTGAGTATAACCATTTTTTTTATTTTTTTTATTATTTTTAAACATTCTATCTTTTACTATAGATGCTGCATAAGCAGCATCTATAGTAAAAAGTTGGTCACACTTGTCAAACAGTATGTTTGACAAGTGTGACCAACCTGTCAGTCAGTTTTCCAAGTGATGCTACAGATCGCTTGGAAAACTTTAGCATTCTGCAAGCTAATTACGCTTGCAGAATGCTAAAAAAAAAACGCAAAAAAAAAACGCAAAAAAAAAAATGCGGATTTCTTGCAGAAAATTTCCGGTTTTCTTCAGGAAATTTCTGCAAGAAATCCGGACGTGTGCACATACCCTTACAGGATCAGGTTCTCTCGACATGGGATCGACGTCAGTCATCGCTGGACAAAGTAATCCACCTGTCAAGAGCAGTAAAAAAGTCATTGCACTGGTGGACTCAATACAGCAACCTAAGAGTGGGTGTTCCATGGACCTTGAACCGATGTGTGGTGATCACTACAGACGCCAGTCAGTGGGGTTGGGGAGCCCATCTAGAAGGATCATTCATCCAGGGCAGGTGGCCAGAAGATATCAGTCAAAGATCTTCAAACTACAGAGAGCTTTATGCTATTTGGGAAGCTCTAAGAAGGAATCACTCTCACTTGAACAACAAACATGTGAAAATCCTAACAGACAACATGACAGCGGTATCCTTCATAAGACATCAGGGAGGTCCCAGACACAAACCACTTCAAGAGTTGGCACGAAGAATATTTTTTTGGGCAGAGAACACAGTCCTGTCAATCACAGCAGTCCACTTAGAGGGATCTCAAAACGTCCTGGCCGACTATTTGAGCAGAAAAGAAATCTGTCCGACAGAATGGGAATTAAATCAAGAAATCTTTCACAGATTATGTCATCATTGGGGGACCTCCCAGGATAGATCTATTCGCTACAAGAAAAAATTCTAAGGTGGCCAGATTCTATTCCCTCAACCCTACGGACATGCCGGAAGCAGTCGACGCCTTGAGTCAAACATGGGTCGAACCACTCTCTTATGCATTTCCTCCAATAGCACTCATTCCGAGAGTGCTCAGGAAGATTCAGGAAGACCAAGCAACAGTGCTGATGGTTGTGCCATTCTGGCCGAGAAGGAGCTGGTTCCGTTGTTAGGAGCCATGACAACAGACAGTCCAATCAGACTTCCCCTATGGAAGGACATCGTTCATCAAGGGCCCGTGTTACATCAAAACCCGGAACGATTACACCTTTCAGCATGGATCCTGAGAGGGACATCTTGAAATCAAGGGGGCTGTCTGATGAAGTCATCTCAACAATCCAAGCTAGTCGTAAGCCAGTAACGTCAGCTATTTACTACAAAATTTGGAAGAAATTCTGTATGAAAGGTGGCAGGTCGGCCGTGATGTCAGAGAACCCGGATGTTCCCAGAGTTCTGGATTTTCTCCAATCTGGATTCAATATGGGGCTGAGGCCTAGTACCCTTAAAGTGCAGATTTCGGCTCTTAGCACATTCCTGGATTATCCGTTGGCCTCTCATCCTTGGATAATTAGATTCGTAAAAGCCATCCAGAGATTACGTCCCACGTTTAGACAATTAACTCCCACTTGGGATTTAAATTTAGTGCTCAGAGCCCTATGTAAAGATCCTTTTACCCTTAAAAGTGACATGCCCATTGCAATACGAACTTGGAAAACAGCATTTTTGGTAGCAATTACAACGGCCAAAAGAGTAGGGGAGATACAAGCCCTGTCAATTAGGGATCCGTACCTCCAGGTTCGTGAGGATCATATAATCTTAAAACTAGATCCATCATTTATTCCCAAGGTAGCTTCAGTACAAAATAGAAACCAGGAAATAATTCTACCCTCCTTTTGCAATAAACCCTCTAATACAAAAGAACAATCTTTACATTCTCTTGATGTCAGACAGGCAGTACTAGACTATTTAGAGGCCACTAGTACTTGGAGGAAAGATCCCAATCTATTTATCCTTTTTGGAGGTAAAAATAGGGGTAAAAAAGCATCCAAAACCTCTATAGCTAGATGGATCACTACAGTAATCTCAAAAGCCTATGCGTCAGAAGGGGTAGATTGTCCTGTGGGAATAAAAGCCCATTCCACTTGGGCCGTTTCAGCATCATGGGCGGAACGGGCAGGGGCATCATTAGAACAAATCTGTAAAGCCGCAACCTGGGCCAGCGTGAACACATTCTGTAAACGCTACAAACTAGACATGTTAGCAACCCAACAAATGTCATTTGGGAGAAAGGTTCTCCAGGCAGTTGTCCCACCCTAAAGGAGTTTTCTTTGGTATTCTCCAGAGTGCTGTCAGGGGGACGTCCTGGAAAATGGGTATTATACCTACCGATAATTCGGTTTCCAGGAGTCCATCCTGACAGCACCGTTACTTCCCCCCCTATGTATACTATGTCATATGCTGTAAATATGATTTGGTTAATAAAATTCAAATGGTATCTATCCATGGTGTGGTACTTGTCAAAACACTAAAGGAAAGGGGGCGGAGTGGGACCTTTTAACCTCTCGTGTTGTTTCCTGTCCCTGCAAGGAGGAGGAGGACGTCCTCCAGAGTGCTGTCAGGATGGACTCCTGGAAGCCGAATTATCGGTAGGTATAATACCCATTTTTCCTGCGGATTTATCGCGGATTTACTGCGGTTGTTGTGCGGTTTCTACTGCGGTTTGACACCTGCGTTTTTTTAATATGGAGCAGGTGTAAAATCGCTGCGGATTCCGCACAAAGAATTGACATACTGCGGAAAATAAACCGCTGCGTTTTGACGCGTTTTTCCGCATGTGCACAGCGGTTTTTATTTTCCATAGGTTAACATGGTACTGTACACCTCATGGAAAACTGCTAAAAACGCTGCGGATCCGTAGTAAAAACCGCAACGTGTGCACATACCCTTAAGTGTTGTTTTTTTTTTTTGACAACGTTAATCCCATTTTATTTGTAATTGTACTGTACATGTGATACTTGTCTACTTTTATAAGATCTTTTCATACTTCTGTAAACACTGCCTACCTTTATTTGGAGTAAAATATATGAAATTACTAGCTTAATTTCTCCTTGCTCTATAACGTACTGTCACGTCCTCTGAAGTGAATTACGCTACTGATTTGGGTTGGCTCCGGACCCGTATTAATTAAGAAATCGGATCTGGTGGCAGCGGATTTGTCCTGTGCGTTTGGGAGACATTGTAGCGACGGACGCCGTTGATAATTATTATTCGTATCTGAGTGGGAGTAGTTATATCGCCCTTGATGCAGTGTGCTCATTAGCCAGTACAAAGTAAGGCAGCCTTTCTGGAGACTAATTATCCTAGGTGCAGTACACTGTCTGACCTGATGGTAAGGGGGGCGCCAGAGAGCTGCAAGTTCCAAACTGGAACTGGGAAGTGGGATTTAGATGAATCCCCTTCAGAAAGAACCAGGGGCAACCAAACAACCCCGGGTCAAGACCTATTCGTGTGAGCGGTGGGGATCATTAAGATATCCTTCTTGGGATCCTTGACAAACGAGAAGCACCCTCGTTCAGTCTCTTGGGCAAAAAGAGGATTCCTTGCTTTTTAATTAAGGCTAGGTTCACATCGCATTAGTGCCATCCGTTTAACGGATGCGCTAATGCAGAAAATCTTTTTTCTTCAATCGTACTAACGCATGCACTAACGCATAGTAGCATTGCATTGGCAATAGAGGTCTATGCCTAGTGAACGCGTCCATTCGCTGTGCGTTAGACCTAACGTACCCAAAAATGCGGTAGACTGCGTTCGAGGGTGCGTCAGAGTAATGCATCATCGGTAACGCATGCCGATTTTGACATGCGTTAGGATGCGTTACCATAATTCAAGTCTATGGGCGCGTTAACGGATCCATTACATTGCGTTAATGCCGCTACGTAACGGACCCATTAAACAGATCTCCCAAACGCATTGTGAACCTAGCCTGAGGTGGGTCACATCTTTGTACACTGTAGTTTTACATAAAGGCAGCTTTGAGTGCTAGCTCTTGTTTCCTCATGGGAAAGGGAAGAAAAAGGGAGGGGGGATATGAGTAACTTCAAGATTTCTTCAATATTTTCTGTGACAACCCCTATCGGATAGCGTTCAGAAGGATCCTGTGTAATCTTACAATATGAGAAATAAATTACCGGGTCAGTGTCTCTGCCTTAGGTAATTCTGACAAATGAACAAAATGAGCTTGTTTGCTGAATCGATCAACCACTACCCAGACCTCCTCGGCTGTCACTCAATCTCCCAACGGTTTTCTAGCCTGAGGACGACTTGGGCAATTTTTGAGAAAATGTCAAGATAGTCCAAGATCTTGTCTATGTATTCTGTCCACATGAAGACTGGCAACTGTAACCTCCAATGGCCCCTCATCCGGTAAATGGACCTTCTCTGGGAAAGTATAACTGGCAGCCTACTGTTCATGTCTCTCACGGATTCTGCGGTCCATTTGTATGGCCTGGGTCATGGCCTCTGCCAGAGAATGGGGGTGTCATGAAGGAACGGAGTATCCTTAAGAGTTTCAGAAAGGCCTTTGTCGAAATGACATGAGCTGCATCATTCCATAGACCTTCAGTGGACCACTGCTGGAAATCAGTACAGTAGTCCGCAGCTGTGTGGCCCACCTGTGCCAGGTTCAAGATCTTAGCCTCAGCGACCTGGATCCTGTCGGGTTCATCATCTACCAGACCTAAACTGTCAAAAAAGATGTCAACAGAAAACCGTTCTGAGGCTTGTGGGGACAAGGAAAATGCCCAGGTCTGAGGACCCCTCACAGTAGGGACGTAATTCCCACCCGCTGGAGCTTCTCCGGTACCGACTGGGAGTGCAGGGTAAAATATAACCTACAGCTCTCCCTGAGTACCCTAAACTGGTCTTTCTCTACCAAAAATATATCAGGGAGGACCATCACAGGTTCGGGAGAGACCAACCGTACATCAGAGGGTACTGACGTCACAGCCACTGTCTGCAGTGGGGGGGCCTATGGGGTTCTTCATCAAATTAACTATCTGACCCTGCAGCGGACACTGTGATTCCAGACTATGGCATTCCCGGAGTCATTGTCAAATTCGCCACCTGGTCATAGAGCGAACGGGTTCCAAACTGGCGAAAAATAAAAACGTATTGGCCAGACTTAATGGGACGCTAAGTCACTTCTCACACACAAGCTGCGAGACGGTAGAGTTAGGAGTCTGAGGTCAAAAGCCAGGAGGGTATATCATAAACAGAAGGAAGAGACAAAGGTGTAGTCATGATGCGGTCCGAGGTCAAAATACCAGGAGTATGGCGGATCAGAGCAGAAGGGGTTAAACAGACGGATGGTCAGAACGAGGTTCAAGGTCTGGCATGGAAAGATCAAAAGACAGGACTCAAGGCACAGAGAGATAAACCACACAGCTGAATGTAAGTCTGGTAGGTCGGGCCGAGGTCACCGACGCTAGCGTTTGCTCTGCCGCACAACGGGGGCAGCGGATGCATTTTTCCAGCGCATCCGCTGCCCCATTGTGAGGTGCGGGGAAGTGCGGGGAGGTGGGGGCGGAGTTCCGGCCGCGCATGTGCGGTCGGAAAAAGCGGACCGTCGTGAGCAAAAAACGTTACATGTAACGTTTTTTGCTCCCGACGGTCCGCCACAGCACGGCGCAACCGTTGCACGATGGTTGCGACGTGTGTCATTGCGCCGCAAATGCGTCGCTAATGTTAGTCAATGCAGAAAAAACGCATCCTGCAAGCACTTTTGCAGGATGCGTTTTTTCGGCAAAACGACGCATTTGCGACGTAATGCAGTTAACGCTAGTGTGAAAGTAGCCTAAGGAGCCTGGCAATAACCTGGGACAATGAACACCTGGAGACAGCCCAGCACCTCCCAGTCTTGGATTGGATGGCAGATGTTGTGAATTCCGTTCTTGGGCTCCCTCCGGTGGTTGTGAATGGCACTTTTGTGAATTCGGCCCTTGGGCTCCCTCTGGTGGTTTTGAGTGGAACTGCTGCTCCTTGGGTTTGTGTTATGATCCCAATGGCAGAGGATCTCAGAGATTACAGCAAAGTCTGCAAACATAAATACCAGCTCATAGGGAAGTGGTAACTAGGCTGACCATATACCTGATCCTAGCACACGCAACTAACAGTAGCCGGGGAACGTGCCTACGTTGATTCTAGACGTCTCGCGCCAGCCGGAGAACTAACTAACCCTGTCAGGGAAAATAAGACCTCTCTTGCCTCCAGAGAAAAGACCCCAAAGTTATAATACAAGCCCCCAACAAATAATAACGGTGAGGTAAGAAGAAAAGACAAACGTAAGAATGAACTAGATTTTAGCAAAGAGAGACCCACTGACTAATAGCAGAAGATAGTAAGATGACTTATATGGTCAGCAAAAAACCCTGCAAAATATCCACGCTGAATATCCAAGAACCCCCGAACCAACTAACGGTGAGGGGGGAGAATATCAGCCCCCTAGAGCTTCCAGCGATATCAGGAATCGCATTTTGTACAAGCTGGACAAAAATATGAACAATGCAAATAAACAAAAATAAGAAAGCAGGACTTAGCTTATCTTGCAAAGAACCAGGACCTGAAGACAGGAGCAAACAGAAATGAACTGATTACAACGATGCCAGGCACTGGACTGAGAATCCAGGAAGTTTAAATAGCAACACCCCAGGCCTAACGAACCAGGTGAGTACCAACCTGGGAAAAGACAATCCAAGTGCCAAACCACTAGTGACCACAAGAGGGAGCCAAGAAGTATAGTTCACAACAGTACCCCCCCTTTAAGGAGGGGTCACCGAACCCTCACCAAGACCACCAGGGCGATCAGGATGAGCAGCGTGGAAGGCACGAACCAAATCGGCCGCATGAACATCAGAGGCGACCACCCAGGAATTATCCTCCTGACCATAGCCCTTCCATTTGACCAAATACTGAAGCCTCCGTCTAGAGAGACGAAAATCCAAGATCTTCTCCACCACGTATTCCAACTCGCCCTCAACCAACACCGGAGCAGGAGGCTCAACAGCAGGAACCACAGGCACAACGTACCGCCGCAACAAAGACCTATGGAACACGTTGTGAATGGCAAACGACACCGGAAGATCCAAACGAAAAGAAACCGGGTTAAGAACTTCCAAAATTTTATAAGGACCAATAAAGCGAGGCTTAAACTTAGGAGAGGAAACCTTCAGAGGGACATACCGAGAAGACAACCAAACCAATTTCCCAACACGAAGTCGGGGACCCACACCGCGGCGGCGATTGGCAAAACGCTGAGCCTTCTCCTGTGACAACTTCAAGTTGTCCACCACATGATTCCAAATCCGCTGCAACCTATCCACCATGGAATCCACCCCAGGACAGTCAGAAGACTCAACATGACCCGAGGAGAAACGAGGATGAAAACCAGAGTTGCAGAAGAATGGCGAAACCAAAGTAGCGGAACTAGCCCGATTATTAAGGGCAAACTCAGCCAATGGCAAGGTCACCCAATCATCCTGGTCCGCAGAAACAAAACATCTCAAATAAGCCTCCAGTGTCTGATTAGTTCGCTCCGTTTGGCCATTAGTCTGAGGATGAAAGGCAGATGAAAACGTCAAATCAATGCCCATTTTAGCACAAAAAGATCGCCAGAATCTGGACACAAACTGGGATCCTCTGTCGGACACGATATTCTCAGGAATGCCGTGTAAACGAACCACATTCTGAAAAAACAAAGGAACCAGATCGGAAGAGGAAGGCAACTTAGGCAAGGGCACCAAATGGACCATCTTGGAAAAACGATCACACACCACCCAGATGACAGACATTCCTTGAGACACCGGAAGATCAGAAATGAAATCCATGGAAATGTGTGTCCAAGGCCTCTTCGGGACGGGCAAGGGCAAAAGCAACCCGCTAGCACGAGAACAACAAGGCTTAGCCCGAGCACAAGTCCCACAGGACTGCACAAATGACCGCACATCCCGTGACAAAGAAGGCCACCAAAAGGACCTAGCCACCAAATCTCGGGTACCAAAAATTCCCGGATGCCCTGCCAACACCGAGGAATGAACCTCGGAAATAACTCTGCTGGTCCACTTATCAGGAACAAACAGTCTGTCGAGTGGACAAGAGTCAGGTCTACCAGCCTGAAATCTCTGCAACACACGTCGCAAATCAGGAGATATGGCCGACACGATTACTTCCTCTTTAAGAATACCAGCTGGCTCCGAGACTCCAGGAGAGTCAGGCACAAAGCTCCTAGAAAGAGCATCAGCCTTAACATTCTTCGAACCAGGCAGGTACGAAACCACAAAGTCAAAACGAGAGAAAAACAATGACCAACAAGCCTGTCTAGGATTCAGGCGCTTAGCAGACTCGAGATACATCAGATTTTTGTGATCAGTCAAGACCACCACACGATGCTTAGCACCCTCGAGCCAATGACGCCACTCCTCAAATGCCCACTTCATGGCCAACAACTCCCGATTACCAACATCATAGTTCCGCTCAGCAGGCGAAAACTTCGTAGAGAAAAAAGCACATGGTCTCATCACAGAGCAACCAGAGCCTCTCTGCGACAAAACAGCCCCAGCACCGATCTCAGAAGCATCCACTTCAACCTGAAAGGGAAGTGCGACATCAGGCTGGCACAAAACAGGCGCAGAAGTAAACCGGCGCTTCAGCTCTTGGAAGGCCTCCACGGCTGCAGGAGCCCAATTAGCCACATCAGAACCTTTCTTGGTCATATCCGTCAAAGGTTTAACAACGCTAGAAAAGTTAGCGATAAAACGACGGTAGAAATTAGCAAACCCCAAGAACTTCTGAAGACTCTTAACAGACGTGGGTTGAGTCCAATCATGAATAGCTCGGACCTTGACTGGGTCCATCTCCACAGCAGAAGGGGAGAAAATAAAACCCAAAAAGGAAACCTTCTGCACTCCAAAGAGACACTTTGAGCCCTTCACAAACAAAGCATTATCACGCAAAACCTGAAACACCATCCTGACCTGCTTTACATGAGAATCCCAATCATCAGAAAAAAACAGAATATCATCCAGATAAACAATCATAAATTTATCTAGATACTTCCGGAAGATATCATGCATAAAGGACTGAAACACTGAAGGAGCATTAGAGAGCCCAAAGGGCATCACCAAGTACTCAAAATGACCTTCGGGCGTATTAAATGCAGTTTTCCATTCATCTCCCTGCCTAATGCGCACAAGGTTGTACGCACCACGAAGATCTATCTTGGTGAACCACTTGGCACCCTTAATCCGAGCAAACAAGTCTGACAATAGTGGCAAAGGATACTGAAACTTAACAGTGATTTTATTCAGAAGCCGATAGTCTATACAAGGTCTCAAAGACCCGTCTTTCTTGGCCACAAAAAAGAAACCCGCACCAAGAGGGGAAGAGGATGGACGAATATGCCCCTTCTCCAAAGACTCCTTGACATAAGAACGCATCGCGGCATGCTCGGGTATGGACAAATTAAATAATCGTCCCTTAGGAAATTTACTGCCAGGAATCAAATCTATAGCGCAGTCACAGTCCCTATGAGGAGGAAGAGCACTGGACCTGGACTCACTGAATACATCCTGATAGTCACACAAATACTCAGGAACTTCTGAAGGAGTAGAAGAAGCAATAGACACCGGCGGAGAATCGCAATGAATTCCCTGACAACCCCAACTTGACACAGACATAGCCTTCCAATCTAAGACTGGATTATGGGTCTGTAACCATGGCAGACCCAAAACGACCAAATCATTCATTTTATGCAGAACAAGAAAGCGAATCACCTCCCGATGTTCAGGAGTCATGCACATGGTCACTTGTGTCCAAAACTGCGGTTTATTTTCCGCCAGTGGCGTAGCATCAATTCCTCTGAGAGGAATAGGAACTTTTAAAGGCTCCAGGACAAAACCGCAGCGCTTGGCAAACGACAAGTCCATAAGACTCAGGGCAGCACCTGAATCCACAAACGCCATAACAGGGTAGGAAGACAATGAGCAAATTAAAGTCACAGACAAAATAAATTTAGGCTGCAAATTACCAATGGTGACAGGACTGACAACCTTGGTTAGGCGTTTAGAGCATGCTGATATAACATGTGTAGAATCACCACAGTAAAAACACAGCCCATTCTGACGTCTATGATTTTGTCGTTCGGTTCTAGTCAGGATTCTATCACATTGCATTGAGACAGGTGTCCGTTCAGACAACACCGCCAGAGGATTAGCGGATTTGCGCTCCCGCAAACGCCGGTCAATTTGAATAGCCAGCGCCATAGAATCATTCAGACCTGTAGGAATTGTGAAACCCACCATCACATTCATAATGGCTTCAGAAAGGCCATTTCTGAAATTTGCGGCCAGAGCACATTCATTCCATTGAGTAAGCACGGACCATTTCCGAAATTTTTGGCAATACACTTCAGCTTCATCCTGGCCCTGAGAGATAGCCAGTAGGGCTTTTTCTGCCTGAATTTCAAGATTAGGCTCCTCATAAAGCAATCCGAGCGCCAGAAAAAACACATCAACATCCGCCAATGCCGGATCTCCTGGCGCCAACGAGAAAGCCCAATCCTGAGGGTCGCCACGCAAGAAGGAGATAACAATTTTAACTTGCTGAGCTGAATCTCCAGACGAACGAGGTTTCAAAGATAGAAACAATTTACAATTATTCTTAAAATTCTTAAATTTAAATCGATGTCCAGAGAACAGCTCAGGAATAGGTATCTTAGGCTCTGACATAGGACTGCTAACAACAAAATCCTGAATGCCCTGCACTCGTGCAGCAAGCTGATCCACACTAGTAATCAAGGTCTGAACATTCATGTCTGCAGCAAAGCTTCAAGCCACTCAGAGAAAAAAGGGGAAGGAAGAAAAAGAAGAAAAAAAAACAAAAAACAAAAAACTCAGAACTTCTTTTCTTTTAATCCCGCTTCTGCAATGCATTAACTATTCACTTGGCCTGGCATACTGTTATGATCCCAATGGCAGAGGATCTCAGAGATTACAGCAAAGTCTGCAAACATAAATACCAGCTCATAGGGAAGTGGTAACTAGGCTGACCATATACCTGATCCTATCACAAACAACTAACAGTAGCCGGGGAACGTGCCTACGTTGATTCTAGACGTCTCGCGCCAGCCGGAGAACTAACTAACCCTGTCAGGGAAAATAAGACCTCTCTTGCCTCCAGAGAAAAGACCCCCAAAGTTATAATACAAGCCCCCAACAAATAATAACGGTGAGGTAAGAAGAAAGGACAAACGTAAGAATGAACTAGATTTTAGCAAAGAGAGGCCCACTGACTAATAGCAGAAGATAGTAAGATGACTTATATGGTCAGCAAAAAACCCTGCAAAATATCCACGCTGAATATCCAAGAACCCCCGAACCGACTAACGGTGAGGGGGGAGAATATCAGCCCCCTAGAGCTTCCAGCGATATCAGGAATCGCATTTTGTACAAGCTGGACAAAAATATGAACAATGCAAATAAACAAAAATAAGAAAGCAGGACTTAGCTTATCTTGCAAAGAACCAGGACCTGAAGACAGGAGCAAACAGAAATGAACTGATTACAACGATGCCAGGCACTGGACTGAGAATCCAGGAAGTTTAAATAGCAACACCCCAGGCCTAACGAACCAGGTGAGTACCAACCTGGGAAAAGACAATCCAAGTGCCAAACCACTAGTGACCACAAGAGGGAGCCAAGAAGTATAGTTCACAACAGGTTTGGCATTAGCAGCTGCTTCCACTGATCGTCTCTCCTGCTCTGATATTTAACCTGGCTCTGGGCTCCAGTCCGTGCCAGCTGTCAATGTTTCTAGGTTGGATTCAGATCTCTCCTTGGATTTCTCTGATTGCCGGTCCATTTCAGCAAAGCTAAGTCCTTGCTTGTTCTTTTGTTGTCCACCTGCTGTGGACTTAATCGCTCAGCTCATGTTATGTTTTTTCTTGTCCAGCTTTTCAGTATGATATATTCAACTTAGCTGGTAGCTCTGAGGAAGCAGATTTGCCCCTCCACACCGTGAGTCGGTGTGGAGATTATTTCTGTAAACTCTGTGTGGAGTTTTTTAGCTTTTAATACTGACCACACAGTATCCTTTTCTGTTCTGTCTATTTAGGTAGTTTTGGCCTCCTTTTCTAAATCCTGTTTTCATTCTGTATATGTCATTTTCCTCTCCACTCACAGTCAATATTTGTGGGGGGCTATCTTTCCTTTGGGGGTTTTTCTCTGAGGCAAGATGGCTTTCTGTTTCCATCTTTAGGGGTAGTTAGTTCTCAGGCTGTGACGAGGTGTCTAGGGAGTGACAGGAACATTCCACGGCTACTGCTAGTGTTGGTGTTAGGATTAGGAACTGCGGTCAGTACAGATACCACCTCCTCAGAGCTTGTCCCATGTTGCCTCTTAACCACCAGGTCATAACAGGCAGACCTGTCAATAAACACACTGACAGGTCAGCACGCCCCACCACCAGACTGCACGACTGAGCTTTCAATCAAGGCACTGACAGCTTTAGCACGCCCCTGCACCAGACTGGATGACTGAGCTGTCAATCAGAAACTGCATCCCAGACACTCAGAGGGGTAAAACTCTGACATATCTATCACAAGAATATCAATAAAAAAAAGTTCTCACCCCACAAAAAATCACCTCCACACAGCCCCGTCGACTGAAAGATGGTCTTCGGAATATTGCGACACAATAAAAAAATAATTATATTCTTTAACTTTTTTTTTTAACATATTTCTGTTTCATGTTTTCATCACTAAAATAATAATGGAAAATCTGGACAAGTTTGATATCACCGGAAACACACTAAAGAGGAGAATCACATCGCCAACTCGTCACAGCGTCAGAATTGTTTTGTCTTTTTTCCTACTTTCATGTAATGTACTGGAAAATGGAAAAAATAATTTGATGTGTGAAAATGTATGTCCTCATTCACAAGTACAACTTGTCCCGCTCTTTAGAAGGAAAGTAAAAAAAACAAAACTCAAAAATAGAAAATGGCCATGTCGGGAATGGGTTAATAATGAAAGTGGTAGCAGCCGGGGCTGTGAGGCTATGTCTCCACGTTCAGGATGGCCGGCGGTAAGCCCCGCCCCCTATCTGGGGCGCGATCATGCCGGATGTGTTAACTCTTCACATCCGGGATGATCGCTCTCTCCCATAGGGCCCTGTGATATGCCTTGCGGGGACGCTGCGTCCCTGCAAGGTGTACGGACATGCTGCGATCTGAAAAGACGCGCAGCATGTCCGGAGTCGCAGGGCCGCCGCGTGCGGGTTTCCACGCATAGTGGAGACGGGATTTCATAAAATCCCCTCCACTATGCAGGAACATCTGGACGCTGCTTGTTTGACGCTGCAGCTCTGCGCAGCGTCAAACAAGCAGCGTTTACTGACCGTGGAAACACAGCCTAAGTGCAGGGATTTCTCTAGGTTGCTCTTCTCCCATCAGCTGTAGATCAGGGTCGCCTTTGATCCCCCTCCATCCTGCCTGTGATCCGCCCACCAATCTGTCTGGGACCCCTCACTAATCCTGCCTGCGATCCACCAACCATCTTATCTGCTATTCCCACCATCCCACCTGCGATCAACCACGAATCCCATCTGTGATCCGCCCACCATCCTGCCTGCCATTCCCATCTGCGGTCCGCCCACCATCCTGCCTGCCATTCCCACCCTCCCGCCTGCGATCCCCCACCATCCCACCTAACATTCCCACCCTCCCACCTGTGATCCGCCAACCAATCCGCCTGCCATTCCTGCCATTCCCACCCTCCCGCCTGCGGTCCGCCCACCATCCCGCCTGCCATTCCCACCCTCCCGCCTACCATTCCCTCCCGCCTGTGATCCCCCACCATCCCGCCTGCCATTCCCACTCTCCCGCCTGCGATCCGCCCACCATTCCCCCTGCCACTCCCACCATCCCCCCTGCCACTCCCACCATCCCGCCCACCATTCCCTCTGCCATTCCCACCCTCCCGCCTGCGACCCCCGCACCATCCCTCCAGTCTCTGCTATACATATATATAATGCAGGTCTGCAGGGGCGATGTGACCGTTTCCTCTTCTCGTCCGCAGCTCTACGACGTGAAGGATTTATTCTCGGATCCTCCTCTTCTCAGCATGGAGCGAGCGGCGACACGTGAGTGCTGTGACCTCGCTGTGGCCCAGGAGCGTGCAGTCTATTAGTCGCTGATGTCTGTATGTTTTGTGGTTTTTATGACTGTCATTATCGCGCTCTTCCCGTCGCAGCCCTCCTGGGGGTCCCCCGATACGGCGTCCATGTGAACGGCTTTCTATGCAGAGGCGCTGATATCTTTATGTGGATCGCTCGGCGGTCACTGACCAAACCCAACTACCCCGGAAAGCTCGACCATCTGGTGAGGGGCTTTATCTCATTTATAAAGGGGAACCTTTGCCCAGAAATGGTTGCAGCGGGCAACCTGCCCTGTTCTGGGGGCCTGATGATTGTGCCTTTTACAGGCGGCCGGTGGAATCGCTGCGGGGTCCGGGGTGTGGGAGACCCTTCTGAAGGAGTGTGCGGAGGAGGCGTGTATCCCAGAATCCCTTGCATCCACAGCCAGACCTGCCGGGACTGTCAGGTGAGCTCTGGCGGGTGATGAGGATGGGTGTCACATTGTGCCCAGGCTGGGCTGTACACGCAGTACCTGCCTCTAGTGGGCGCTGTAACCTGTGAAAGAAAACACTATCAGGGAACTGAGAAAAGCCTGGAATGAGGGTGCGGGGCACGGAGACCTCAGGCTGGGGTCCTGAGCAAGGAAGGGGCAAAGGAAAAGCCACCGACCGCAAGGAAAAACATTAGAAAACATATTTATTTCAGATAAAAATTAAGGAAGAATTCAAAATACATATTGATGCCAAAGTCGGCGCGTTTCCAGCTGTACAAGCTCTTGATCAAGAATAAGACCTTGTACAGCCGGGAACACGGCGACGTTGGCATTAATACGTATTTAGAATTATTCCTTCATTTTTTTTTTTAATATCTAAAACATTATTATTAATTATTTATATATTGCCATTGATTCCATGGTGCTGTACATGAGAAGGGGTCACATCAAAATACAGATATCACTGACAGTAAACTACCAATGACAGCCTGGTACAGGGGGGCGAGGACCCTGCGGGCTCACAGTCTACAGGATGGTGGGGAAAGAGACAGGAGGTCGGGGGTTGTGGTGGTGAGGTGGCCGTGTGGTCGTTACAGGCTGTAAGCTTCTTGGAAGGGTCTGAATGTGGTGGATAACCGGACATGTTGGGGCACAGAATTCCAGACGATGGGGGATATTCCTTGTTTTAACCCCTTCATGACCCGGGGTATGTTTTTTCGTTTTCGTTCCCCTCTTTCCCAGAGACATAACTTTTTTATTTTTCTGTCAATATGGCCGTGTGAGGGCTTATTTATTGCACGACGAGTTGTACTTTTGAACGACACCATTGGTTTTACCATGTCATGTAACAGAAAAAGGGAAAAAAATTCCAAGTGCGGTGAAATTGCAAAAAAAAAAAAGTGCAATCCCATGCGTGTTTTTTGCTAGGTTCACTAAATGCTAACACTGAGCTGCCATTATGATTCTCCAGGTCAGTACGAGTTCATAGACACCAAACATGACTAGGTTATCTCTTATCTAAGTGGTGAAAAAAAATTCCAAACTTTGCTAAAGAGAAAAGATTGCGCCATTTCCGATACCTGTAGCGTCTCCATTTTTTGGGGTCGGGTGAGGTCTTATTTTTTCATGCCGAGCTGGCGTTTATAATGATACCACTTTTGTGCAGATTCGTTCTTTTCATCGCCCGTTATTGCATTTTAATGCAATGTCGTGGCAACCAAAAAAAATGTAATTCAGGCGGTTTGATTTTTTTCTCGCTACTCTGTTTAGCGATCAGGTTAATTCTTTTTTTTTGTTGTTGATAGATCGGGCGATTCTGAACACGGTGATACCAAATGTGTGTAGGTTTGATTTTATTTTGAATGGGGCAAAAGTGGGGAGATTTAAATTTCTATATTTTTATTTATTTCACATTTTTTTACTTTTGTCATGCTTCTATAGTCTCCATGGGAGGCTAGAATCTGGCACAACTCGATCGGCTCTGCTATATAGGAGCGATCATGAGATCGCTGCTATGTAGCTGAATTGCAGGTGTGTTCTGAGCGCTGACCACAGGGGGGCGCTCACAGCTACCGGGGATCAGCAACCATAGAGATCTCAAGGAGACCTCTGGTTACTATGCCGATGGATCGCTGACCCCCAATCATATATCGGGGGTCGGTGATGCGCTCATTTCCAGCCGGAATCGGTAGTTAAATGCCGCTGGCAGCATTTAACTAGTTAGTAGCAGCAGGTGGATCGCGATTTCACCCGCCGCTATTGCGGGAACATGTCTGTACAAAACAGCTGACATGTCCGGCTTTGATGTGGGCTCACCGCTGGAGCCCTGCATCAAAGCGGGGGTTCTGACCTCGGATGTACTATCCCCTCCGAGGTCAGAAAGGGGTTAAATAAATGTGCCTGTGGTTGGTGGATTTTCCTTTTTCTCCTTCATGACATTAACTTTTTGCTCACTGATACTTTCTAGTATTCATGTCAGCCCCCGCGGCGGTGTCCACATACAGCTACAGACGACTGCCCCCGCGGCGGTGTCCACATACTACAGCTACAGACGACCGTCCCCGTGGCTGTGTCCATATACTACAGCTACAGACGACCGTCCCCGTGGCGGTGTCCACATACTACAGCTACAGACGACCGTCCCCGTGGCGGTGTCCACATACTACAGCTACAGACGACCGTCCCCGTGGCTGTGTCCACATACTACAGCTACAGACGACCGTCCCCGTGGCGGTGTCCACGTACAGCTATAGATTACTGTCCCCATGGCTGTGTCCACATACTACAGCTACAGACGACTGTCCCCGTGGCGGTGTCCACATACTACAGCTACAGACGACCGTCCCCACGGCGGTGTCCACATACTACAGCTACAGACGACCGTCCCCATGGCGGTGTCCACATACTACAGCTACAAACGACCGTCCCGGTGGCTGTGTCCACATACTACAGCCGACCGTCCCCGTGGCGGTGCCCACATACTATAGCTATAGATTACTGTCCCCATGGCTGTGTCCACATACTACAGCTACAGACGACCGTCCCCATGGCGGTGTCCACATACTACAGCTACAAACGACCGTCCCCATGGCTGTGTCCACATACTACAGCTACAGACGACCGTCCCCATGGCGGTGTCCACATACTACAGCTACAGACGACCGTCCCCGTAGCTGTGTCCACATACTACAGCTACAGACGACCGTCCCCATGGCGGTGTCCACATACTACAGCCGACCGTCCCCATGGCGGTGTCCACATACTACAGCTACAGCCGACCGTCCCCATGGCTGTGTCCACATACTACAGCCGACCGTCCCCATGGCGGTGTCCACATACTACAGCTACAGACGACCGTCCCCATGGCGGTGTCCACATACTACAGCTACAGACGACCGTCCCCGTGGCTGTGTCCACATACTACAGACGACCGTCCCCATGGCGGTGTCCACATACTACAGCTACAGCCGACCGTCCCCATGGCTGTGTCCACATACTACAGCCGACCGTCCCCGTGGCGGTGCCCACATACTATAGCTACAGACGACCATCCCCATGGCAGCGTCCACATACTACAGCTACAAACGACTATCCCCGTGGCGGTGTCCACATACTATAGCTACAGCCACCCGTCCCCATGGCAGCGCCCACATACTATAGCTACAGACGACCGTCCCCGTGGTGGTGTCCACATGCTACAGCCGACCGTCCCCGTGGCGGTGCCCACATACTATAGCTACAGATGACGGTCCCTGTGGCGGAGTCCACATACTACTGGTACAAACGACCGTCCCCATGGCGGTGTCCACATGCTACAGCCGACCGTCCCCGTGGCGGTGTCCACATACTACAGCTACAAACGACCATTCCCGTGGCGGTATCCACATATTGAAGCTCCAGCCACCCGTCCCATTGGCAGCGTCCACATACTATAGCTACAGACTACTGTCCCTATGGCGGTGTCCACATACTATAGCTACAGACTAATGTCCCTATGGCAGCGCCCACATACTATAGCTACAGCCGCCCGTCCCCATGGCAGCGTGCACATACTATAGCTACAGACTACTGTCCCTATGGCAGCGCCCACATACTATAGCTACAGACTACTGTCCCCATGGCAGTGTGCACATACTATAGCTACAGACTACTGTCCCTATGGCAGTGTGCACATACTATAGCTACAGACTACTGTTCCCATGGCAGCGCCCACATACTATAGCTACAGACTACTGTCCCCATGGCAGTGTGCACATACTATAGCTACAGCCGCTAGTCCCCATGGCAGTGTGCACATACTATAGCTACAGCCGCCCGTCCCCATGGCAGTGTGCACATACTATAGCTACAGACTACTGTCCCCATGGCAGTGTGCACATACTATAGCTACAGCCGCTAGTCCCCATGGCAGTGTGCACATACTATAGCTACAGCCGCTAGTCCCCATGGCAGTGTGCACATACTATAGCTACAGCCGCCCGTCCCCATGGCAGTGTGCACATACTATAGCTACAGACTACTGTCCCCATGGCAGTGTGCACATACTATAGCTACAGCCGCTAGTCCCCATGGCAGCGCCCACATACTATAGCTACAGACTACTGTCCCTATGGCAGCGTCCACATACTATAGCTACAGACTACTGTCCCTATGGCAGCGTCCACATACTATAGCTACAGCCGCCCGTCCCCATGGCAGCGTGCACATACTATAGCTACAGCCGCCCGTCCCCATGGCAGCGCCCACATACTATAGCTACAGACTACTGTCCCTATGGAAGCGTCCACATACTATAGCTACAGCCGCCCGTCCCCATGGCAGCGTGCACATATTGCACATTCAGATGCCCTTGCCCATGTTATTGCCCACAGCTCAGATTCTGTTTTATGCTGACGCAGTCATGGGGGACCGGATGTTTGACATACCATTTCCGACCCGAGTGGTGAATATTAATCTTGTCACCCCTCCCTGCACTATGTGCCAATGTGTGTATACTATTTCTAGGACTCGAATCCCTTGGGGTATGACTGTAGCGCAGCCTGTGTGGTCACCATGTCATTGACTGTCGCTCTGCCCCCACAGCTATGCCTATCAGCAGGACGATGCCCTGTACCTGGAGTGCCAGTTTGTGTTTGATCTGGAGGTTCCCGAGTCTTTCCAGCCTCGTGTAGGGGACGGAGAGGTGCAGGAGTTTTATCTGTGGCCCCTGGACAAGGTGGGTACACGGTGGCCCCTCTGGGTCAGAGCAGAGTGTGGACTGTGCCCATCTGACTGGTCATATCACCCCTGCAGGTGACAGATGCCATCGCCACCCAGGAGTTTAAACCCAACTGTGCTCTGGTTGTCCTGGATTTTCTCATGCGGAACGGACACATTAAGCCGGATACAGGTGACTAACCACGAGGGCGCTGGGCTGCTCATACCTGGCCTCCCCGGGTGCGGGACATTAGACAGTAATAAGTTACTTCTGCCTTTCAGAAAAGTTCTACACAAAGTTTATGGAGAATCTGCATAGACCGTTGTGATGTCACCCGAGAGCCCTGCGAGCCAGCATGGTGGTGGCACCCGAGAGCCCTGCGACCCAGCCCGGGATGTCACCCGAGAGCCCTGCGAGCCAGCAGGGTGGTGGCACCCGAGAACCAGCCCTGCGACGGCATCCAAGAGCCCCCGCTAGACAGCCCGGTGATGGCACCAGAAAGCCTCGCCAGACACCCCGCCCCAGGTGATGGCACCCGAGAGCCCCGCGACCCAGGGTGGATATAGGACACTGCCACAATTCGGTCCTTGTTTCATAAGCGTTTGTGGTTACATTAGTTTTTAAGTACTTGGACTTTGTCTGTGACCAGCCACCCTCATGTGGTGCTCGCTGGGCCCCGGTAACCCCCCGGACCGTGCTCCGGCCCTTCTGTCCTTTTATCTGTAGATTTATTATCATTTGTACATTAAAGCTGGCATCATTTAGCCTGTGGTCACACCAGCCGATAATTCAGGTGCAGCTGTTACCACGGATCCACCTCACTATCTAAGGAATGTGGACTGTCAGGAACCAAGGGTTTAGAACAGATTTGTGTGTTACTTATTTAAGAAAATTAGGGATTTTTGTTTTATTACAACAAAAAAATTAAAAATCCTGTGAATTTTCACACTGGCCAAAGGGTCCCCCCCCTCCCCCCACCACAGGATCCAACATTCCCAGCAGGTCATGGCACAGCTCACCTGCTCCTCCACCCGTACAATAACTGATGATTACTGTATAAAAGGTGGCTTTTTAGCTATTTTGTTACATTACAAAAATATTTATACACAGGTTGTGATCAGATGTGTGTGACCACCAGTGATGAGCGTGCGTGTGTACATACACATACATACACACACACACACAGTATCACAGGGGCTAGAGAGACATGCCACCAACCATGCGGGGATTGCTTGTGTTCACATTGGCATGTGCATATGTATTCACCCCCTTTGCTATGAAGCCCATAAAATTTCAGGTGCAAACAATTCCCTTCATCAGTCCTATGCTTAGTTAGTTAGGATGCCCCCCTGTGTGCAATGTAAGGGTATGTTTCCACGTTCAGGAAACGCTGCTTGTTTGACGCTGCGCAGCGCTGCAGCGTCAAACAAGCAGCGTCCAGATGTTCCAGCATAGTGGAGGGGATTTTATGAAATCCCGTCTCCACTATGTGTGGAAACCCGCACACGGCGGCCCTGCGACTACGGACATGCTGCGCGTCTTTTCAGATCGCAGCATGTCCGTACACCTTGCGGGGACGCAACGTCCCCGCAAGGCATATCACAGGGCCCTATGGGAGCGAGCGATCATCCCGGATGTGAAGAGTTAACACATCCGGCATGATCGCGTCCCATTAAGGGGGCGGGGCTTCGCCGCTGCGGCGATACCGCCGCCCATCCGTACCGTGGAGACATAGCCTAAGTGTTACGTGTCTGTCAGGATATACACTTTACCCTCTCTGAAAGGCCACAGACTCTGCAAAACCATTAACAAGAGGCTCCACTAACCAAAGAGCACCACAAAGACCAGGGAGATCTCCAAACAGCACCACAAAGACCAGAGAGATCTCCAAACAGCACCACAAAGACCAGAGAGATCTCCAAACAGCACCACAAAGACCAGAGAGATCTCCAAACAGCACCACAAAGACCAGGGAGATCTCCAAACAGCACCACAAAGACCAGAGAGATCTCCAAACAGCACCACAAAGACCAGAGAGATCTCCAAACAGCACCACAAAGACCAGAGAGATCTCCAAACAGCACCACAAAGACCAGGGAGATCTCCTATCCAACACCACCATGAAGACCAGGGAGATCAACTTTGTCCCTTGTTTGTAGTTGAGAAGAACAAGTCAGGGTGGGAACATGGTACCACAACAAACCTGCCAAGATCGAGCGCCCGCCAAAACGGTCATCCCGGGCAAGGAGGGCATTAATCAGAGAGACAGCACAGAGACCAAGCGTAACCCTGAAGGAGCTGCAGAGTTCACAAGCAGAGACTGGAGTATCCCTCCATACGACCACAATAAGCCGTACACTCCATAGACGGGGCCTTTATGGAAGAATGGCCAGAAATTAGCCTGTAATTACACACAAAGGTTGTAAGGCTCATTTTTTGAGTTTGCCAAAAGACGTGTGGGAGACTCCCCAAGTGTATGGAGGAAGGTGCTGTGCTCAGATGAGTCAAAACTTAACTGTTTTTTTTTGCCACTGAGGTAAACGCTATGCCTGGTGCCTAACTAGCACCGCTCATCACCCCAAAAACACCATACCCACAGTAAAACATTTTGGTGGCAGCATTATGATATGGGAAGGCTTTTCGGCCACAGCGACAGGGAAAATGGTCCGAGTCGAGAGGAAGATGGATGGTGCGAAATACATGGAATTTCTTGAGCAAAACCTGGCACTGAGTGCAGCGCTCCTCACCGACCAGATCTGCCATGTTCAGCCTATAGGGACACGATCAGGGGACAAATCTACACTGGATTAGTGGAGCGACCAGCAATGGCAACTACTGGAAGAGAGGTAGGGGTGCACTTACTTTATCAGATTAGAGACTAGCACCCGTGCTTTCCGTACACATACGGTCCATGACGGTTACACTTGTGTCCCGGTGTCTGACCAGAGCGCTGATCTCGGAGGGCACAACATACACGTGGGCCTCGGTCACAGCAGGTTTTTGTACATGGGGGGGGAATAGATATATGTTGGTTTTTCCCTTGTAGTGAAGAATAAATTGCCCAGTGAACATTCATGAAATCCACGTCTCTATTTCTTCATTTACATCCACTACAGAAAAGGTGCAATATACAGCGCAGCCCCCACAAACAAGGCAGCCGGGAGCAGAAACGGAGCGCAGACCCCAAAGAGGAAGACTGCTCCGAAACAGTCACAGGGAGGCGTCAGCCATCGGACCCCCACCCCTATATACACAGGTCACATGACGCGATAACATGGAGGAGTCCGCGTGGCCGCACTATGTGAAGTAATGCGGCTTCTTCACGTTCACGCCGTATTCTGCCAGCGCCGGGGTCAGGTCCTCCATGGTCAGCGTGTACTTCTTGTCCTGGGGAGGGGGAGGAAGGCACAAAGGTTACACCAGAGCCACAGACAGGACCCGGGGGAGCCCCCATGTGGTACACGACCCACCTTGCTCTTACTGCGGGAACTCCCGGACGCCGTGCCCTTCATCTTACAGTGCTGGAGGGCGTCATTAGCGATGTCCGAGATAAACTTCTGTGCGGCCAGAGAGATGAGACGGATACTGAGGAGAGACGGGACGGGGGTCAGAGAGTGTAAAAGACCCCCCACCACTAATAACACCAGCCACAGACAGTGTAAGACAACCACCAATAACACCAGTCCAAGACCCCCCACTGTGACACTAGCTACCCCTCTTATATCCCACTTTACTGTAATAAGATGCGATATCCCCGATCCTCTTATATCCAATCTGTGGTGAAATATGTATATATCTATATGTGTAGTGATATATGTCTAGGGTTATATGTGTGACTAGTGATAATGTAATATCTGTCCTGAAACTGCAGGCCTCAAAAAGGTCACAGCATACATATCTTGAGAAGGCAGACTACTGACTCTACTCTTGCCAGGGGGTCGTGCTGTGAACCAAGAAGAAGTTAAACATTTGACACCTCCTAGCTCTTGGAAGAGAAATGACAATTACAGCCTGACACTATCCGTGACCGCTTTCCAAAAAGAATCTCAGAGAAAATAATGTATTCATTGGGGGCACAGCCGTGGTCCAATCAAAAACAAGCAATTATGATATTAACCTGAGGGGCTCCTCGTCTAGAAATCTGACCTCCAGAGTAACTCTATAAATCAGGCCTGTGTACATAGAATCGTGTTCACAAGTAAGGGCAGCCTGGGAAGCTGATGTGATCCAGTCTATATTCATCCTACCCCAGGGAGCAGAAGCAGACAGCAAAGTTAGGATTTCTGTAAGTTTTCTCCCTTTATTTTATAACTGTTTTTGCATATTTTTATTATCATTTTTATACCTTCTTTACTGTAAGCACTGAATCTTTTTTGTATTAAAGCATAAAACTTTAACAAGTTGAACCTTGAATGTTCTACAATAATCCATAGCCTAAGGTTTGTGACCCTTATGAGTGGTAGACATTATTAGTATTAATATTTCTGGGACTCATCGCCCATCGTGTATTTGGCGAGTGGTGGCAGCGTGTATGAGCGGGTGTGTGGCCGGGGTCGGTGTGTGATTTATGCTCCCATTACAGCATAGGACAGAGATTGAATGCTGGACTGAGAGTGGGGAGATAGATTAACCCTTGCAGGCACAACCCCAAGTCACGTGTGAGAGCGGGCACGTGACGAATTGGTAGCAGCACAGAGAGGGATCTGTGACACCCCTCTACTGTAATTAGATGTGATATCACCGCTCCTCTTATATCCCCCTGTACTGTAATAAGATGTGATCTCACCGCTCCTCTTATATCCCCCTGTACTGTAATAAGATGTGATATCACCGCTCCTCTTATATCAGACTGTATTGTAATAAGATGTGATATCTGTTATGATCCGGTGGCCTTGGAGCCGCATGAGACCTTCTCTGGAGAAGGTGGTACCTGTACTGACCGCAACCCTAAACTGACACCGCAACTAGAAGTAGCCGTGGGGTGTACCTAACAGAACCTAGACACCTCGACACAGCCGGAGGACTAAATACCCCTATAGATGGAAATTCTATCTTGCCTCAGAGCAGAAACCCCAAAGGATAGGCAGCCCCCACAAATATTGACAGTGAATATTAGAGTAAGACACACACAGGCTGAAAACAGGATTTAGCAAAAGAGGCACTTCTAGCTAAATAGTAAAGGATAGGACAGAATACTAAGCGGTCAGTATTAAAACTCTGAAAATATCCACAGCAGAAAATACAAAAATTCCACATCTAACTAAAGACATAAAATGTATATCTGCATCTCCAGAGAATCCAGCATGACTGAAAAAATCCAAACAAGTCTAAGCTGGACAAGAAAAAAAACAATGAATTGTTCTGAACTAAAAAGCACACTGCATGTGTGCTGCAGGAAAATTAACCAGACACTTATCTTGGCTGAATTGGCAGCAGAGCAGAAGGAACCAGACAGAGATGTAAACCCTCCAAGAACAATGGGCAACTGGCAAGGAGTAATGGATCCTGCACACCTAAATACCTAGTAGAGCTGCAATAAGCAGAAACACCTGCCCTGGATTACAACCCAGAGACAACTGCGCTACCACCAACAACCACCGGAGGGAACCCAAGAGCAGAATTCACAACAGTACCCCCCTTCCTTGAAGAGGGGTCACCGAATCCTCACCAGAGCCCCCAGGCCGATCAGGACGAGCCAGATGAAAGGCACAGACCAAATCGGCAGCATGGACATCAGAGGCAAAAACCCAAGAATTATCCTCCTGGCCATAACCCTTCCATTTGACAAGGTACTGAAGCCTCCGCCTCGAAAAGCGAGAATCCAAAATCTTCTCAACCACATACTCCAACTCCCCATCAACCAACACAGGGGCCGGAGGATCAACAGAGGGAACAACGGGCACCACATATTTCCGCAATAAAGATCTATGGAAGACATTATGGATAGCAAAAGAGGCCGGAAAGGCCAATCGAAAAGACACCGGATTAATAATCTCAGAAATCCTGTAAGGACCAATAAACCGAGGCTTAAACTTAGGGGAAGAAACCTTCATAGGAACATGACGAGAAGACAACCAGACCAGATCCCCAACCCGAAGCCGGGAACCAACACACAGACGACGGTTAGCAAAACGCTGAGCCTCCTCCTGAGACAACACCAAATTGTCCACCACATAAGCCCAAATCTGCTGCAACCTGTCCACCACAGAATCCACACCGGGACAGTCAGAAGGCTCAACCTGCCTGAAGAAAAACGAGGATGAAAACCAAAATTACAAAAGAAGGGCGAAACCAAGGTAGCCGAACTAGCCCGATTATTAAGGGCAAACTCGGCCAGTTGTACTGTTATAATCCGGTGTCCTTGGAGCCGCATGAGACCTTCTCTGGAGAAGGTGGTACCTGTACTGACCGCAACCCTAAACTGACACCGCAACTAGAAGTAGCCGTGGGGTGTACCTAACACAACCTAGACACCTCGACACAGCCGGAGGACTAAATACCCCTATAGATGGAAATGGGAATTCTATCTTGCCTCAGAGCAGAAACCCCAAAGGATAGGCAGCCCCCCACAAATATGGACGGTGAATATTAGAGTAAGACACACACAGGCTGAAAACAGGATTTAGCAAAAGAGGCACTTCTAGCTAAATAGTAAAGGATAGGACAGAGTACTAAGCGGTCAGTATTAAAACCCCTCCAAAAATATCCACAGCAGATAATACAAATATTCCACCATCTAACTAAAGACATGGAACGTATATCTGCATCTCCAGAGAATCCAGCATGACTGAAAAAATCCAAACCAGTCTAAGCTGGACAAGACAAAACAATGAATTGTTCTGAACTGAAAAGCACACTGCATGTGTGCTGCAGGAAAATTAACCAGACACTTATCTTGGCTGAATTGGCAGCAGAGCAGAAGGAACCAGACAGAGATGTAAACCCTCCAAGAACAATGGGCAACTGGCAAGGAGTAATGGATCCTGCACACCTAAATACCTAGTAGAGCTGCAATAAGCAGAAACACCTGCCCTGGATTACAACCCAGAGACAACTGTGCTACCACCAACAACCACCGGAGGGAACCCAAGAGCAGAATTCACAACAGATATCACCGCTCCTCTTATATCCCCCTGTACTGTAATAAGATGTGATATCACCGCTCCTCTTATATCACCCTGTACTGTAATAAGATGTGATATCACCGCTCCTCTTATATCCCCCTGTACTGTAATAAGATGTGATATCAGCGCTCCTCTTATATCCCCCTGTACTGTAATAAGATGTGATATCACCGCTCCTCTTATATCCCCCTGTACTGTAATAAGATGTGATATCAGCGCTCCTCTTATATCACCCTGTACTGTAATAAGATGTGATATCACCGCTCCTCTTATATCCCCCTGTACTGTAATAAGATGTGATATCAGCGCTCCTCTTATATCCCCCTGTACTGTAATAAGATGTGATATCACTGCTCCTCTTATATCCCCCTGTACTGTAATACTCACATCCTGGGGTCTGAAGCCTCGAATCCTGCCCGGTTCAGATAATACCCAGTGACGGCATCTGGAATCTGTCAGTGAAGAGAATAAATCTGCGGTCAGTAATGGTGTGAACACTGCGGTCAGTGACGTTGTACACTGAGGAGCTGCTGCACCGGCCGCTCCGGGATCTCTGTGCCTTCAGAGCAATATTCACAATTAAGCATTTTCTATACAAGAAGCTTTTGATAATTGTGATCTCTGGGGGCAACATCAAGGGACAAGTGGTGACTAGACATAACACCGCTGTACAGCACCTGCAGGAAGGAGGCAGGTGACGGGTGGAACTACAAGTACCAGAAGGTCACCTACCGTAGGTGTATAATCCTCCAGCTGCATCAGGAAATCCACAAGCGGGGTGCTGGAGATGACCGGCTTCATGTCTCCATTAATGACACCCGGAGGCAGGTACACCCCATTGGAAAGGGAACTTTCAACAGGAGCCGAGGCCGATGCTGCAGATACCGGAACTACAAGACAAAAGTGATGAGAGATCAGCGACTACAGGAGAACCCAGAGGAAACATCCCTGTACTGATCCTGTATTATACCCCAGAGCTGCACTCACTATTCTGCTGGTGCAGTCACTGTGCACATACATTACATTACTGATCCTGAGTTACATCCTGTATTATACCCCAGAGCTGCACTCACTATTCTGCTGGTGCAGTCACTGTGCACATACATTACATTACTGATCCTGAGTTACATCCTATATTATACTCCAGAGCTGCACTCACTATTCTGCTGGTGCAGTCACTGTGTACATACATTACATTACTGATCCTGAGTTACATCCTGTATTATACTCCAGAGCTGCACTCACTATTCTGCTGGTGCAGTCACTGTGTACATACATAACATTACTGATCCTGAGTTACCTCCTGTATTATACTCCAGAGCTGCACTCACTATTCTGCTGGTGCAGTCACTGTGTACATACATTACTGATCCTGAGTTACCTCCTGTATTATACTCCAGAGCTGCACTCACTATTCTGCTGGTGCAGTCACTGTGTACATACATTACATTACTGATCCTGAGTTACATCCTGTATTATACTCCAGAGCAGCACTCACTATTCTGCTGGTGCAGTCACTGTGTACATACATTACATTACTGATCCTGAGCTACATCCTGTATTATACTCCAGAGCAGCACTCACTATTCTGCTGGTGCAGTCACTGTGTACATACATTACATTACTGATCCTGAGTTACATCCTGTATTATACCCCAGAGCTGCACTCACTATTCTGCTGGTGCAGTCACTGTGTACATACATTACTGATCCTGAGTTACATCCTGTATTATACCCCAGAGCTGCACTCACTATTCTGCTGGTGCAGTCACTGTGTACATACATAACATTACTGATCCTGAGTTACCTCCTGTATTATACTCCAGAGCTGCACTCACTATTCTGCTGGTGCAGTCACTGTGTACATACATTACTGATCCTGAGTTACCTCCTGTATTATACTCCAGAGCTGCACTCACTATTCTGCTGGTGCAGTCACTGTGTACATACATTACATTACTGATCCTGAGTTACATCCTGTATTATACTCCAGAGCAGCACTCACTATTCTGCTGGTGCAGTCACTGTGTACATACATTACATTACTGATCCTGAGCTACATCCTGTATTATACTCCAGAGCAGCACTCACTATTCTGCTGGTGCAGTCACTGTGTACATACATTACATTACTGATCCTGAGTTACATCCTGTATTATACCCCAGAGCTGCACTCACTATTCTGCTGGTGCAGTCACTGTGTACATACATTACTGATCCTGAGTTACATCCTGTATTATACCCCAGAGCTGCACTCACTATTCTGCTGGTGCAGTCACTGTGTACATACATAACATTACTGATCCTGAGTTACCTCCTGTATTATACTCCAGAGCTGCACTCACTATTCTGCTGGTGCAGTCACTGTGTACATACATTACTGATCCTGAGTTACCTCCTGTATTATACTCCAGAGCTGCACTCACTATTCTGCTGGTGCAGTCACTGTGTACATACATTACATTACTGATCCTGAGTTACATCCTGTATTATACTCCAGAGCAGCACTCACTATTCTGCTGGTGCAGTCACTGTGTACATACATTACATTACTGATCCTGAGCTACATCCTGTATTATACTCCAGAGCAGCACTCACTATTCTGCTGGTGCAGTCACTGTGTACATACATTACATTACTGATCCTGAGTTACATCCTGTATTATACCCCAGAGCTGCACTCACTATTCTGCTGGTGCAGTCACTGTGTACATACATTACTGATCCTGAGTTACATCCTGTATTATACCCCAGAGCTGCACTCACTATTCTGCTGGTGCAGTCACTGTGTACATACATTACATTACTGATCCTGAGTTACCTCCTGTATTATACTCCAGAGCTGCACTCACTATTCTGCTGGTACAGTCACTGTGTACATTCATTACATTACTGATCCTGAGTTACATCCTGTATTATACCCCAGAGCCGCACTCACTATTCTGCTGGTGCAGTCACTGTGTACATACATTACATTACTGATCCTGAGTTACATCCTGTATAATACTCCAGAGCTGCACTCACTATTCTGCTGGTGCAGTCACTGTGTACATACATTACATTACTGATACTGAGTTACCTCCTGTATTATACCCCAGAGCTGCACTCACTATTCTGCTGGTGCAGTCACTGTGTACATACATTACATTACTGATCCTGAGTTACATCCTGTATTATACTCCAGAGCTGCACTCACTATTCTGCTGGTGCAGTCACTGTGTACATACATTACTGATCCTGAGTTACATCCTGTATTATACTCCAGAGCTGCACTCACTATTCTGCTGGAGCAGTCACTGTGTACATACATTACATTACTGATCCTGAGTTACATCCTGTATAATACTCCAGAGCTGCACTCACTATTCTGCTGGTGCAGTCACTGTGTACATACATTACTGATCCTGAGTTACATCCTGTATTATACCCCAGAGCTGCACTCACTATTCTGCTGGTGCAGTCACTGTGTACATACATTACATTACTGATCCTGAGTTACATCCTGTATTATTCCCCAGAGCTGCACTCACTATTCTGCTGGTGCAGTCACTGTGTACATACATTACACTACTGATCCTGAGTTACCTCCTGTATTATACTCCAGAGCTGCACTCACTATTCTGCTGGTGCAGTCACTGTGTACATACATTACATTACTGATCCTGAGTTACATCCTGTATTATTCCCCAGAGCTGCACTCACTATTCTGCTGGTGCAGTCACTGTGTACATACATTACATTACTAATCCTGAGTTACATCCTGTATTATACCCCAGAGCTGCACTCACTATTCTGCTGGTGCAGTCACTGTGTACATACATTACATTACTGATCCTGAGTTACATCCTGTATTATACCCCAGAGCTGCACTCACTATTCTGCTGGTGCAGTCACTGTGTACATACATTACATTACTGATCCTGACTTACATCCTGTATTATACCCCAGAGCTGCACTCACTATTCTGCTGGTGCAGTCACTGTGTACATACATTACATTACTGATCCTGAGTTACCTCCTGTATTATACTCCAGAGCTGCACTCACTATTCTCCTGGTGCAGTCACTGTGTACATACATTACATTACTGATCCTGAGTTACCTCCTGTATTATACCCCAGAGCTGCACTCACTATTCTGCTGGTGGAGTTACTGTGTACATACATTACATTACTGATCCTGAGTTACCTCCTGTATTATACTCCAGAGCTGCACTCACTATTCTGCTGGTGCAGTCACTGTGTACATACATTACATTACTGATCCTGAGTTACATCCTGTATTATACTCCAGAGCTGCACTCACTATTCTGCTGGTGCAGTCACTGTGTACATACATTACATTACTGATCCTGAGTTACCTCCTGTATTATACTCCAGAGCTGCACTCACTATTCTGCTGGTGCAGTCACTGTGTACATACATTACATTACTGATCCTGAGTTACATCCTGTATTATACTCCAGAGCTGCACTCACTATTCTGCTGGTGCAGTCACTGTGTACATACATTACATTACTGATCCTGAGTTACATCCTGTATTATACCCCAGAGCTGCACTCACTATTCTGCTGGTGCAGTCACTGTGTACATACATTACATTACTGATCCTGAGTTACCTCCTGTATTATACTCCAGAGCTGCACTCACTATTCTGCTGGTGCAGTCACTGTGTACATACATTACATTACTGATCCTGAGTTACATCCTGTATTATACCCCAGAGCTGCACTCACTATTCTGCTGGTGCAGTCACTGTGTACATACATTACATTACTGATCCTGAGTTACCTCCTGTATTATACCCCAGAGCTGCACTCACTATTCTGCTGGTGCAGTCACTGTGTACATACATTACTGATCCTGTATTATACTCCAGAGCTGCACTCACTGTTCTCCCCGCACCCCCGGCCTCCCTGTCCACACTCCCCGGTAATCTCACCGCTCGCCCGTCGCTCCCCCGGGTCTCTCCCGGGTATTCCAGCTCCGGTGCCGGGGGCTGTAGTGGCAGCAGGTCCAGGTTTGGGGATATTGGCCGGGCTCGGTTTGTTTTCGGTCACAGCACCGAGAGGCGCCGGTTGTGCGGACACCGCGGACTCCTGCACCGGTTCTGTTGCGCTCATCTTTTTACTGTCAACTTCCGGCTTAAACCGGAAATGGTTGAGGCACGTGATGGTGACAACGTATTGACGTTGTGACGCCGGGCACGCACATCATTTTCGACTTGTTGCTGATATCAACGATATGTTGTTCCGCCATATTGCTACACCCGGAAGTGTCGGCGCTGTGTTCTGTTCTGCGCTCATTCAGTGATTCCTGAAGAGACGGGGTCTCTTTCTGCGCCCAGGTAACGGCTGAGTCTCCGGCTCCCGGTCATCAGTCTCCTGTGGTTCACTCTCCTCTGCTCTCATCAACTGTCTGCTACCTGCTGTTCTCTGAGTGGCGTCCTGGTGAAGCCGCCTCCATATCTCAGCCCCCGTCTCCCGCTCCCTGGTGAACACAGTGACCCCTCACCACCACCACGTGATCGCCCTGTCTCACTCCTATGTCCTCCGTGTTGGCGTGAACTGTTATCTGGTTACCCCCCCTCCTATCTGTCCTCCGTCTCCCGGTCACCCTCCCCCCCCCCCCCTATCTGTCCTCCGTCTCCCGGTCACCCTCCCCCCCCCCCCCCCTATCTGTCCTCCGTCTCCCGGTCACACCTCCCCCCCCCCCTCCCGGTCACCTTCCCACCCCTCCTATCTGTCCTCCGTCTCCCGGTCACACCTCCCCCCCCCCCTGTGTGTGTTCGCTGTCTCCCGGCCACCTCCCCCCCTCCTGTGTGTCCGCCATCTCCTGGTCACCTCCCCCCCCCTCTCCTGTGTGTCCGCCGTCTCCCGGTCACCTTCCCACCCCTCCTATCTGTCCTCCGTCTCCCGGTCACCCTCCCCCCCCCCCCCTATCTGTCCTCCGTCTCCCGGTCACCCTCCCCCCCCCCCCCCTATCTGTCCTCCGTCTCCCGGTCACCCTCCCCCCCCCCCCCCCTATCTGTCCTCCGTCTCCCGGTCACACCTCCCCCCCCCCCTCCCGGTCACCTTCCCACCCCTCCTATCTGTCCTCCGTCTCCCGGTCACACCTCCCCCCCCCCCCCTGTGTGTGTTCGCTGTCTCCCGGCCACCTCCCCCCCTCCTGTGTGTCCGCCATCTCCTGGTCACCTCCCCCCCCCTCTCCTGTGTGTCCGCCGTCTCCCGGTCACCTTCCCACCCCTCCTATCTGTCCTCCGTCTCCCGGTCACACCTCCCCCCCCTGTGTGTGTTCGCTGTCTCCCGGTCACCTCCCCCCCCTCCTGTGTGTCCACCATCTCCTGGTCACCTCCCCCCCCCCCTTCCTGTGTGTCCTCAGTCTCCCGGTCATCCCCCCTTCCTGTGTGTCCCCCGTCTCCTGATCACCCCCCTCCTCTCTGTCCAGTCGCCCCCCCCTGTGTCCGTGGTCTTCCTCTCCCCCCTCCTCTGTCCGGCGGCCCCCCTCCTTTGTACCCTCCGTGTCCCGTTCGCCCCCTTCTCCACTGACTCCTCCGTCCTGCTGGGGTCCTCTCCTTCTGGTCATGTGACCCGGTAACGTTTCTCTTTTTTAGCGGAGAACGTTCTGCATCCGTCATCGTGTTTTGCAGTTGCAGGACGAGGATGTGAGCTCAGGGGCTGGACCAGGGGCTGATACGTGAGGAGCGGGGTTCCATTATACTGTGTGCTGGGAGTTGTAGTTCCCCGATAGATCCTTAGGCTGCTGTCCTCTGTGTAATATCACCGGACTGGATTTCTCCCCTGCAGGCTCATAGTTAGTTCTCCGCCTCTACAAGGCGCCTGTTAGCAGCTCTGCCGTCTGCATCTTGAGATTGTTATGTCCTGCGCAGTGGCCGCGGGTGGCCAGAGTTAGTCTCCGGATCTCCTCACCCCTCTCTCCATCTTCCACGCACATTTAGCGTTTCCTTCTCCCACACTACCTCTTCATCTCGCCCCCTCTCAGTTGGTGTCCCTCAAGGCTCTGTTCTAGGACCCCTTCTCTTCTCAATCTATACACTCGGCCTGGGACAACTCATAAGGTCCTATGGATTCCAGTACCACCTCTATGCTGATGACACTCAGATCTACCTCTCTGACCCAGATGTCACCTCTCTGCTCTCCAGAATCCCAGAGTGCCTATCAGCCATATCCTCCTCCTTCTCCTCTCGCTTCCTCAAGCTCAATGTGGACAAATCTGAACTCATAATCTTTCCTCCATCTCGCATATCTTCCCTACCTGATCTATCAAAATAAATGAAATCACACTTTCCCCTGTCCCCAAAATCCGCTGCCTCGGAGTAACCCTTGACTCTGCCCTGTCCTTGAAACCGCACATCCAAGCTCTCGCCACCTCCTGTCGCCTCCAGCTTAAAAATATTTCCAGAATCCGTCCTTTCCTCAACCCACACTCTACCAAAATGCTCGTGCATGCCCTCATCATCTCCCGCCTCGACTACTGCAACATCCTTTTCTGTGGCCTACCTTCTAACACTCTCGCACCCCTCCAGTCCATCCTTAACTCTGCTGCCCGACTAATTAATCTCTCTCCTCGCTACACTCCTGCTTCCCCTCTTTGCAAATCCCTTCACTGGCTCCCAATTTCCCAGCGTATCCAGTTTAAATTACTAACACTGACCTACAAGGCCATCCATAACCTTTCTCCTCCGTATTTTTCCACACTAATCTCTCAATATCTTCCCTCACGTAATCTCCGGTCCTCCCAAGACTTCCTCCTCTCCTCCACGCTTATTCGCTCCTCACCCAATCGCCTCCAAGACTTCTCCCGAAAATCCCCCATCCTCTGGAATTCAGTGCCCCAACACATCCGGTTATCCACTACTTTTGGATCCTTCAAAAGAAACCTGAAAACCCATCTCTTCAAAGAAGCTTACAGCCTGTAAAGACCACACGGCCTCCTCAACACCATCGGAGCTACCGCAACCCCTGACCTACTGTCTCCTTCCCCACCATCCTGCAGAATGTAAGCCCGCAAGGGAAGGGTCCTCTTCCCTCTGTACCAGTCTGTCATTGTTAGTTTGCTTACTGTAAGTGATATTTGTATTTTGATGTAACCCCTTCTCATGTACAGCACCATGGAATCAATGGTGCTATAGAAATAAATAATAATAATAATCTTCCAGGCTCAGGATGCCTCACGTCCCGCTGTCGATGCCCCCTGACCGCGGCGGTGCCCTCTTCAGCCTGTAGTTCACCGTAGCTGCGGGTGGCCAGAGTTAGTCTCCGGATCTCCTCACCCCTCTCTCTCCATCTTCCAGGCTCAGGATGCCTCACGTCTCGCTGTCGATGCCCCCTGACCGCAGCGCTGCCCTCTTCAGCCTGTAGTTCACCGTGGCCGCCGGTGGACAGTTAGTCTCCGGATCTCCTCACCCCTCTCTCTCCATCTTCCAGGCTCAGGATGCCTCACGTCCCGCTGTCGATGCCCCCTGACCGCGGCGGTGCCCTCTTCAGCCTGTAAATCTCCGTGGCTGCGGGTGGACAGAGTTAGTCTCCGGATCTCCTCACCCCCCTCTCTCCATCTTCCAGGCTCAGGATGCCTCACGTCCCGCTGTCGATGCCCCCTGACCGCGGCGGTGCCCTCTTCAGCCTGAAGTTCACCACATTCGCGGTGGCCACGGTCTGCCTGCCGCTCTGCGGTTTCCTCTTCTGCATTGTTTGGTCGCTGATTTTTAACTTTGAAGAGACGACGGCTACACACTGCGGGGTGAGCAGGGACCTGGGGTGCGTCACGTGGTGGTACTGTAAAGGCGCAGGAGAAGACAATTCTGCAGCGTCGGAGGGAATTCTGGGTAATGCAGGATTGGAGCTGAGCCCCCTCCATGTGCAGACTGACCCCCCGACTAGGCGAAACGTGTCCCCGCAGCCTGTTGGGTCGGACGCTGCTGATGTCACTGATTTTTTTTTTCCAGGTGTATAACTTCCTGCCGTCCATCAGCGCTGCCATAGGGGGGGTGACCCCGCAGCGGTACATCTGGCGGCTGTGCATCGGCATGCATTCGGCCCCCCGCCTTCTCGTAGCGGTGGCGTACCTCAACTTCTACATGGCAGGCGGCGGCTCGTTCTGGAGATGTCACATCAACTTCCTGCTCAACGTGTTTGAGATCCTCTGCCTGCTCCTCCTGACCTACGTGTCCTCCAACGAGAACCACGGTGAGACCACTGCCCCCAGGACCCCAATAATCCTCCCCTGCACTCGCTCACCCCACCTCTCTCTGCAGGCATCCATCAGCTGGCCTTCATCTTCTTCATGATGTTCTCCCTCGGCTACATGATGGTCACCATCAGGATATGGAGCCTGTCGAGGAAATTCTCTGTAAGTTCCGAGGTAAGACGTCCACACACACGGGAGAAGATGGTCTTCTACTGCTGTCACCTCCAGAGCTGCACTCGCCGCCCCCACAATGCACTGCTGTGGTGGGAGATTTATGGGAAGAGAAAACCTAGCATCTCCCACATGCACCACAGCGAAACCAGCGCTGTATACTGCCAGAGAGCCCCTGCCCTAATGACCGCAGCTCTGGATGTGACTGGAGATGACTGGTGTCACGGTTCACACCGTGCTGCCAACAATATATCACGGATCCTAACAATGTCAGGGATCCCGGGGAGGATATCTTTATCGACCCCACTACTCACACCAATATGTCACGAACCGGGGATGCTTGGTTGCCCCTGGTTTCTTCTGAAGGGGATTTATTTATATCCCACTTCCCAGTTCCGGTTTGGAATTTGCAGCTCTCTGGCGGCCCCCTTACCCTAAGGTCAGATTAGGGTACTGCACCTAGGGTAATTAGTCGCCAGAACGACTGCCTGCTATGTACTGGCTAATGGGCACACTGCAGCAAGGGCGATATAACTACTCCCACTCAGGCAGGAACAATAATTATCAACGCCGTCCGTCGCTACAAAGATTCCCAATTGCACAGACAAATTATGCTGTCACCAGCTCCGATTCCACAAGGATTAACGGGTCCGGAGCCAACCCAGATTAGTAGCGTAATTCACTTCAGAGGATGCAACAGTTTGTATAGAGCATGGAGGGACAAGCTAGTAAATTATATATTTACTCCATAAAAGATAGGCAGTGTTTACAAAAATATTAAAAAAGATATTATAAAGGAGACGAGTCGTGTATATTACAGTTACAAATAAAAAGGGATTAACGGTGAAGATTGACTTACCATTCTTGCATCTCATTCAATGGTACGCCGTTGTCTGTCTGGGGGAGGGGACCTTCCCCCACTTATTCTCAGGTCAGATTGCACAACCTGTTGTAGCTGAATCCCCCAGCAAAGACACTGCAAGAATCCTGCTACACACAGATATTCCCTGCCTAAAGCCCAGGCACTTCCCCTGTGGTGACATCACTTAGGGGCTGAAACCTCCCCTTTTCTTAGAGGTATGGTAACTATTTTTTATGCATAATTTGCTGTGTGAACCTCACATAAGTACGACACGATGCTCATGATGTTCCCCACGTCAGAGGCGTTCTTTTAAGTGTAAATATGGAGCAATTACCTGAACTGCTTAAGGAAAAATCTGCACTCGTTGCGCCTAGCTGCTCGCGTTTTCAGTAGGTGATACATCTACCGATGGACATCCGGGATATGTAATTCGTATATTAGTAGCCCAAATCGGTGCCGCGATATATAACTTTAATCGAACAAAGAAACTCATGGCTTACACCAGTTCCAACTAGTACTAGATGGGAGGAGGGAGGGGTAGTGTGCACACAGCTTGTAAAGCTAGGCAGATACTCAAACAAAGCATATTCACATTATCGTGACAACTGGTCAAGGGTGTAACCACCAAGGAGTCAGGTGCTGCGCTGGCGCCATCTCCAGGGGGAGGTGGTGACCTGCACTTAGCGATCCCTGTACATCATTAAAGAGACAAATGCAAGACAAGAAGCAGAAGATGCCAGGAGACGGGAATAACAATGCTGGAGTCATGAAAATTTCATCAAATATTCTATACTGGACGCTGCAGCCGCCGAGTGAGGACTATACCCCCAAAATCAGAAGCATGGGGGCAACAGATCAAACTAGTGATGGTCGCAGCAGGAGGGACTCGCTGACAGGTACCGGAGGGTCCGGGGAAGAGGGGCTTGTTCTGTGCCTTACATCCTAGGGTAAATAAGCTAGAAAGACGACAGACCCGACCTCTGCTGTGTGCACCGGGTGGGGGAGAAGTGATCAGAGGGTCCTACACTCGCCTGTCACAGACAAGACCGTGAGCAACATGGAGGTGTCCAACCTGCACTCCACCCAAAAGTGTCACAGCGCCGGACCCTGCAGGTGGAACGCGGCAATCACCAACTTACATGTCGTTTAGGTTGGGGTCACATTACCGTCCTGGTGCAAAACCGTTCATAACATTCACATTGTTAATATAGTAAATATATATATATATATATATATAATACCCCTTCCTTCTGCTCTAGGAACGTAGATCATACAGATGGAAGCAATGTCTGTTCCTGCTCAATCTGGCATCATTCCTGATCTCCCTGGTGTTCTACTACCACCATAATGCATCCTGCAAACAAGGAGGTAAGAGAAGGGTCCTAATATGCGTATACCCGGTTATATACTGCTCCTATGTACAAAAACATAACTACTATAACACTGCTCCTATGTACAAGAATATAACTACTATAATACTGCTCCTATGTACAAGAATATAACTACTATAATACTGCCCCTATGTACAAGAATATAACTACTATAATACTGCTCCTATGTACAAGAATATAACTACTATAATACTGCTCCTATGTACAAGAATATAACTACTATAATACTGCCCCTATGTACAAGAATATAACTACTATAATACTGCTCCTATGTACAAGAATATAACTACTATAATACTGCTCCTATGTACCATATAACTACTATAATACTGCCCCTATGTACAAGAATATAACTACTATAATACTGCCCCCTATGTACAAAAACATAACTACTATAACACTGCTCCTATGTACAAGAATATAACTACTATAATACTGCTCCTATGTACAAGAATATAACTACTATAATACTGCCCCTATATACAAGAATATAACTACTATAATACTGCCCCTATGTACAAGAATATAACTACTATAATACTGCTCCTATGTACAAGAATATAACTACTATAATACTGCTCCTATGTACAAGAATATAACTACTATAATACTGCCCCTATGTACAAGAATAGAACTACTATAATACTGCCCCTATGTACAAGAATATAACTACTATAATACTGCTCCTATGTACAAGAATATAACTACTATTATACTACCCCTATGTACAAGAATATAACTACTATAATACTGCTCCTATATACAAGAATATAACTACTATAATACTGCTCCTATGTACAAGAATATAACTACTATAATACTGCTCCTATGTACAAGAATATAACTACTATAATACTGCTCCTATGTACAAGAATATAACTACTATAATACTGCTCCTGTGTACAAGAATATAACTACTATAATACTGCCCCTATGTACAAGAATATAACTACTATAATACTGCTGCTATGTACAAGAATATAACTACTATAATACTGCTCCTATGTACAAGGATATAAATACTATAATACTGCTCCTATGTACAAGAATATAACTACTATAATACTGCCCCCTATGTACAAGAATATAACTACTATAATACTGCCCCTATGTACAAGAATATAACTACTATAATACTGCCCCTATGTACAAGAATATAACTACTATAATACTGCCCCTATATACAAGAATATAACTACTATAATACTGCTCCTATGTACAAGAATATAACTACTATAATACTGCTCCTATGTACAAGAATATAACTACTATAATACTGCTCCTATGTACAAGAATATAACTACTATAATACTGCTCCTATGTACAAGAATATAACTACTATAATACTGCTCCTATGTACAAGAATATAACTACTATAATACTGCTGCTATGTACAAGAATATAACTACTATAATACTGCCCCCTATGTACAAGAATATAACTACTATAATACTGCTCCTATGTACAAGAATATAACTGCTATAATACTGCCCCTATGTACAAGAATATAACTCTTTTCTGCACAGTGCCCCTATGTTTTTTGTCGTCTCTCCCCATCTTGACTTTCTGGCGTTTTCTTCTGCAGTTTACTCGGCCTTCGCCTTCTTCGAGTATCTGGTGGTCTTGTCTAACATGGGCTTTCACATGACGGCTTGGTGGGACTTCGGCAGTAAGGAGCTGGTGGTCTGCTCCCCGGAGGAGGAGAAGCGTATCTGAGGAGGGGTCCGGACTCCCTCATTCCTGCGCGGTGATGCGTTATGTGGGCGACCATCGCTGTGATGTCAGCCGTGAATCAGGGCTGAGACCTGATCTGTGAATATCCACAGTATCCGCCATCCTCCACCCTGCAGACTGGAGCTGCCGTTACGCTCTGCCTTTGGTCTTGGTTTGGTGCTTGTGGTGATTTGGTTCCTGGGACTTGGTGTGAGACTTGTAGTCGTGTTCAGCACCGCGTCGCCCTCTAGTAGGGGGTACACTACCATGTGTCATGTTTCCCGCAGCCTCCAGGGGGCGTAGCTGTGTTATTACCCCACATATCGGGGGCCTGTGACGGTTTGGCGGTACGTTCTGAAGATTCCTCTGTCTTTCTCTTCACAGCGCAGTGAGTGCAGTGCGGCGCTGACAGTCGTGAATAATGGATATCCATGCAGATTTCTGTATTTTTCATAATTATTATTAATTTTTATTATGATGGCTCCGCTATTGATCTGGATCAGTAATATTTGGTGGCTGGTACAGATAACTGGTGTGATCAGTGGATCTGGGGGGATCGCGGAGGAGAGGAACTCGTTCTCCGATGTCTCATCACGACATATCGGGAAAAATCCCGGCAACTTCTACTAAGAGATTGGGTACAAAGAGGCGCGACATTCGGATACAACATGGATAAGTGCGGAAAGCTGGCGGATTCCAGGGATCAGGAGGAGCTCGAGCGCCGCAGCCCCCGCGGGATGTCTCTGCACTGTACGGTTTCTTCCACCAGTCCTCACTGTGTGTTGGTCGTTGTCGTCGCTCTACGATCGCTGTAGCTGTGAATATCGCCATTTGCGTTACCGTACTGAGAATCGGGGGGGGGGGGGGGGAAGGCTTTTTCCGATGTTTTATTGTAAGAATGATTCGGTATCTGATTTCCCTGGGGAGTGCGATCAGTGCGGTTACAGTAACTTGTTTAGAAAAATATTTAGAATCGAGAGTCCTCAGTGGTTAATACCTATTAATGGCGAACTGAAAAGATGGCAACAAATTGCAGCTTTCGTGACTACTCAGGTAGGTACACCCAGCTTCATTCAGGACACAACTGACCTATTGAATAAACTATCTGCAATAGGTCCTCTACCAGAAGGAACCATCCTGGCCACCATGGATGTGGAATCTTTGTACTCCAATATCCCACACCAGGATGGATTAAATGCCTGCAAATTCTTCCTGGAAAACACAGGGACTGATGCTGATTCTATGATGAAACTGGACGGAGTCTGAGCCACAGCTAAAGATGTTCCATGAACTGTTTAATCAATTTCATCCTACCATCAACTTAACACTCAACTACTCCTGCACTGAAATGAACTTTCTGGACACCATCATTAAGCTGCAGAACAATAAAATAGAGACATCCCTGTATCAGAAGCCAATCGACCGTCCAACATACCTTAAATGGGACAGTTTCCATCCAAAACACATAAAAAACTCCATTGTCTACAGCCAAGAAATCAGATACAATCGTATATGTTCCAACCCAATGGATAGGGATGAACACCTTGGTCGCCTCAGAAAGACCTTTTTGAATCAGGGCTACCATCCAAGAACAATTGAAAACCAGATAACAAGAACCACCAGAATATCAAGGAATCACCTGCTACATTACAAAACTAAAGAAGAAAATAACCGGGTGCCTCTAGTAGTCACCTACAATCCAAATCTGGAGGCGCTAAGGGGAGCTGCACGGAAATTACAACCTTTACTACAAAAAGATGCCCGATTACAATCCTCCAGACCCCCACTACTGTGTTTTAGGCAGCCCCCAAATCTAAGAAGCATCATTGTCAGAAGCTCCCTGTCCTCTCCAGCAGCTGCAGGAACCTTTCCCTGCAATCAGAAAAAATGTAAAACCTGTCCATTTATAATGACCACGGACAAGATAAAGATCACAACTCACATCAGGACTACAAGATCCCAGGTACTTTCAGCTCCGTCACTTCTAATGTGGTGTACCTAATTATATGTACTAAATGTCCAACTGGGGGTCTGTATGTGGGGGAGACAGGGCAGAAACTGAGGACAAGGATGAATTCTCACCGCCATACAATAAGAGAATGGATCTACCTGTGGCCAAACATTTCTGTCTCCCAAATCATAGCATTATGGACATGAAATTACTAGTGTTAAAGGGTAACTTCAAATCTCAGAGAGACAGAAGAGTCTGGGAATATAAATTTATGGCAACCTTTGACACTCTTAGTACAGGAATGAATGTGTCACATGGATTTATGTCTTTTTACATCAATTAAGGAATTAGCACTTCAGACCATGTGGGGTCCTCACAACACAGAACCAGACCCCAATCAGAGGACAACAAAACATTCACTCCTAATCTAGGAACTTTCCAATATTTATGGACACAACTATTTATCACTTATCACTCTCCCATAATGACAGTTCTGGGATGTGTTGTGTATAAATATGTGACTCTTCAGAATTTCTATTAGTCTGTGCCTGATGAAGAGACCTGAATAGTCTAAGGGCTTGTGCACACGCTGCGGATTCCATTGCGGAATTTTCCGCAGCGGAATTGATAGATCCACAGTGCAAAACCGCTGCGGTTTTTCCTGCGGATTTATCGCTGTTTCTAGTGCGGTTTCTGCTGCAGTTTTACACCTGCAGTTTTCTATTGGAGAAGGTGTAAACCCGCAGCGGAATCCGCACAAACAATTGACATGCTGCGGAATATAAACCGCTGAGTTTCCTCGCGTTTTTTTTCTGCAGCATGTGCACTGCGGATTTTGTTTCCCATAGGTTTACATTGTACTCTAAACTTATGGGAAACCGCTGCGGACCCGCAGCTGCGGAAATGCTGTGAATCCGCAGCGTGTGCACATAGCCTTAAGCTGCAATTTGTTACCATCTTTTCAGTTAGCCATTAAAAGGTATCAACCACTGAGGACTCTCAATTCCAAATATTATTCTATCCACTGGCGAACACGGTACCAAGATATATGTCTTTCATGTAGTAACTTGTTTACTATTTTGTTGGTTGTTTGTTTTTTTTTTTATACATTTTTAAATAAAAAAAAAAAACCTTTTCTGAGTCTCCTCAGTTTATATTTTCCTTTGTTCCCGCTGTGTACGGTTCTCGTGTTCATTATGTGGCTTTTATTGGTGCCGTTCTGAGGATGAATACGACATTTTAATCAGATATTTTTGGAGTTTTCTGCGACTGAAAAATGACAATCGTGACGTTTCAGTATTTTTTACGACATTCACCCCCCCTGATTTATTTCATTATATGTTTTCGTAGCATATCGACTGTATGTGAAGGGATCTACCAGATCAGATATTTGTAGGTAAAGTAATTTTTATTTTTTTAGTTTAGCAATACTTCAAGGTATAATTTCTTACATATTTTAACATCTTTTATTAGTTTTCACTGTCTTGTTTCGTCTTCCTCTGGGCTTTGTACCTGCAATCTGTATGTGCTCATGCGTGTAACAGCAACCAAACCGTTTATATGTCGCCTCTAAATGGTTAAACAGCAGCAGGCGCAGCGAGCTGTGATTGCTGCCAGTATTGCGCTGCCCTGTACCTGCTGACCGTGGCGCTGACATACCGCTGCTTCCAAAAGCGCAAAATGTTTCATCAACGTCGGGACACAGTCACTTTCACGTGAATTTTCTCTAGACTTGCTGAGTATGACATTGATAATATGGCATATTATTATACCCCAAGCGACTTGTAATCGCAGCAAAAGGAGCCGCAACAAAGTATTAAGTTACAGGGGCCGAATAATATTGCACGCCCACTTTTCAGTTTTTGATTTTCCAGAAAAATTTAAAATAACCAATAAATTTCGTTCAACTTCACAATTGTGTTCCACTTGTTGATTCTTCACCAAAAATTTACATTTGGAATCTTTATGTTTGAAGCATGATATGTGGGAAAAGGTTGAAAAGTTCCAGGGGGCCGAATACTTTCGCAAGGCACTGTATATAATAAAAAAAAAAAATTATATATATATATATATATATATATATATATATTATATATTTAGTTAGAAAAAAATGGAACAGCACTAAAAGATAATGGGTGCAAAGTCTCCCAGCAATCAATCCATACTTGCCAACATATAGTAGAAAAACCGGAAGGCAGCACTGCAAAAAGTAGTTTCAAAATAAGGTGGACTTTATTAGGTCCTCATGGCGTGGCGACGTTTCAGCTATAAGCCTTTTTTATGCTTGAAAATAGGAGACAAAATATCTGAGTTGCCGCAGCGAGCCCTTCTGTTGTGGGTTGGGCAATTCTGTTTGAGGTATGACAGGAGAAGAAGGATCGAGAAATGTCAGAGGATGGTCAGAATGATTACACCACACGTACATGCCATTGATGGAGACCGAAAGTAGAATTTAAATTGTTAAATAGCCATGATCGCCGCTGGCTCCAGTCGCTGCAGGTGGAGGCCGGCTGTATAACCGCTGCAGGTGGAGGCCGGCTGTATAACCGCTGCTGGTGGAGGCCGGCTGTATAACTGCTGCTGATGGAGGCCGGCTGTATAACCGCTGCTGGTGGAGGCCGTGTGTACAACCGTTGCTGGTGGAGGCCGGCTGTATAACTGCTGCTGGTGGAGGCCGTGTGTACATAGCAAATAGATCAATGGCTGCACTCAACTGTACTAAGGCAAGGAAATGTGCAATACATGAAATGTGAATAGCATAATGGCTTGTGAAATCTATGAAACAACACATGAGATGCTTAGCACAAGATTTGGCCAAAAAATGTGAGCCCATCCACCAAACGTCAAGGTGATCTCCGATCGGATGGGTACCTGACCTGACTGCCTAGTGTGAACACTTACTTATGGCTAATAACATGGTAAAGCCTGCATTTATAGGAAGGTCGGAACCAACTGTGTTTGGATGTAATTAAAATCACAGCATGGTGAAGGGCGAGGCGTTCAAGTCAGTTGGTTCTGAGCTTCCTATAAATGCAGGCTTTACCATGTTATTAGCCAGAGGTAAGTGTTCACACTAGGCAGTCAGCTCAGGTACCCATCCGATCTGAGATCACCTTGACGTTTGGTGGATGGGCGCACATTTTTTGGCCAAATCTTGTGCTAAGCATCGCGTGTTTTTTCTTAGATTTCACAAGCCATTATGCTATTCACATTTCATGTATCGCACATTTCCTTGCTTTAGTACAGTAAATTTGAGTGCAGCCATTATCTATTTGCTATGTAAGACTTTTTTGGTTATGCACCAGTTCAGACTAGATGGCTGTTCAGTCAGTTTATTTATATTTACTATGAGGCAGTGTGTACAACCGCTGCTGGTGGAGGCCAGCTCTATAACCGCTGCTGGTGGAGGCCAGCTCTATAACGGCTGCTGGTGGAGGCCGGCTGTATAATGGCTGCTGGTGGAGGCTGGCTGTATAACCCGCTGCTGGTGGAGGCCGGCTGTATAATGGCTGCTGGTGGAGGCCGGCTGTATAACCGCTGCTGGTGGAGGCCAGCTCTATAACGGCTGCTGGTGGAGGCTGGCTGTATAATGGCTGCTGGTGGAGGCTGGCTGTATAACCCGCTGCTGGTGGAGGCCGGCCGTATAATGGCTGCTGGTGGAGGCCGGCTGTATAACCGCTGCTGGTGGAGGCCGGCTGCATAACCTCTGCTGGTGGAGGCCGGCTGCATAACCGCTGCTGGTGGAGGCCGGCTGTATAACCGCTGCTGGTGGAGGCCGGCTGTATAACCGTTGCTGGTGGAGGCTGTGTGTATAACCGCTGCTGGTGGAGGCTGGCTGTATAACCGCTGCTGGTGGAGACTGTGCATAACCGCTGCTGGTGGAGGCCGGCTGTATAACCGCTGCTGGTGGAGGCCGGCTGTATAACCACTGCTGGTGGAGGCTGTGTGTATAACTGCTGGTGGTGGAGGCTGGCTGTATAACTGCTGCTGGTGGAGGCTGGCTGTATAACCTCTGCTGGTGGAGGCTGTGTGTATAACCTCTGGTGGTGGAGGCCGGCTGTATAACCGCTGCTGGTGGAGGCCGGCTGTATAACCGCTGCTGGTGGAGGCTGTGTGTATAACTGCTGGTGGTGGAGGGAGGCTGTATAACCGCTGCTGGTGGAGGCCAGCTGTATAACCGCTGCTGGTGGAGGCCGGCTGCATAACCGCTGCTGGTGGAGGCCGGCTGTATAACCGCTGCTGGTGGAGGCCGGCTGTATAACCGTTGCTGGTGGAGGCTGTGTGTATAACCGCTGCTGGTGGAGACTGTGCATAACCGCTGCTGGTGGAGGCCGGCTGTATAACCGCTGCTGGTGGAGGCCGGCTGTATAACCGTTGCTGGTGGAGGCTGTGTGTATAACCGCTGCTGGTGGAGACTGTGCATAACCGCTGCTGGTGGAGGCCGGCTGTATAACCGCTGCTGGTGGAGGCCAGCTGTGGAGGCCAGCTGTATAACCGCTGCTGGTGGAGGCTGGCTGTATAACCGCTGCTGGTGGAGACTGTGCATAACCGCTGCTGGTGGAGGCCGGCTGTATAACCGCTGCTGGTGGAGGCCAGCTGTATAACCGTTGCTGGTGGAGGCTGTGTGTATAACTGCTGGTGGTGGAGGCTGGCTGTATAACCTCTGCTGGTGGAGGCTGTGTGTATAACCTCTGGTGGAGGCCGGCTGTATAACCGCTGCTGGTGGAGGCCGGCTGTATAACCGCTGCTGGTGGAGGCTGTGTGTATAACCGCTGGTGGTGGAGGGAGGCTGTATAATCGCTGCTGGGGGAGGCCAGCTGTATAACCGCTGCTGGGGGAGGCCGGCTGTATAACCGCTGCTGGTGGAGGCTGGCTGTATAACCGCTGCTGGTGGAGGCTGACTGTATAACCGCTGCTGGTGGAGGGAGGCTGTATAATCGCTGCTGGTGGAGGCCGGCTGTATAACCGCTGCTGGTGGAGGCCGGCTGTATAACCGCTGCTGGTGGAGGCCGGCTGTATAACCGCTGCTGGTGGAGGCTGGCTGTATAACCGCTGCTGGTGGAGGCCGGCTGTATTACCGCTGCTGGTGGAGGCTGGCTGTATAACCGCTGCTGGTGGAGGCTGGCTGTATAACCGCTGCTGGTGGAGGCTGTGTGTATAACCGCTGCTGGTGCAGGCCGGCTGTATAACCGCTGCTGGTGGAGGCTGGCTGTATAACCGCTGCTGGTGGAGGGAGGCTGTATAATCTCTGCTGGTGGAGGCCAGCTGTGTAACCGCTGCTGGTGGAGGCCGGCTGTATAACTGCTGCTGGTGGAGGCCGGCTGTATAACCGCTGCTGGTGGAGGCCGGCTGTATAACCGCAGAGTATACAGTATATGTTCACAGCGCGGGTATACAGCAGAGTGTGCAGGGTATATACAGCAGAATATACAGGGTATACAGCACAGTATACAGTTAAGTCCATATATATTTGGACAGAGACAACATTTTTCTAATTTTGGTTATAGACATTACCACAATGAATTTTAAACAAAACAATTCAGATGCAGTTGAAGTTCAGACTTTCAGCTTTCATTTGAGGGTATCCACATTAAAATTGGATGAAGGGTTTAGGAGTTTCAGCTCCTTAACATGTGCCACCCTGTTTTTAAAGGGACCAAAAGTAATTGGACAGATTCAATAATTGTAAATAAAATGTTCATTTCTAGTACTTGGTTGAAAACCCTTTGTTGGCAATGACTGCCTGAAGTCTTGAACTCATGGACATCACCAGACGCTGTGTTTCCTCCTTTTTGATGCTCTGCCAGGCCGTCACTGCGGTGGTTTTCAGTTGCTGTTTGTTTGTGGGCCTTTCTGTCTGAAGTTTAGTCTTTAACCCCTTTCTGTCATTGGATGTACTATTCCGTCCATGTGGGGTGGGCCCTACTTCCCAAGGACGGAATAGTACGTCCAGAACGATCGGCCGCGCTCACGGGGGGAGCGCGGCCGATCGCGGCCGGGTGTCAGCTGACTATCGCAGCTGACATCCGGCACTATGTGCCAGGAGCGGTCACGGACCGCCCCCGGCACATTAACCCCCGGCACACCGCGATCAAACATGATCGTGGTGTACCGGCGGTATAGGGAAGCATCGCGCAGGGAGGGGGCTCCCTGCGGGCTTCCCTGAGACCCCCGGAGCAACGCGATGTGATCGCGTTGCTCCGAGGGTCTCCTACCTCCTTCCTCGCTGCAGGTCCCGGATCCAAGATGGCCGCGGCATCCGGGTCCTGCAGGGAAGGAGGTGGCTTACCGAGTGCCTGCTCAGTGCAGACGCTGGTAAGCCTGCAGCCCTGTCAGTGAGATCGGTGATCTGACAGAGTGCTGTGCACACTGTCAAATCACCGATCTGTGATGTCCCCCCCTGGGACAAAGTAAAAAAGTAAAAAAAAAAAAATGTCCACATGTGTAAAAAAAAAATTAAAAAAAAATTCCTAAATAAATAAATAATAAAAAAAAATTATTCCCATAAATACATTTCTTTATCTAAATAAAAAAAAATCAAACAATAAAAGTACACATATTTAGTATCGCCGCGTCCGTAACGACCCAACCTATAAAACTACATAACTAGTTAACCCCTTCAGTGAACACCGTAAAAAAAAAAAAAAAAGAGGCAAAAAACAACGCTTTATTCTCGTGGAATAACACGCGATCAAAAAGACGGATATAAATAACCATGGTACCGCTGAAAACGTCATCTTGTCCCGCAAAAAACGAGGCGCCATACACCATCATCAGCGAAAAAATAAAGAAGTTATAGTCCTCAGAATAAAGCGATGCCAAAATAATTATTTTTTCTATAAAATAGCTTTTATCGTATAAAAGCGCCAAAACATAAAAAAATGATGTAAATGAGATATCGCTGTAATCGTACTGACCCGAAGAATAAAACTGCTTTATCAATTTTACCAAACGTGGAACGGTATAAACGCCTCCCCAAAAAGAAATTCATGAATAGCTGGTTTTTGATCACTCTGCCTCACAAAAATCGGAATAAAAAAGCGATCAAAAAATCTCCCGTGCCCGAAAATGGTACCAATAAAAACGTCAACTCGTCCCGCAAAAAACAAGACCTCACATGACTGTGGACCAAAATATGGAAAAATTATAGCTCTCAATATGTGGTAACGCAAAAAATATTTTTTGCAATAAAAAGCGTCTTTCAGTGTGTGACGGCTGCCAATCATAAAAATCCGCTAAATAACCCGCTATAAAAGTAAATCAAACCCCCCTTCATCACCCGCTTAGGCTACGTTCACATTTGCGTTGTGCGCCGCAGCGTCGGTGACGCAACACACAACGCAGGAACACCGCATGCACAACGCTGCGTTTTGCGACGCATGCGTCCTTTTTTTGCTTGATTTTGTACGCACAAAAAATGCAACTTGCTGCGTCCTCTGCGCCATGACGCGTGCGCCGCAGTGACGCATGCGTCGCAAAACGCAAGTGCAACGCATGTCCATGCGCCCCCATGTTAAATATAGGGGCGCATGACGCATGCGGCGACGCTGCGGCGCCCGACGCTGTGGCGCAGAACGCTAATGTGAACGTAGCCTTAGTTAGGGAAAAATTTAAAAAATTTAAAAAATGTATTTATTTCCATTTTCCCATTAGGGTTAGGGTTAGGGCTAGGGTTAGGGCTGGGGCTACATTTAGGGTTGGGGCTAAAGTTAGGGTTAGGGCTAAAGTTAGGGTTAGGGTTTGGATTACATTTACGGTTGGGATTAGGGTTGGGATTAGGGTTAGGGGTGTGTCAGGGTTAGAGGTGTGGTTAGGGTTACTGTTGGGATTAGGGTTAGGGGTGTGTTTGGATTAGGGTTTCAGTTATAATTGGGGGGTTTCCACTGTTTAGGCACATCAGGGGCTCTCCAAACGTGACATGGCGTCCCATTTCAATTCCAGCCAATTCTGCGTTGAAAAAGTAAAACAGTGCTCCTTCCCTTCCAAGCTCTCCCGTGCGCCCAAACAGGGGTTTACCCCAACATATGGGGTATCAGCGTACTCGGAACACATTGGAGAACAACTTTTGGGGTCCAATTTCTCCTGTTACCCTTGGGAAAATACAAAACTGGGGCTAAAAAATAATTTTTGTGGAAAAAAAAAATATTTTTTATTTGCATGGCTCTGCATTATAAACTGTAGTGAAACACTAGGGGGTTCAAAGTTCTCACAACACATCTAGATGAGTTCCTTAGGGGGTCTACTTTCCAAAATGGTGTCACTTGTGGGGGGTTTCTGTTTAGGTACATTAGGGGCTCTGCAAACGAAATGTCACGCCTGCAGACCATTCCATCTAAGTCTGCATTCCAAATGGCGCTCCTTCCCTTCCGAGCCCTCCCATGCGCCCAACCGGTGGTTCCCCCCCACATATGGGGTATCAGCGTACTCAAGACAAATTGGACAACAACTTTTGGGGTCCAATTTCTCCTGTTACCATTGGGAAAATACAAAACTGGGGGCTAAAAAATGATTTTGGGGGGAAATTTTTTATTTTTTTATTTCCACGGCTCTGCGTTATAAACTGTAGTGAAACACTTGGGGGTTCAAAGTTCTCACAACACAACTAGATAAGTTCCTTGGGGGGTCTAGTTTCCAATATTGGGTCACTTGTGGGGGGTTTCTACTGTTTAGGTACATTAGGGGCTCTGCAAACGCAATGTGACGCCTGCAGACCAATCCATCTAAGTCTGCATTGCAAATGATACTCCTTCCCTTCCGAGCTCTGCCATGCGCTCAAACGGTGGTTCCCCCCCAGATATCAGGTATCAGCGTACTCAGGACAAATTGGACAACAATATATAGGGTCTAATTTCTCCTGTTACCCTTGGAAAAATACAAAACTGGGGGCTAAAAAATAATTTTTGTGGAAAAAAAAATATTTTTTATTTGCACGGCTCTGCGTTATAAACTGTAGTGAAACACTTAGGGGTTCAAATCTCTCACAACACATCTAGATGAGTTCCTTAGGGGGTCTACTTTCCAAAATGGTGTCACTTATGGTTTTTTTTACTGTTTAGGTACATTAGGGGCTCTGCAAACGCAATGTGACGCCTGCAGACCATTCCATCTAAGTCTGCATTCCAAATGGCGCTCCATCCCTTCCGAGCCCTCCCATGCGCCCAAACGGTGGTTCCCCCCCACATATGGGGTATCAGCGTACTCAGGACAAATTGGACAACAACTTTTGGGGTCCAATTTCTCCTGTTACCCTCGGGAAAATACAAAACTGGGGGCTAAAATATAATTTTTGTGGGAAAAAATTTGTTTTATTTTTACGGCTCTGCATTATAAACTTCTGTGAAGCACTTGGTGGGTCAAAGTGCTCACCACACCTCTAGATAAGTTCCTTAGGGGGTCTACTTTCCAAAATGGTGTCACTTGTGGGGGGTTTCAATGTTTAGGCACATCAGTGGCTCTCCAAACGCAACATGGCGTCCCATCTCAATTCCTGTCAATTTTGCAGTGAAAAGTCAAACGGCGCTCCTTCCCTTCCGAGCTCTCCCATGCGCCCAAACAGTGGTTTACCCCCACATATGGGGTATCAGCGTACTCAGGACAAATTGCACAACAACTTTTGTGGTCCAATTTCTTCTCTTACCCTTGGGAAAATAAAAAATTGGGGGCGAAAAGATCATTTTTGTGAAAAAATATGATTTTTTATTTTTACGGTCCTGCATTATAAACTTCTGTGAAGCACTTGGTGGGTCAAAGTGCTCACCACACATCTAGATAAGTTCCTTAGGGGGTCTACTTTCCAAAATGGTGTCACTTGTGGGGGGTTTCAATGTTTAGGCACATCAGTGGCTCTCCAAACGCAACATGGCGTCCCATCTCAATTCCTGTCAATTTTGCAGTGAAAAGTCAAACGGTGCTCCTTCCCTTCCGAGCTCTCCCATGCGCCCAAACAGTGGTTTACCCCCACATATGGGGTATCAGCGTACTCAGGACAAATTGTATAACATCTTTTGGGGTCCATTTTCTCCTGTTACCCTTGGTAAAATAAAACAAATTGGAGCTGAATTAAATTTTGTGTGAAAAAAAGTTAAATGTTCATTTTTATTTAAACATTCCAAAAATTCCTGTGAAACACCTGAAGGGTTAATAAACTTTTTGAATGTGGTTTTGAGCACCTTGAGGGGTGCAGTTTTTAGAATGGTGTCACACTTGGGTATTTTCTATCATATAGACCCCTCAAAATGACTTCAAATGAGATGTGGTCCTTAAAAAAAATGGTGTTGTAAAAATGAGAAATTGCTGGTCAACTTTTAACCCTTATAACTCCGTAACAAAAAAAAATGTTGGTTCCAAAATGATGCTGATGTAAAGTAGACATGTGGGAAATGTTACTTATTAAGTATTTTGTGTGACATATCACTGTGATTTAATTGCATAAAAATTCAAATTTGGAAAATTGCGAAATTTTCAAAATTTCACCAAATTTCCATGTTTTTCACAAATAAACGCAGGTAATATCAAAGAAATGTTACCACTATCATGAAGTACAATATGTCACGAGAAAACAATGTCAGAATCACCAGGATCCGTTGAAGCGTTCCAGAGTTATAACCTCATAAAGGGACAATGGTCAGAATTGTAAAAATTGGCCCGGTCCATAACGTGCAAACCACCCTTGGGAGTGAAGGGGTTAACAAGTGAAATGCTGCTCCATTGGGTTGAGATCAGGTGACTGACTTGGCCATTCAGGAATATTCCACTTCTTTGCTTTAATAGACTCCTGAGTTGCTTTGGCTTTATGTTTTGGGTCATTGTCCATCTGTAGTATGAAACGACGACCAATCAGTTTGGCTGCATCTGGCTGGATCTGAGCACACAGTATGGCGGCTCTGAAGACCTCAGAATTCATTCCTGTGTCACATCATCCATAACCACTAGTGACCCAGTGCCACTGGCAGCCATGCATGCCCAAGCTATCACACTGCCTCCGCCATGTTTTACAGATGATGTGGTATGCTTTGGGTCATGAGCTGTACCACGCCTTCGCCATACTTTTCTCTTTCCATCATTCTGGTAGAGGTTGATCTTGGGTTCATCTGTCCATGAATGTTCTTCCAGAACTGTGCTGGCTTTTTTAGATGTTTTTAGCCTTTTTCTTCTTGATGCTTATGAGTGGCTGCACCGTGCAGTGAACCCTCTGTAGTTACTTTCATGCAGTCTTCTCTTTATGGTAGATTTGGATATTGATCCGCCGACCTCCTGGAGAGTGTTGGTCACTTGGTTGGCTGTTGTGAAGGGGTTTCTCTTCACCATGGAGATTATTCTGCGACCATCCACCACTGTTGTCTTCCGTGGGCGCCCAGGTCTTTTTGCATTGATGAGTTCACCAGTGCTTTCTTTCTTTCTCAGGATGTACCAAACTGTAGATTTTGCCACTCCTAATATTGTAGCAATTTCTCGGATGGGTTTTTTCTGTTTTCGCAGCTTAAGGATGGCTTGTTTCACCTGCATGGAGAGCTCCTTAGACCGCATGTTTACTTCACAGCAAAACCTTCCAAATGCAAGCACCACACCTCAAATCAACTCCAGACCTTTTATCTGCTTAATTGAGAATGACACACCTGTCCATGAAATAGCCTTGGAGTCAATTGTCCAATTACTTTTGGTCCCTTTAATAACAGGGTGGCACATGTTAAGGAGCTGAAACTCCTAAACCCTTCATCCAATTTTAATGTGGATACCCTCAAATGAAAGCTGAAAGTCTGAACTTCAACTGCATCTGAGTTGTTTTGTTTAAAATTCATTGTGGTAATGTCTATAACCAAAATTAGAAAAATGTTGTCTCCGTCCAAATATATATGGACCTAACTGTATTTATACAGCAGGGTATACAGCAGGGTATACAGTATATGTGCACAACAGGGTATACAGCAGAGTATACAGTGTATATACACGGCCGGGTATACAGTATATATACACAGTATATGAGACGTCTTGCACAATAATCTGTTTGCTTCTGCCTCCAGCTCAGATCTCTGCTCCTCATGTTGCAGTGTGAATGAGCCCCTGTGCCGGCGGTAGATCCTGTGTTCTCACTACTAGCCACAAGGTGGCAGCTCAGCCATATTCTGCCCGCCATGAGTAACCCTACTCTCCGTCCTCCAGTCCCGGGTGATACGGGGCGAGATGTTCTTCCTCTATTTTATAAGCCATAAAGTATTATAAATCTAATTGAAATGCCGTCTAATAAGAATCGGCGGATACAGAGATGACAATGAGGGAGGCTATTAACCCCTTCTTGCCCTTACGTGCCAAGATTTAGACCGCCAGGTTTGTGACCATTCAGCCTTTCTACCACCAATGCTCCCATGGCGCTCACTTTTGGGCACGGTTTTACTAAACCTCTTTTTGGTCCAGATCACAGGTTTGTCCCAGCAAAATCAGGACTGTTGGCAAGTATGCCCATGCCATGCCAGGGTATCACGGTGCGTAGGCCTTTGTTCCCACAAACCAGTGCGGGCGCAGCTGTAGTAACTGGGAGTGGTCTGACTCTGGTAAATTCACCCATTAGATGCCACGTGCAGTAGCTTTGGGGGCCCATGGGTTGTTCTTAAGGCCCATTCTCCTGTTCACTATTTTGCATTTTTCTTTTATGCTTTGACAGTTACAAACACCTCAATCCACGAGGAATATAAGGTATCAGATGAGTGGTCAGAAGTTTCCAAAGTCCATAATGGGACTACAAAAAAAGAACATGTCAGTGAGCTTGATGTGTCTCAGTATGGTACCACAAAAATATAACTAGTCCCTTCACATAAGATCTCACAGAAGTGTCATCTGAAAAGAGACATATCTAAAACTAGAGACATGTAACGCCTAGTGATGAGCGAAGGTGCTGGGATGAGCAGCTGTGTGCATGCGCGTGTGCGATCCGAGTGACTTCGGCACGCTCGAATACTATGTTCGAGTCCCGTGCACTTTAAGAGATGAAACCTCGTTCTCCAGAACACTTTTTAAAGGTTCAATGAAAATAAGAATCGAGGAGAGATGTCTGAGGATGAATGGGAAAAGAAGGATCGAGCGATATCTGAGGATGGACAAGAAGGGAAAGATGAAGGGAGATGTCTGAGGATGGGCAAGACTTGAACAATCAAGGAAAATGTGTGAGGATGGATGAGAAGAGTAAGCCCAGGGGAGACCTCTGAGGATGGATGATTTAGAAGGATCAAGGAAGATGTCTGAGGATGGACGGGAGAAGAAGGATTGAGAGAGAGCCTAAGATAGACATTAAAAAATGATCAAGAGATATCTGAAGATGGATGAGAGGAGAAGGATCGAGAGATGTCTGAACATGGACAAGAGCGATCAGAGTAGGCATTTGAGGGTGGATGAGATTATTATAGTCATTTGTACCATGGCTCTTTACATGTGAAAAGGGGTAGGCCTTCAGGTTCCTTTTCAAGGTTTCCGTGGTAACCGAGAGTCTGATATGTTGGGGTAGAGCAGGGGTGGGGAACTCAGGCCCCCGGGCCATTTACGGCCCTCGATGACCTTTTATCAGGCCCCCGAGCAGATTCTCATGGACCGAATTCTTGGGCAAAGAGCTGTATTTTGATTGCCACAAGCTCATTAATTTCTTCTTGCTCTGTTAGCACACACACACTGTTCACTGCTGAACACTGAAGGGCATGCAATGAAAATTACGTCCTGAAACCAGTGCCGTAGTCAGGATGTACTTTGTGGGTGGAGTTTGTATGGCCCCCGAAGGATGGTAGAAATATCCAAATGGCCTTTGGCAGAGAAAAGATTCCCCGCCCCTGGGGTAGAGAGTTCGAGTAGGGGGATGCACAGGAGAAATCTTGGATGCGATTGTGGGAAGAGGAGATAAGAGGGGAGTAGAGAAGGAGATCTTGTGAGGATCGGAGGTTGCGTGTAGGTAAGTACCAGGAGACGAGGTCACAGATGCATGGAGGAGACAGGTTGTGGATGGCTTTGTGTGTCCTGGTTACGGTTTTGAACTGGTGTCGTTGGGTAATGGGGAGCCAGTGAAGGGATCGACAGAGGGGAGCGGCCGGGGAATAGTGGAGGACAGGTGGATTAGTCGGGCACAGAGTTTAGAATAGATTGGAAGGGTGCGAGAGTGTTAGAGGGGAGGCCACAGAGCAGGAGGTTGCAGTAGTCGAGGTGGGAGTTAAGAGCATGCACTAGTGTTTTTGCAGATTCTTGGTTAAGGAATGTACGGATCCGTGAAATATTTCTTAAGTTGAAGTCGGCAGAAAGTGGAAAGGGCTTGAATGTGGAAGGAGAGATCAGAGTCGAGTATTACCCCAAGTCTTCAAGTTTGCGGGACTAAGCGAGCAACCATTGACTTTGATGGATATGTCTGTTGGGGGGTTGAGTGAGATGGGGGAAAGATGATTAATTCTGTTTTATCCATGTTAAGTTTTAGACATCTAGCAGAGAAGAAAGATGAAGCCAAAGAGTAGACTGCACAGGAGAGAGACTGCACAGGAAGGAGCTGAAGAATAGACTGCACAGGAGAGAGACTACACAGGAAAGCATAAAAGTAGACTGCACAGGAGAGAGACTACACAGGAAAGAGCAGAAGAGTAGACTGCACAGGAGAGAGACTACACAGGAAAGAGCAGAAAAGTAGACTGCACAGGTGAGAGGCTGCACAGGAAGGAGCTGAAGAAAACACTGCACAGGAAGGAGCAGAAGAGTAGACTGCATGCAAGAGTAGACTACACAGGAAGGAGCAGAAGACTAAACTGCAAAGGAAAGAGCAGAAGAGTAGACGGCACAGGAAGGAGCAGAAGAGTAGACGGCACAGGAAGGAGCAGAAGAGTAGACGGCACAGGAAGGAGCAGAAGAGTAGACGGCACAGGAAGGAGCAGAAGAGTAGACTGCACAGGAGAGAGATGGCAAAGGAAGGAGCAGAAGAGTAGATGGCACTGGAAGGAGCAGAAGAGTAGACTGCACAGGAGGGAGAAATTCAGAAAGGAACTGAAAAGAAGACTGCACAGAAAAGAGACTGCACAGGAAAAAGCAGAAGAGGACTGCGCAGGAGAGAGACTGCACGGGAAGTAGCAGAAGGGTAAACTGCATAGGAGAGAGACTCCACAGGAAGGAGCAGAATAACAGACTGCACAGGAAAGAGCAGAATAGACTGCACAGGAGAGAGATGGCACAGGAAGGAGCAGAAGAGTAGACTGCACAGGAGAGAGACTACACAGGAAAGCATAAAAGTAGACTGCACAGGAGAGAGACTACACAGGAAAGAGCAGAATAGTAGACTGCACAGGTGAGAGGCTGCACAGGAAGGAGCTGAAGAAAACACTGCACAGGAAGGAGCAGAAGAGTAGACTGCATGCAAGAGTAGACTACACAGGAAGGAGCAGAAGACTAAACTGCAAAGGAAAGAGCAGAAGAGTAGACGGCACAGGAAGGAGCAGAAGCGCAGACGGCACAGGAAGGAGCAGAAGAGTAGACGGCACAGGAAGGAGCAGAAGAGTAGACGGCACAGGAAGAAGCAGAAGAGTTGATGGCACAGGAAGGAGCAGAAGCGTACAAGGCACAGTAAACTGCAGGAGAGAGAGTCTCCACAGGAAGGAGCAGAAAAGACTGCATGTAGGTGAGAGACTGCACAGGAAAAAGCAGAAGAGTAGACTGCACACAAGAGTAGACTACACAGGAAGGAGCAGAAGACTAAAGTGCACAGGAAGGAGCAGAAGAGTAGACGGCACAGGAAGGAGCAGAAGAGTAGACTGCACAGGAGAGAGATGGCAAAGGAAGGAGCAGAAGAGTAGATGGCACTGGAAGGAGCAGAAGAGTAGACTGCACAGGAGGGAGAAATTCAGAAAGGAACTGAAAAGAAGACTGCACAGAAAAGAGACTGCACAGGAAAAAGCAGAAGAGGACTGCGCAGGAGAGAGACTGCACGGGAAGTAGCAGAAGGGTAAACTGCATAGGAGAGAGACTCCACAGGAAGGAGCAGAATAACAGACTGCACAGGAAAGAGCAGAATAGACTGCACAGGAGAGAGATGGCACAGGAAGGAGCAGAAGAGTAGACTGCACAGGAGAGAGACTACACAGGAAAGCATAAAAGTAGACTGCACAGGAGAGAGACTACACAGGAAAGAGCAGAATAGTAGACTGCACAGGTGAGAGGCTGCACAGGAAGGAGCTGAAGAAAACACTGCACAGGAAGGAGCAGAAGAGTAGACTGCATGCAAGAGTAGACTACACAGGAAGGAGCAGAAGACTAAACTGCAAAGGAAAGAGCAGAAGAGTAGACGGCACAGGAAGGAGCAGAAGCGCAGACGGCACAGGAAGGAGCAGAAGAGTAGACGGCACAGGAAGGAGCAGAAGAGTAGACGGCACAGGAAGAAGCAGAAGAGTTGATGGCACAGGAAGGAGCAGAAGCGTACAAGGCACAGTAAACTGCAGGAGAGAGAGTCTCCACAGGAAGGAGCAGAAAAGACTGCATGTAGGTGAGAGACTGCACAGGAAAAAGCAGAAGAGTAGACTGCACACAAGAGTAGACTACACAGGAAGGAGCAGAAGACTAAAGTGCACAGGAAGGAGCAGAAGAGTAGACGGCACAGGAAGGAGCAGAAGAGTAGACTGCACAGGAGAGAGATGGCAAAGGAAGGAGCAGAAGAGTAGATGGCACTGGAAGGAGCAGAAGAGTAGACTGCACAGGAGGGAGAAATTCAGAAAGGAGCTGAAAAGAAGACTGCACAGAAAAGAGACTGCACAGGAAAAAGCAGAAGAGGACTGCGCAGGAGAGAGACTGCACGGGAAGTAGCAGAAGGGTAAACTGCATAGGAGAGAGACTCCACAGGAAGGAGCAGAATAACAGACTGCACAGGAAAGAGCAGAATAGACTGCACAGGAGAGAGATGGCACAGGAAGGAGCAGAAGAGTAGACTGCGCAGGAGAGAGACTCCACAGGGAGGAGCAGAAGAGTAAACTGCACAGGAGAGAGAGACTGCACAGGAAGGAGCAGAAGAGTAGACTGCACAGGAAGGAGCTGAATAGTAAACTACACAGGAAGGAGCTGAAGAGTAGACTGCATAGGAAGGGACAGAAGAGTAGACTGCATAGGAAGGGACAGAAGAGTAGACTGCACAGGAAGGGACAGAACTGTAGACTGCACAGGAAGGAGCAATAGTAAACTGCACAGGAGAGAGACTGCACAGGAAGGAGTTAAAGGGTAGACGGCACAGGAAGGAGCTGAAGAGTAGACGGCACAGGAAGGAGCTGAAGAGTAGACTGCACAGGAAGGAGAAGAGTAGATGCACAGGAAGGAGCAGAAGAGTAGACGGCACAGGAAGGAGCAGAAGAGTAGACGGCACAGGAAGGAGCAGAAGAGTAGACGGCACAGGAAGGAGCAGAAGAGTAGACTGCAGGAGAGACTGCACAGGAAGGAGCCGAAGAGTAGACTGCACAGGGAGGAGCAAAAGAGTACACTGCACAAGAGAGAGACTGCACAGGAAGGAGCTGAAGAGTAGACGGCACAGGAAGGAGCTGAAGAGTAGACGGCACAGGAAGGAGCTGAAGAGTAGACTGCAGGAGAGAGACTGCACAGGAAGGAGCTGAAGAGTAGACTGCACAAGAGACTGCACAGGAAAGAGCAGAAGAGTAGACTGCACAGGAAAGAGCAGAAGAGTAGGTGGCACAGGAAGGAGCTGAAGAGGAGACGGTACAGGAAGGAGCTGAAGAGTAGACTGCATAGGAAGGGACAGAAGAGTAGACTGCATAGGACGGGACAGAAGAGTAGACTGCACAGGAAGGATCAGAAAAGTAGACTGCACAGGAAGGAGCAAAAGAGTAGACTGCACAGGAAGGAGCTGAAGCGTGACCTGCACAGGAAGGTGCTGAAGAGTAGGCGGCACAGGAAGGAGCTGAAGAGTAGACTGCATAGGAAGGATCAGAAAAGTAGACTGCACAGGAAAAAGCGTAGACTGCAAAAGAGAGAGACTGCACAGGAAGGAGCGGAAGAATAGACTGTACAGGGAGGAGCAAAAGAGTAGATTGCACAGGAGAGAGACTGCACAGGAAGGAGCTGAAGAGTAGACGGCACAGGAAGGAGCTGAAGAGTAGACTGCAGGAGAGAGACTACACAGGAAGGAGCTGAAGAGTAGACTGCACAAGAGAGAGACTGCACAGGAAGGAGCTGAAGAGTAGACTGCAGGAGAGAGACTGCACAGGAAGGAGCTGAAGAGTAGACTACACAAGAGAGAGACTGTTGCACAGGAAGGAGCTGAAGAGTAGACTGCAGGAGAGACACTGCACAGGAAGGAGCCGAAGAGTAGACTGCACAGGGAGGAGCAAAAGAGTAGACTGCACAAGAGAGAGACTGCACAGGAAGGAGCTGAAGAGTAGACGGCACAGGAAGGAGCTGAAGAGTAGACGGCACAGGAAGGGACAGAAGAGTAGACTGCATAGGACGGGACAGAAGAGTAGACTGCACAGGAAGGAGCTGAAGAGTTGACTGCACAGGAAGGTGCTGAAAAGTAGGCGGCACAGGAAGGAGCTGAAGAGTAGACGGCACAGGAAGGAGCTGAAGAATAGACTGTGCAGGAAAGACTGCACAGGAAGGAGCAGAAGAGTAGACTGCACAGGAAAGAGCAGAAGAGTAGGTGGCACAGGAAGGAGCTGAAGAGTAGACGGCACAGGAAGGAGCTGAAGAGGAGACGGTACAGGAAGGAGCTGAAGAATAGACTGTGCAGGAAAGAGACTGCACAGGAAGGAGCAGAAGAGTAGACTGCACAGGAAAGAGCAGAAGAGTAGGTGGCACAGGAAGGAGCTGAAGAGTAGACGGCACAGGAAGGAGCTGAAGAGGAGACGGTACAGGAAGGAGCTGAAGAGTAGACTGCACAGGAAGGGACAGAAGAGTAGACTGCATAGGAAGGGACAGAAGAGTAGACTGCACAGGAAGGATCAGAAAAGTAGACTGCACAGGAAAAAGCGTAGACTGCAAAAGAGAGAGACTGCACAGGAAGGAGCGGAAGAGTAGACAACAGGGAGGAGCAAAAGAGTAGATTGCACAGGAGAGAGACTGCACAGGAAGGAGCTGAAGAGTAGACGGCACAGGAAGGAGCTGAAGAGTAGATGGCACAGGAAGGAGCTGAAGAGTAGACTGCACAGGAAGGAGTTAAAGGGTAGATGGCACAGGAAGGAGCTGAAGAGTAGACGGCACAGGAAGGAGCTGAAGAGTAGACTGCACAAGAGAGAGACTGCACTGGAAGGAGCAGAAGAGTAGACTGCACAGGGAGGAGCAAAAGAGTAGATTGCACAGGAGAGAGAGACTGCACAGGAAGGAGCTGAAGAGTAGACGGCACAGGAAGTAGCTGAAGAATAGACGGCACAGGAAGGAGCTGAAGAGTAGACTGCAGGAGAGAGACTGCACAGAAAGCAGCTGAATAGTAGACGGCACAGGAAGGAGCTGAAGAGTAGATGGCACAGGAAGGAGCCGAAGAGTAGATGGCACAGGAAGCAGCTGAAGAGTAGACTGCACAGGGAGGAGCAAAAGAGTAGACTGCACAGGAAGGAGGCACAGGAAGGAGCTGAAGAGTAGACGGCACAGGAAGGAGCCGAAGAGTAGATGGCACAGGAAGCACCTGAAGAGTAGACTGCACAGGGAGGAGCAAAAGAGTAGACGGCACAGGAAGGAGCTGAAGAGTAGACGGCACAGGAAGGAGCTGAAGAGTAGACGGCACAGGAAGGAGCTGAAGAGTAGACGGCACAGGAAGGAGCTGAAGAGTAGATGGCACAGGAAGGAGCTGAAGAGTAGACGGCACAGGAAGGAGCTGAAGAGTAGACGGCACAGGAAGGAGCTGAAGAATAGACTGTGCAGGAAAGAGACTGCACAGGAAGGAGCTGAAGAGTAGACTGCACAGGAAAGAGCAGAAGAGTAGACTGCACAGGAAAGAGCAGAAGAGTAGGTGGCACAGGAAGGAGCTGAAGAGTAGACGGCACAGGAAGGAGCTGAAAAGGAGACGGTACAGGAAGGAGCTGAAGAGTAGACTGCATATGAAGGGACAGAAGAGTAGACTGCATAGGACGGGACAGAAGAGTAGACTGCACAGGAAGGAGCTGAAGAGTTGACTGCACAGGAAGGTGCTGAAAAGTAGGCGGCACAGGAAGGAGCTGAAGAGTAAACTACACAGAAAGGAGCTGAAAAGTAGACTGCATAGGAAGAGACAGAAGAGTAGACTGCACAGGAAGGATCAGAAAAGTAGACTGCACAGGAAAAAGCGTAGACTGCAAAAGAGAGACTGCACAGGAAGGAGCGGAAGAGTAGACAACAGGGAGGAGCAAAAAAGTAGATTGCACAAGAGAGAGACTGCACAGGAAGGAGCTGAAGAGTAGACGGCACAGGAAGGAGCTGAAGAGTAGATGGCACAGGAAGGAGCCGAAGAGTAGATGGCACATGAAGCAGCTGAAGAGTAGACTGCACAGGGAGGAGCAAAAGAGTAGACTGCACAGGAAGGAGCGGAAGAGTAGACGGCACAGGAAGGAGCTGAAGAGTAGATGGCACAGGAAGGAGCTGAAGAGTAGACTGCACAGGAAGGAGTTAAAGGGTAGATGGCACAGGAAGGAGCTGAAGAGTAGACGGCACAGGAAGGAGCTGAAGAGTAGACTGCACAAGAGAGAGACTGCACAGAAAGGAGCAGAAGAGTAGACTGCACAGGGAGGAGCAAAAGAGTAGATTGCACAAGAGAGAGACTGCACAGGAAGGAGCTGAAGAGTAGACGGCACAGGAAGGAGCTGAAGAGTAGATGGCACAGGAAGGAGCTGAAGGGTAGATGGCACAGGAAGGAGCTGAAGAGTAGACGGCACAGGAAGGAGCTGAAGAGTAGACTGCACAAGAGAGAGACTGCACAGAAAGGAGCAGAAGAGTAGACTGCACAGGGAGGAGCAAAAGAGTAGATTGCACAGGAGAGAGAGACTGCACAGGAAGGAGCTGAAGAGTAGACGGCACAGGAAGTAGCTGAAGAATAGACGGCACAGGAAGGAGCTGAAGAGTAGACTGCAGGAGAGAGACTGCACAGAAAGCAGCTGAAGAGTAGACGGCACAGGAAGGAGCTGAAGAGTAGATGGCACAGGAAGGAGCCGAAGAGTAGATGGCACAGGAAGCAGCTGAAGAGTAGACTGCACAGGGAGGAGCAAAAGAGTAGACTGCACAGGAAGGAGGCACAGGAAGGAGCTGAAGAGTAGACGGCACAGGAAGGAGCCAAAGAGTAGATGGCACAGGAAGCAGCTGAAGAGTAGACTGCACAGGGAGGAGCAAAAGAGTAGACTGCACAGGAAGGAGCTGAAGAGTAGACGGCACAGGAAGGAGCTGAAGAGTAGACGGCACAGGAAGGAGCTGAAGAGTAGACGGCACAGGAAGGAGCTGAAGAGTAGACTGCACAGGAAGGAGCAAAAGAGTAGAATGCATGAGAGAGAGACTCCACAGGAAGGAGCTGAAGAGCAGACGGCACGGGAAGGAGCTGAAGAGTAGACAGCACAGGAAGGAGCTGAAGAGTAGACGGCACAGGAAAAAGCAGAAGAGTAGACCACACAGGAAGGCTCAGAAGAGCAGACTGTACAAGAAGGAGCTGAAAAGTAGACTGCATAGGAGATGTTTTATTTTCACTCTGATTACATTCAGACTGTGATTTATTGCTGCAGTTTTTCACAAACCTTGATCCTTTTTTTAAAAATGAATAGAATGTCCTTGAAAAGATTCCGGGGTCTGGACAGGGCAAAAATCCTGACAGCTGCTGTGGTACACAATCTATGGTTGTCACAGACACAGGGACAAGGTTTCTCCTGCGGGATCCCAAATTCTGCTCTCGTGAAAGAAACGGGGGAGACTGCGGTATAAGGGGAGATGACGGTATACAATGGCTGCAGTACAAGGGACGAAAGAGAACCGTGGATTCCCACCATTCTGCTGATTCATCATCTTGGCTCACCGACGATTGAAGGCTGGTGGGGGAGCAGTATATACACATCTTCACATGATTGTGGAGCTACTGACAGACTGAGCGACATTCATAAACACTTAGGAGCCTTTACAGGTGTTAATTATTCTAATTTACTGAGATAATGACTTTGGGGTTTTCATTGGCTGTAAGCCATAATCATCGACATTAACAGAAATAAACACATGGAATAGATCATTCTGTGTGTAATGACTCCATAGAATATAGGAGGTTCACTTTTTGTATTGAAGAACTGAAATAAATTCACTTTTTGATGATATTCTGATCTTGTGAGAAGCGTGTGTGTGTGTGTGTGTGTGTGTGTGTGTGTGTGTGTGTGTGTGTGTGTGTGTGTGTGTGTGTGTGTGTGTGTGTGTGTGTGTGTGTGTGTGTGTTTTATATATATATATATATATATATATACTGTAGGCGCCGGGAGGGGAGATCGGTGCAGACTCCTGAGAGAAGACACCAGAAATACAGAAACCAGAAGAGGAGCAAAGAGAAACAGCAGGAGAGGGAGGAGGAGGAGACCGAGGAGGTGCGAAGACTGCGCTCCACACTGACACCCAGAGCACAAGAGACCCAGCGAGACATGCTGCCGAGCCGCCAGCACAGGAAGACCACCACACAGGGCATTGGGGGCAGCCAGCACCCAGGGACCCCGACCACCTCTATGGCCTGAACTCCAAAACGCAGCAGTTTCTCCACACTGCACACAACATGAGACTGCTGCCCCTGCTCAGCTGCTGCCTCTGCCTCCTGCCAGGTGAGTGGGGACCACAGGAGACCCTCAGCTTCCCCAGTAACACTGTTATCTGTGCTGTTACATAGGACTGCAGGTGACATCTACTACATTATCTGTACTCAGAGAGTCATCACTGTGTTATCTGTGGTGTTACATAGGACTGCAGGTGACATCTACTACATTATCTGTACTCAGAGAGTTATCACTGTGTTATCTGTGGTGTTACATAGGACTGCAGGTGACATCTACTACATTATCTGTACTCAGAGTTATCACTGTGTTATCTGTGCTGTTACATAGGACTGCAGGTGACATCTACTACATTATCTGTACTCAGAGACTTATCACTGTGTTACCTGTGGTGTTACATAGGACTGCAGGTGACATCTACTACATTATCTGTACTAGAGAGTTATCACTGTTGTCTGTGGTGTTACATAGGACTGCAGGTGACATCTACTACATTATCTGTACTCAGAGTTATCACTGTGTTATCTGTGGTGTTACATAGGACTGCAGGTGACATCTACTACATTATCTGTATTCAGAGAGTTATCACTGTGTTATCTGTGGTGTTACATAGGACTGCAGGTGACATCTACATTATCTGTACTCAGAGAGATATCACTGTGTTATCTGTAGTGTTACATAGGACTGCAGGTGACATCTACTCCATTATCTGTACTCAGAGAGTCATCACTGTGTTATCTGTGGTGTTACATGGGACTGCAGGTGACATCTACTACATTATCTGTACTCATACAGTTATCACTGTGTTATCTGTGGTGTTACATAGGACTGCAGGTGACATCTACTACATTATCTGTACTCAGAGAGATATCAGTGTGTTATCTGTGGTGTTGCATAGGACTGCAGGTGACATCTACTACATTATCTGTACTCAGGGAGTTATCACTGTGTTATCTGTGGTGTTACATAGGACTGCAGGTGACATCTACTACATTATCTGTACTCAGAGATATCACTGTGTTATCTGTGGTGTTACATAGGACTGCAGGTGACATCTACTACATTATCTTTGCTCGGAGAGTTAGTAGTAATTCAGCAGCCCTCCACCAGGGGCGCCGTACAGCTGAGGAGCAGCACATGGAGTTTTGATGGTGGGCACAGACTCGCTGCGGATGACCAGACGTTTTGCTACCAGTTTCATGCTGGACCTTCTGACAAAATCGAGGACATGTTAGTCATAGCGCCCAACTGTCCTGAATCCTTGTTACACAGGGGCCATGTGCAGTCTCAATTTGGTGGCGCTGTCCCAGGAGGTCAGGGCCATGTCCCAACTTTCACTCACTCTGTGCAGTGTTTTCTCTCCTGCCATGTAGTAACTGAATTCATTGCCTAGTAGCTCCTCCTCCTCTTCCCTTGACTCTAGGGTTGGGGCTGGTGTCTCACTGCTCTGTATATACTTACATTTATTTAAATAGATAATTTTTTTCTTCTTTAAAGTCTGGTTGTGACGACACAGCATTTATTCTTAATTACGCCAGAGTTATATTTTCAGTAGGCCAGGAAACAGACTAGTGTTCATATGAGTCTGAACGTTTACTTTTGAATTATGTTTTTCTTTGGTGGGTCAAGAGACATAGGCCATTGTTCATATGACCCTCAACGTTGATTCTTGTATTGATTATTGTGTTGCTATCCTTGGAGGTCAGCGACTCAGGGTCATTGAACAATTGATGTTTGCTAATATGTTAATTACCTATTGTATAAGTCTGTGTACCTTGTTGACTTTCAAACAGTGAAGGACAAACTGTGGATTGATTAAATATTGGAACAATGAGAGTTAATCTCATCCCACTTCCCCCTGACATGTGGATGATGGCCTAAAGGACAGTTGTGAACTGTAAAAGGGTGATCTACCTCTGTTCCTGGAGACAATCTACAGGATGCCAGCTTAATGGACCACGACACTAGCTGGAGGAATACAGATCTGCTTCACTGACCATCACTGAACCCTCAAAGGTTTTTTAAAATCCAGGTTGGGACAATCATATCACCTGATCACATACTTCACTGCCCTTGGTCAGCTTCCTAAGCTTGTCGTTACCTCCTCTCTGTGGGTGCCCGTCAAAAGCGGCGTGCCACTGGTGGGGGTAGTTGGCTCTTGAAGCCCTGAAGTTGCAGATGCTCTAATCCCGGTGAGCCAGCAGAAGGGTGACACTCGGTGATTTGCAGCATCTTGGGCATTTGCTGGTCTGTTATATATGTTATTGTCTGTTGATGGTTCAGTAAATTATTCCCACATTGTTTTACCCTCACTCTGTGTTGTCCGATTGGTATTCTGCCCATGAGAAAGGAGTACGGGCATTCAGTAGGATGAACCATGGTCCTTGCGGTCTTTTATAAGACAGCCAGGCCAGTAGACAAGAGCACCCACTGACCCTCGTGTCTCCACATGTGATGGCAGTGGTAGGATACTACTCAACCCGGGTGATCCAGGGGACTGGTTTTCATAGACACCATCCAAGGGCTTCACAACCAGGAAGGGATATAGACAGACCCAGCAGACCATAGGTGAGGCATACACAGCAGGTTTCAGGTGCCACCATGTCCAACCCCACCAGCTTAGCTTTGGGAAGAGTACTAGAGTGGATGTATAGCCGTAACAAAAAACGGCAACTACAGGAGCTGTGCCATCCCGGGCCTCCGACACTCGGTCACATTTGATCCAAGAATTGTTATACTGGGATGCCCAGTATATCGTGGAGGATGATGAAAACTCAGCTGACATGGACCCAGAGGAATTAAGCTACGTGCCAGAGGCAGGATCCAGTGGCGGTATGGAATCAACCCAGTCCAAAGCAGCTCAAATCCACAAGTTGTTGGTTGCATTAGGACTTGGAGCCTCAAGTGGGGAAAGGATGAAGTGAGGAAAAGGCTTGTGTTATGGAATCAGTTTGGGGAGTTCCAGTACCCCTACCATCAGCACCAGACCCTACCCACATGATGGTCCAACATTAATTCCTTTCCGCCACAGAGAAGTGCTAGTGTTAAATGAGGTCCACACTGAAGTCAATGAACATCTGCAAGATTTTGAGACTCTGATGCTGATGCACCAGGTGCCCACAGCTGATTGGGCTAAATACCTGTGGAAGTAATCATATAAAACCCAAAAAAGAAATTTTATTAAATATTGTTAAAATGCCACCAACCTGTGGCTGCACCAAAAACAAACGAAAAACACACCGTGAGAAAAACTAATGTGGGGAAAAGGACATTGTCTATGCTGAAATCTGCCTAACAGCGGGGGTAGGCGCCCTAGGGGAAGCGTTGTGGTGCCCACGCTCAACGATGGCTGACTCTGGGGTCCCAAGATAGACCCTAGTAATCCCAATGGGTCCCTCTACCCACACAATCATGTACTAAAGGTACCCCTATTGACTATACATAAAGCACACCTATAGATAGGGAGTCCTACGTCCCAACACCGTGCAATATAAACAATTGGAGAACATGTAATAGGCTATTGACGGAACTACAATGCAGTTTGCACACTTAGTCTGTATCTCTTATGACAAACGTCCCTTTGCATAGATTACTGCAATTACCATCCACCTAGACTGTGGGACATATTCACATGCATTGAAATCAATGTTATCTGCCAAACAGATCACAGCTGATCCAGTGTTCTGATAATCACTCTGTGGACCAAACTATATATCCCACATGGGCATGATGCCAAATAACAAATACCAGCCAATACTCATATATGCAATAATTCTGTAGCCGATACATCTGTCGCATTCCATAGGAAATATATTACAAAGGTAGAAACATGTGAGTAAAGTCGGTACTCATCGTCAGGTGAGGTTCCGTGCGCCTACTGTCTTAGGCTGGTTTCACATTTGCGTTTGTGGCCGCAGCGTTTGTACCGCATATTTTTTTTGTTCGCGTTTTGCCGCGTTTGACGACGCATGCGTCGTCTCGTCGTTTGCGGCTTGTCGCGGAAATGCAACATGTAGTAATTTCTAGAGGCGTCTATTTGCCGCCAGGAAACGCATGCGTTCGATCGCGCAAGGATTGCGACAAAAAAACGCATTGCTGTCAATGTAAACGCATGCGTTTTTAAGCACATGCGTTTTGTTGCTTTTTTGAACGCATGTGATGTACAGTAAAATCACACTGACAGGTTACAATAGAGTAGATATATACACATAGAATAGGTATATATACATATATATACCGACAGGATATGAGACATGGTTACATACAGTAAATCATCTCATATCCCTTCTGTTATTACATATTCCTCTTCAGTAATGTTAGAAGTGTCTGTGTGTCAAATTTGGGGGCTCTAGCTATTAAAATAAAGGGTTAAATGTCGGGAAAAATTGGCGTGCGCTCCCGCGCAATTTTCTCCGCCAGAGTGGTAAAGCCAGTGACTGGGGGCAGATATTAACCCCTTCATGACCCAGCCTATTTTGGCCTTAATGACCTTGCCGTTTTTTGCAATTCTGACCAGTGTCCCTTTATGAGGTAATAACTCCGGAACGCTTCAACGGATCCTAGCGATTCTGAGATTGTTTTTTCGTGACATATTGGGCTTCATGTTAGTGGTAAATTTAGGTCGATAATTTCTGAGTTTATTTGTGAAAAAAACGGAAATTTGGCGAAAATGTTGAAAATTTCGCAATTTTCACATTTTGAATTTTTATTCTGTTAAACCAGAGAGTTATGTGACACAAAATAGTTAATAAATAACGTTTCCCACATGTCTACTTTACATCAGCACAATTTTGGAAACAAATTTTTTTTTTGCTAGGAAGTTATAAGGGTTAAAATTTGACCAGTGATTTCTCATTTTTACAACAAAATTTACAAAACCATTTTTTTTAGGCACCACCTCACATTTGAAGTCATTTTGAGGGTTCTATATGGCTGAAAATACCCAAAAGTGACACCATTCTAAAAACTGCACCCCTCAAGGTGCTCAAAACCACATTCAAGAAGTTTATTAACCCTTCAGGTGTTTCACAGCAGCAGAAGCAACATGGAAGTAAAAAATTAACATTTAACTTTTTAGTCACAAAAATGATCTTTAAGCAACAATTTTTTTATTTTCCCAAGGGTAAAAGGAGAAACTGGACCACGGACGTTGTTGTCCAATTTGTTCTGAGTACGCTGATACCTCATATGTGGGGGTAAACCACTGTTTGGGCGCACGGCAGGGCTCGGAAGGGAAGGAGCGCCATTTGACTTTTTGAATGAAAAATTATCTCCATCGTTAGCGGACACCCTGTCGCTTTTGGAATGCCCCTGTGTGCCTAAACATTGGAGCTCCTCCACAAGTGACCCCATTTTGGAAACTAGACCCCCCAAGGAACTTATCTAGAGGCATAGTGAGCACTTTAAACCCCCAGGTGCTTCACAAATTGATCTGCAAAAATGAAAAAGTACTTTTTTTTCACACAATTTCTTTTAGCCTCAATTCTTTCATTTTCACATGGGCAACAGGATAAAATGGATCCTAAAATTTGTTGGGCAATTTCTCCTGAGTACGCCGATACCTCATATGTGGGGGTAAACCACTGTTTGGGTGCACGGCAAGGCTCGGAAGGGGAGGCATGCCATTTGACTTTTTGAATGGAAAATTAGCTCCAATCGTTAGCGGACACCATGTCGCGTTTGGAGAGCCCCTGTGTGTCTAAACATTGGAGCTCCCCTACAAGTGACCCAATTTTGGAAACTAGACCCCCCAAGGAACTTATCTAGATGCATAGTGAGCACTTATAACCCCCAGGTGCTTCACAGAAGTTTATAACGCAGAGCCGTGAAAATAAAAAATAATTTTTCTTTCCTCAAAAATGATTTTTAGCCCAGAATTTTTTATTTTCCCAAGGGTAATAAGAGAAATTGGACCCCAAATGTTGTTGTCCAGTTTGTCCTGAGTACGAGGATACCCCATATGTGGGGGTAAACCACTGATTGGGCGCACGGCAGGGCTCGGAAGGGAAGGCACGCCATTTGGCTTTTTGAATGGAAAATTAGCTCCAATCATTAGCGGACACCATGTCGCGTTTGGAGAGCCCCTGTGTGCCTAAACATTGGAGCTCCCACACAAGTGACCCCATTTTGGAAACTAGACCTCCCAAGGAACTAACCTAGATGTGTGGTGAGCACTTTGAACCCCCAAGTGCTTCACAGAAGTTTATAACGCAGAGCCATGAAAATAAAAAATAATTTTTCTTTTCTCAAAAATGATTTTTTAGCCCACAATTTTTTATTTTCCGAAGGGTAACAGGAGAAATTGGACCCCAAAAGTTGTTGTCCAGTTTCTCCTGAGTACGCTGATACCCCATATGTGGGGGTAAACCACTGTTTTGGCACGCGTTGGGGTTCGGAAGGGAAGTAGTGACGTTTTGAAATGCAGACTTTGATGGAATGCTCTGCGGGCGTCAGGTTGCTTTTGCAGAGCCCCTGATGTGCCTAAACAGTAGGAACTCCCCACAAGTGACTCCATTTTGGAAACTAGACCCCCAAGGGAACTTATCTAGATGTGTGGTGAGCACTTTAAACCCCCAAGTGCTTCACAGAAGTTTATAACGCAGAGCCGTGAAAATAATGTGTTTCCTTTCCTCAAAAATATTTTTTTAGCCCAGAATTTTTTATTTTTGCAAGAGTAACAGGAGAAATTGGACCCAAAAGTTGTTGTCCAGTTTCTCCTGAGTACGCTGATACCCCATATATGGGGGTAAACCACTGTTTGGGCACATGCCGGGGCTCGGAAGGGAAGTAGTGACGTTTTGGAATGCAGACTTTGATGGAATGGTCTGCGGGCATCATGTTACGTTTGCAGAGCCCCTGATATGCCTAAACAGTAGAAACCCCCCACAAGTGACCCCATTTTGGAAACTAGACCCCCCAAGGAACTTATCTAGATGTGTGGTGAGCACGTTCAACCCCCAAGTGCTTCACAGAAGTTTACAACGCAGAGCCGTGAAAATAAAAAATCATTTTTCTTTCCTCAAAAAAGATGTTTTAGCAAGCAATTTTTTATTTTCACAAGGGTAACAGGAGAAATTGGGCCCCAATATTTGTTGCCCAGTTTGTTGTGAGTGTGCTGGTACCCCATATGTGGGGGTAAACCACTGTTTGGGCACACGTCAGGGCTCGGAAGGGAAGTAGTGACATTTGAAATGCAGACTTTGATGGAATGGTCTGCGGGCGTCACATTGCATTTGCAGAGCCCCTGATGTGCCTAAACAGTAGAAACACCCCACAAGTGACCCCATTTTGGAAACTAGACCCCCGAAGGATCTTATCTAGATGTGTGGTGAGCACTTTCAACCCCCAAGTGCTTCACAGAAGCTAATAACGCAGAGCCGTGAAAATAAAAAATAATTGTTCTTTCCTCAAAAATTATGTTTTAGCAAGTAATTTTTTATTTTTGCAAGGGTAACAGGAGAAATTGGACCCCAACAGTTGTTGCCCAGTTTGTCCTGAGTATGCTGGTACCCCAAATGTGGGGGTACAACACTGTTTGGGCGCACGTCGGGGCTTGGAAGGGAGGGAGCACCATTTGACTTTTTGAACGCAAGATTGGCTGGAATCAATGGTGGCGCCATGTTGCGTTTGGAGACCCCTGATGTGCCTAAACAGTGGAAACCCCTCAATTCTAACTTCAACACTAACCCCAACACACCCCTAATCCTAATCCCAACTGTAGCCATAACCCTAATCACAACCCTAACCCCAACACACCCCTAACCACAACCCTAATCGCAACACACCCGTAACCCTAATTCCAACCCTAATCCTAACCCTAATCCCAACCCTAACCCTAATCCCAACCCTAACCACAACTGTAACCCCAACGCACCCCTAACCCTATCCGTAACCCTAACCACAAGCCTAATCTTAACCCTATTTCCAACCCTAGCCCTAATTCCAACCCCAACTCTAATTCCAACCCTAACCCTAAGGCTATGTGCCCACGTTGCGGATTCATGTGAGATTGTTCCGCACGATTTTTGAAAAATCTGCAGGTAAAAGGCACTGCGTTTTACCTGCGGATTTACAGCAGATTTCCAGTGTTTTTTTGTGCGGATTTCACCTGCGGATTCCTATTGAGGAACAGGTGTAAAACGCTGCGGAATCCGCACAAAGAATTGACATGCTGCGGAAAATACAACGCAGCGTTTCTGCACGGAATTTTCCGCACCATGGGCACAGCGGATTTGGTTTTCCATAAGTGTACATGGTACTGTAAACCTGATGGAAAACTGCTACGAATTCGCAGCGGCCAATCCACTGCGGATCCGGCCAATCCGCTGCGGATCCGCGGCCAATCCGCTGCGGATCCGCAGCCAAATCCGCACTGTGTCCACATGCCATAACCCTACCCCTAACCCTAACCCTACCCGTAACCCTAACCCTAACCCTACCCCTAGTTCTAACCCTAGTTCTAACCCTAACCCTAGTGGAAAAAGAAAAAAAAATATTTTCTTTATTTTATTATTGTCCCTACCTATGGGGGGGGGGTTTTATTTATTTTTTTTATTTTGATCGCTGTGATAGAACCTACCACAGCGATCAAAATGTACTTTGTAATGAATCTGCCGGCCGGCAGATTCGGCGGGCGCACTGAGCATGCGCCCGCCATTTTGGAAGATGGCGGCGCCCATGGAGGAGGCGGACGGGCACCGGGAGCCTCGGTAAGTATAAGGGGGGAGAGATCGGGGCACGGGGGGGCGTCGGAGCACGGGGGGGTGACATAGGAGCACGGGGGGAGCGGACAGGAGGACGGGGGAGCGGAGCACAGGACGGAGGGGACTACGGGACAGATCGGTGGCTTGGGGGGGCGATCGGTGGGGTAGGGGGGGGTCACTTCAGTATTTCCAGCCATGGCCGATGATATTGCAGCATCGGCCATGGCTGGATTGTAATATTTCACCAGTTTTTTAGGTGAAATATTACAAATCGCTCTGATTGGCAGTTTCACTTTCAACAGCCAATCAGAGCGATCGTAGCCACGGGGGGGTGAAGCCACCCCCCCTGGGCTGAAGTACCACTCCCCCTGTCCCTGCAGAACGGGTGAAATCGGAGTTAACCCTTTCACCCATTCTGCAGCGACGCGATCATTCCATGATGCCACATAGGCGTCATGGGTCGGATTGGCACGGGTTTTCATGATGCCTACGTGGCGTCATGGGTCGGGAAGGGGTTAATAGCCAGGAGCGGGTCCATGGTTATTGGCCTCCCTGTTGTGAATTAGACTTTTTGGCTCCCTCTTGTGGTCACTAGTGGTATGACTCTGGGATTGTCTTTTTTTCTGTTTGGCACTCACCTGGGTCGTTAGTCCAGGGGTGTTGCTATATAAACTTCCTGGATCCTTAGTCCAGTGCCTGGCATCGTTGTAATCAGATCCTTCTGTTGCTCCTGTCTGCTGGTCCTGGCTCTTGCAAAATTAAGCTAAGTCTTGCTTCTTTGTTTTTTGAGTTACTTGCTTTGCTACTATTTTTGTCCAGCTTGTACTAAATGTGATTTCTGACCTTGCTGGAAGCTCTAGGGGGCTGGTGTTCTCCCCCCGGCCGTTAGACGGTTCGGGGGTTCTTGAATATCCAGCGTGGATATTTTAATAGGGTTTTTGCTGACCATATAAGTCATCTTACTATATTCTGCTATTAGCTAGTGGGCCTCTCTTTGCTAAATACCTAGCTCATTCTTATGTTTGTCTTTTCCTCTTACCTCACCGTTATTTGTTGGGGGCTTGTATCCAACTTTTGGGGTCTTTTCTCTGGAGGCAAGAAAGGTCTTTCTTTTCCCTTCTAGGGTTAGTTAGTTCTCCGGCTGGCGCGAGACGTCTAGAACCAACGTAGGCACGTTCCCCGGCTACTTCTATTTGTGGTGCTAGGATTAGATATATGGTCAGCCCAGTTACCACTGCCCTATGAGCTTGTTTTCTGTGTTTGCAGACTTGGTATTGATTCCTGAGACCCTCTGCCATTGGGGTCTGCCAGGCCGACATTGAATGTTTAATGCATTGCAGAAGTGGGATATAAGAAAGGAAATTCTGAATTTTTTTTGTTATTTTTTTTCCTCTCTTCCTCCCCTTTACCTCTGAGTGGCTTGAGCTTGCTGCAGACATGAATGTCCAGACCTTGATTACAAGTGTGGACCAGCTTGCTGGTCGTGTGCAAAGCATACAAGATTTTGTTACCAGTAGTCCTATGTCTGAACCTAAAATACCTATTCCTGAACTGTTTTCTGGAGACCGATTTAAGTTTAGGAATTTCAGGGATAATTGTAAGTTGTTTCTATCTCTGAGACCCCGTTCATCTGGAGACTCTGTTCAGCAAGTTAAAATTGTTATCTCTTTTTTACGGGGCGACCCTCAGGATTGGGCCTTCTCGCTAGCGCCAGGAGATCCGGCATTGGCAAATATTGATGCGTTTTTTTCTGGCGCTCGGATTGCTTTACGAGGAACCCAATCTTGAGGTTCAGGCAGAAAAAGCCTTGCTGGCTATTTCTCGGGGCCAGGATGAAGCTGAAGTGTATTGCCAAAAATTTCGGAAATGGTCCGTGCTTACTCAGTGGAATGAGTGTGCTCTGGCCGCAAACTTCAGAAATGGCCTTTCTGAAGCCATTAAGAATGTGATGGTGGGTTTCTCCATTCCTACAAGTCTGAATGATTCCATGGCGCTGGCTATTCAAATTGACCGGCGTTTGCGGGAGCGCAAAACCGCTAATCCTCTGGTGGTGTTGTCTGAACAAACACCTGATTTAATGCAATGTGATAGAATTCAGACCAGAAATGAGCGGAAAAATCATAGACGTCAGAATGGGTTGTGTTTTTACTGTGGTGATTCTACACATGTTATATCAGCATGCTCTAAACGCCTAACAAGGGTTGTTAGTCCTGTCGCCATTGGTAATTTGCAACCTAAATTTATTTTGTCTGTGACTTTAATTTGCTCATTGTCCTCTTACCCTGTTATGGCGTTTGTGGATTCAGGTGCTGCCCTGAGTCTTATGGATCTGTCATTTGCCAAGCGTTGTGGTTTTGTTCTTGAGCCGTTGGTTAATCCTATCCCTCTGAGGGGTATTGATGCTACGCCATTGGCGGAAAATAAACCGCAGTTTTGGACACAGGTAACCATGTGCATGACTCCTGAACATCGGGAGGTGATTCGTTTTCTTGTTCTGCATAAAATGCATGATTTGGTCATTTTGGGTCTGCCATGGTTACAGACCCATAATCCAGTCTTGGATTGGAAGGCAATGTCTGTGTCAAGTTGGGGTTGTCAGGGTATTCATGGTGATTCCCCGCCGGTGTCTATTGCTTCCTCTACTCCTTCGGAAGTTCCTGAGTATTTGTCTGATTATCAGGATGTGTTCAGCGAGTCCAGGTCCAGTGTTCTGCCTCCTCATAGGGACTGTGACTGTGCCATAGATTTGATTCCAGGTAGCAAATTTCCTAAGGGAAGACTATTTAACCTGTCTGTACCTGAGCATACCGCAATGCGTTCGTATATCAAGGAATCTCTGGAGAAGGGGCATATCCGTCCTTCCTCTTCCCCTCTTGGTGCGGGATTCTTTTTTGTGGCCAAGAAGGACAGATCTTTGAGACCTTGTATTGACTATCGGCTTTTGAATAAAATCACTGTTAAATTTCAGTATCCTTTGCCTCTGTTGTCAGACTTGTTTGCCCGAATTAAAGGTGCCAAGTGGTTTACCAAGATAGATCTTCGTGGTGCGTACAACCTTGTGCGTATTAAGCGAGGAGATGAATGGAAAACCGCGTTTAATACGCCCGAAGGTCATTTTGAGTACTTGGTGATGCCTTTTGGGCTCTCTAATGCTCCTTCAGTGTTTCAGTCCTTTATGCATGATATTTTCCGGAAGTATCTGGATAAATTTATGATCGTTTATCTGGATGATATTCTGGTTTTTTCTGATGACTGGGACTCGCATGTAGAGCAGGTCAGGATGGTGTTTCAGGTTTTGCGTGAGAATGCTTTATTTGTTAAGGGCTCAAAGTGTCTCTTTGGAGTACAGAAGGTTCCCTTTTTGGGGTTTATTTTTTCCCCTTCTGCGGTGGAGATGGACCCAGTCAAGGTCCGTGCTATTCATGATTGGACTCAACCCACGTCAGTTAAGAGTCTTCAGAAGTTCTTGGGTTTTGCTAACTTCTACCGTCATTTTATTGCTAATTTTTCTAGCATTGCTAAACCTTTGACGGATATGACCAAGAAAGGTTCTGATGTTGCTAACTGGGCTCCTGCAGCCGTGTAGGCTTTCCAGGAGTTGAAGCGCCGGTTTACTTCGGCGCCTGTTTTGTGCCAGCCTGATGTCTCACTTCCCTTTCAGGTTGAAGTGGATGCTTCTGAGATTGGGGCAGGGGCCGTTTTGTCGCAGAGAGGCCCTGGTTGCTCTGTGATGAGACCTTGTGCCTTTTTCTCGAGGAAGTTTTCGCCTGCTGAGCGGAATTATGATGTTGGCAATCGGGAGTTGTTGGCCATGAAGTGGGCATTTGAGGAGTGGCGTCATTGGCTCGAGGGTGCTAAGCATCGTGTGGTGGTCTTGACTGATCACAAAAATCTGATGTATCTCGAGTCTGCTAAACGCCTTAATCCGAGACAGGCCCGCTGGTCATTGTTTTTCTCCCGTTTTGACTTTGTGGTCTCGTATTTACCAGGTTCAAAGAATGTGAAGGCTGATGCTCTTTCAAGGAGCTTTGTGCCTGACTCTCCGGGAGTCGCAGAACCAGTTGGTATTCATAAAGAGGGAGTTATCTTGTCAGCCATTTCTCCGGATTTGCGACGTGTGTTGCAGAGATTTCAGGCTGGTAGACCTGACTCTTGTCCACCTGACAGACTGTTTGTTCCTGATAAGTGGACCAGCAGAGTCATTTCCGAGGTTCATTCCTCGGTGTTGGCAGGGCATCCGGGAATTTTTGGCACCAGAGATCTGGTGGCTAGGTCCTTTTGGTGGCCTTCCTTGTCACGGGATGTGCGGTCGTTTGTGCAGTCCTGTGGGACTTGTGCTCGGGCTAAGCCTTGCTGTTCGCGTGCCAGCGGGTTGCTCTTGCCCTTGCCTGTCCCGAAGAGGCCTTGGACACACATTTCCATGGATTTCATTTCAGATCTCCCGGTGTCTCAGGGCATGTCTGTCATCTGGATGGTATGTGATCGCTTTTCTAAGATGGTCCATTTGGTACCTTTGCCTAAGCTGCCTTCCTCTTCCGATCTGGTTCCTGTGTTCTTTCAGAATGTGGTTTGTTTACACGGCATTCCTGAGAATATTGTGTCTGACAGAGGATCCCAGTTTGTTTCCAGGTTCTGGCGATCCTTTTGTGCTAGGATGGGCATTGAGTTGTCGTTTTCGTCTGCCTTTCATCCTCAGACTAATGGACAAACGGAGCGAACTAATCAGACTCTGGAGGCTTATTTGAGGTGTTTTGTTTCTGCGGATCAGGATGATTGGGTGACCTTCTTGCCGTTTGCTGAGTTTGCCCTTAATAATCGGGCTAGTTCCGCTACATTGGTTTCGCCATTTTTCTGCAACTCTGGTTTCCATCCTCGTTTTTCCTCGGGACATGTGGAGCCTTCTGACTGTCCTGGGATAGATTCTGTGGTGGATAGGTTGCAGCAGATCTGGAATCATGTGGTGGACAACTTAAAGTTGTCACAAGAGAAGGCTCAGCGTTTTGCCAACCGCCGCCGCGGTGTGGTCCCCGACTTCGTGTTGGGTATTTGGTATGGCTGTCTTCTCGATTTGTTCCTATGAAGGTCTCCTCTCCTAAATTTAAGCCTCACTTCATCGGTCCTTACAAGATATTGGAAATCCTTAATCCTGTGTCCTTTCGCTTGGATCTTCCTGTGTCGTTTGCCATTCACAACGTGTTCCATAGGTCTTTGTTGCGGCGGTACGTTGTACCTGTGGTTCCTTCTGTTGAGCCTCCTGCTCTGGTGTTGGTTGAGGGCGAGTTGGAGTATGTGGTGGAGAAGATCTTGGATTCTCGTCTCTCCAGGCGGAGGCTTCAGTATCTGGTCAAGTGGAAGGGCTATGGTCAGGAGGATAATTCCTGGGTGGTTGCCTCTGATGTGCATGCGGCCGATTTAGTTCGTGCCTTTCACGCTGCTCATCCTGATCGCCCTGGTGGTCTTGGTGAGGGTTCGGTGACCCCTCCTTAAGGGGGGGGTACTGTTGTGAATTAGACTTTTTGGCTCCCTCTTGTGGTCACTAGTGGTATGACTCTGGGATTGTCTTTTTTCTGTTTGGCACTCACCTGGGTCGTTAGTCCAGGGGTGTCGCTATATTAACTTCCTGGATCCTTAGTCCAGTGCCTGGCATCGTTGTAATCAGATCCTTCTGTTGCTCCTGTCTGCTGGTCCTGGCTCTTGCAAAATTAAGCTAAGTCTTGCTTCTTTGTTTTTTGAGTTACTTGCTTTGCTACTATTTTTGTCCAGCTTGTACTAAATGTGATTTCTGACCTTGCTGGAAGCTCTAGGGGGCTGGTGTTCTCCCCCCGGCCGTTAGACGGTTCGGGGGTTCTTGAATATCCAGCGTGGATATTTTAATAGGGTTTTTGCTGACCATATAAGTCATCTTACTATATTCTGCTATTAGCTAGTGGGCCTCTCTTTGCTAAATACCTAGCTCATTCTTATGTTTGTCTTTTCCTCTTACCTCACCGTTATTATTTGTTGGGGGCTTGTATCCAACTTTTGGGGTCTTTTCTCTGGAGGCAAGAAATGTCTTTCTTTTCCCTTCTAGGGTTAGTTCGTTCTCCGGCTGGCGCGAGACGTCTAGAACCACCGTAGGCACGTTCCCCGGCTACTTCTATTTGTGGTGCTAGGATTAGATATATGGTCAGCCCAGTTACCACTGCCCTATGAGCTGGTTTTTTGTGTTTGCAGACTTGGTATTGATTCCTGAGACCCTCTGCCATTGGGGTCATAACACCTCCCCCTGGCTACAAACATCTGCCCCCAGCCACCCCAGAAAAGGCACATCTGGAAGATGCGCCTATTCTGGCACTTGGCCACTCTCTTCCCACTCCTGTGTAGCTGTGGGATATGGGGTAATGAAGGGTTAATGTCACCTTGCTATTGTAAGGTGACATTAAGCCAGATTAATAATGGAGAGGCGTCAATTATGTCACCTATCCATTATTAATCCAATCGTACGAAATGGTTAGGAAAACACACACACACACACACACACATTATTTTAATGAAATAAAGACATGTTGTTGTAATATTTTATTAGACTCTTAATCCACCTGAAGACCCTTGTCACCTGAAACAAAGTTTAAAAAAACAAACAACAATATTCCTTACCTTCCGTCATTCTGTCCCACGTTGTAAATCTATCTGAAAGGGTTAACTAGTTTTACAAGCAGAAGCCTGTTAATGCAGGCGCCCCTGCCTGTAAAAACCCAGGGAATGAATGGATTGGAGGGGAATGTGTTGTGATTTTGCTTTTTGCTCCCTCTAGTGGTCATTAGTGATTTGACTCTGGAGCGTCTGTCTTTTTCTATATCCTCACCTGGGCCGTTAGTTCAGGGGCGTTGCTATATAAGCTCCCTGGACCTTCAGTTCAATGCCTGGCATCGTTGAAATCAGAGCTAATCTGTTGTGCTCTTGTCCTCTGATCCTGGTTCCTGTTTTTCAAGCTAAGTCTGCTTCTTTGCTTTTTGCTTTTGTTTTGTTTGGTATTTTTGTCCAGCTTGTTCCTATCTGTATCCTGACCTTTGCTGGAAGCTCTAGGGGGCTGGTGTTCTCCCCCCGGACCGTTAGACGGTTCGGGGGTTCTTGAATCTCCAGCGTGGATTTTTATAGGGTTTTTGTTGACCAGATAAGTTATCTTGCTATATTCTGCTATTAGTAAGCTGGCCTCTCTTTGCTGAACCTGGTTCATTTCTGTGTTTGTCATTTCCTCTTACCTCACCGTTATTATTTGTGGGGGGCTTGTATCTTGCTTTGGGGTCCCTTTCTCTGGAGGCAAGAGAGGTCTTTGTTTTCTTCTCCTAGGGGTAGTTAGATTCTCCGGCTGGCGCGAGTCATCTAGCGATCACCGTAGGCATGATCCCCGGCTACTTCTAGTGTTGGCGTTAGGAGTAGCTATTTGGTCAACCCAGTTACCACAGCCCTATGAGCTGGATTTTTGTATCTTGCAGACTTACACGTTCCTCTGAGACCCTGTCCACTGGGGTCATAACAGTATGCCAGGCCTGTATTAAATGTTTAATGCATTGCAGAAGTGGGATTATAAGAAAGAAAATTTTGAGGTTTTTTTTCCCTCTCTCATTTTTTTTTTTTCTTTTCCCCTTTACCTCAGAGTGGCTTAAGCTTGCTGCAGACATGAATGTCCAGACCTTGATTACAAGTGTGGACCAGCTTGCCGCTCGTGTGCAGGGTATACAAGATTATGTTACCAGAAATCCTAGGTCTGAACCCAAGATTCCGATTCCTGAACTGTTTTCAGGAGACCGATTTAAGTTTAGGAATTTCAGGAATAATTGTAAATTATTTTTGTCCCTGAAACCTTGTTCGTCTGGAGACTCTGCTCAACAAGTAAAAATTGTTATTTCATTCTTACGGGGTGACCCTCAGGATTGGGCTTTTTCGTTGGCGCCAGGAGATCCGGCATTGGCTGATATTGATGCGTTTTTTCTGGCGCTCGGTTTACTTTATGAGGAACCCAATCTTGAGATTCAGGCAGAGAAAGCCTTGCTGGCTATGTCTCAGGGCCAGGACGAGGCTGAGGTGTATTGCCAAAAATTTCGGAAATGGTCCGTGCTGACACATTGGAACGAGTGTGCACTGGCCGCTAATTTTAGAAATGGCCTTTCTGAGGCCATTAAGAATGTTATGGTGGGTTTTCCCATTCCCACAGGTCTGAATGATACCATGTCCCTGGCTATTCAAATTGACCGGCGGTTGCGGGAGCGCAAAACCGCAAATTCCCTCATGTTGTTGTCTGAACAGACACCTGATGTGATGCAATGTGATAGAAAAACCGCAAATTCCCTCATGGTGTTGTCTGAACGGACACCTGATTTAATGCAATGTGATAGAATCCTGACTAGAAATGAGCGGAAAATTCATAGACGCCGGAATGGCTTGTGCTACTACTGTGGTGATTCTACACATGTTATCTCAGCATGCTCTAAACGTATATCTAAGGTTGTTAGTCCTGTCACCGTTGGTAATTTGCATCCTAAGTTTATTCTGTCTGTAACTTTGATTTGCTCACTGTCATCGTATCCTGTCATGGCGTTTGTAGATTCAGGTGCTGCTCTGAGTCTTATGGATCTGTCATTTGCCAAGCGCTGTGGTTTTATTCTTGAACCATTAGAAAATCCTATCCCTCTTAGGGGTATTGATGCTCCGCCATTGGCAGAAAATAAACCGCAGTATTGGACACAGGTTACCATGTGCATGACTCCTGAACACCGCGAGGTGATACGTTTTCTCGTTCTACATAAAATGCATGATTTGGTTGTTTTGGGGCTGCCATGGTTACAGACCCATAATCCAGTCCTTGACTGGAAGGCTATGTCAGTATCTAGTTGGGGCTGTCGTGGTATTCATGAGGATTCCCTGCCTGTGTCTATTGCTTCTTCTACGCCTTCGGAAGTTCCGGAGTATTTGTCTGATTATCAGGATGTCTTCAGCGAGTCCAGGTCCAGTGCTCTGCCTCCTCATAGGGAATGTGACTGTGCAATAGATTTGATTCCAGGCAGTAAATTTCCTAAGGGAAGACTGTTTAATCTGTCGATACCTGAACATACCGCTATGCGTTCATATATCAAGGAGTCTCTGGAGAAAGGACACATCCGTCCGTCTTCTTCCCCTCTTGGTGCGGGATTCTTTTTTGTGGCTAAAAAGGACGGATCTTTGAGGCCTTGTATTGACTATCGGCTTTTAAATAAGATCACTGTCAAATTTCAGTATCCTTTGCCTCTGTTGTCGGACTTGTTTGCCCGGATTAAAGGTGCCAAGTGGTTTACCAAGATAGACCTTCGTGGTGCGTACAACCTTGTGCGCATTAAGCAAGGGGATGAATGGAAAACCGCATTCAATACGCCCGAAGGTCATTTTGAGTACTTGGTGATGCCTTTTGGGCTCTCTAATGCCCCTTCAGTTTTTCAGTCCTTTATGCATGACATTTTCCGGAACTATCTGGATAAATTTCTGATCGTTTATCTGGATGATATTCTGTTTTTTTCTGATAATTGGGACTCGCATGTGGAGCAGGTCAGGATGGTCTTTAAAATTTTGCGTGAAAATTCTTTGTTTGTCAAGGGCTCAAAGTGTCTCTTTGGTGTACAGAAGGTTCCCTTTTTGGGGTTCATTTTTTCCCCTTCTGCTGTGGAGATGGACCCAGTCAAGGTCCGAGCTATTCTTGATTGGACTCAGCCCTCGTCAGTTAAGAGTCTTCAGAAGTTCTTGGGTTTCGCTAACTTCTACCGTCGTTTTATCGCTAACTTTTCTGGCGTTGTGAAACCTTTGACGGATATGACCAAGAAGGGCTCCGATGTGGTTAATTGGGCTCCTGCTGCCGTGGAGGCTTTCCAGGAGTTGAAACGTCGGTTTACTTCGGCGCCTGTTTTGTGCCAGCCTGATGTCTCGCTTCCCTTTCAAGTTGAGGTGGATGCTTCAGAGATTGGAGCAGGGGCCGTTTTGTCGCAGAGAGGCCCTGGTTGCTCTGTTATGAGACCTTGCGCCTTTTTCTCTAGGAAGTTTTCGCCTGCGGAGCGAAATTATGATGTGGGCAATCGGGAGTTGTTGGCCATGAAATGGGCATTTGAGGAGTGGCGTCATTGGCTCGAGGGTGCTAAGCATCGTGTGGTGGTCTTGACTGATCACAAAAATCTGATGTATCTCGAGTCTGCTAAACGCCTGAATCCTAGACAGGCCCGCTGGTCATTGTTTTTCTCCCGTTTTGACTTTGTTGTCTCGTATTTACCAGGTTCAAAGAATATGAAGGTTTCCTCTCCCAAATTTAAACCTCGTTTTATTGGTCCTTACAAGATATTGGAAATTCTTAATCCTGTATCCTTTCGCCTGGATCTTCCTGTGTCGTTTGCTATCCACAACGTGTTTCATAGGTCCTTGTTGCGGCGGTACGTTGTGCCTGTGGTTCCTTCTGCTGAGCCTCCTGCTCCGGTGTTGGTTGAGGGCGAGTTGGAGTACGTGGTGGAGAAGATCTTGGATTCTCGTCTCTCCAGGCGGAGGCTTCAGTACCTGGTCAAGTGGAAGGGCTATGGTCAGGAAGATAATTCCTGGGTGGTCGCCTCTGATGTTCATGCGGCCGATTTAGTTCGTGCCTTTCACGCCGCTCATCCTGATCGCCCTGGTGGTCGGGGTGAGGGTTCGGTGACCCCTCACTAAGGGGGGGGTACTGTTGTGATTTTGCTTTTTGCTCCCTCTAGTGGTCATTAGTGATTTGACTCTGGAGCGTCTGTCTTTTTCTATATCCTCACCTGGGCCGTTAGTTCAGGGGCGTTGCTATATAAGCTCCCTGGACCTTCAGTTCAATGCCTGGCATCGTTGAAATCAGAGCTAATCTGTTGTGCTCTTGTCCTCTGATCCTGGTTCCTGTTTTTCAAGCTAAGTCTGCTTCTTTGCTTTTTGCTTTTGTTTTGTTTGGTATTTTTGTCCAGCTTGTTCCTATCTGTATCCTGACCTTTGCTGGAAGCTCTAGGGGGCTGGTGTTCTCCCCCCGGACCGTTAGACGGTTCGGGGGTTCTTGAATCTCCAGCGTGGATTTTTATAGGGTTTTTGTTGACCAGATAAGTTATCTTGCTATATTCTGCTATTAGTAAGCTGGCCTCTCTTTGCTGAACCTGGTTCATTTCTGTGTTTGTCATTTCCTCTTACCTCACCGTTATTATTTGTGGGGGGCTTGTATCTTGCTTTGGGGTCCCTTTCTCTGGAGGCAAGAGAGGTCTTTGTTTTCTTCTCCTAGGGGTAGTTAGATTCTCCGGCTGGCGCGAGTCATCTAGCGATCACCGTAGGCATGATCCCCGGCTACTTCTAGTGTTGGCGTTAGGAGTAGCTATTTGGTCAACCCAGTTACCACAGCCCTATGAGCTGGATTTTTGTATCTTGCAGACTTACACGTTCCTCTGAGACCCTGTCCACTGGGGTCATAACAGGAATGACCTGTAGTTACCTTGAGTCGCGGTGATGCGCCCTCTGCTGGATGTCTTCATATGAACTCGAGCATGGGAACTTTTACCAGGCTCGAGTTCATATAAGGACATCCAGCAGAGGGCGCCTCACTGCGACTCAAGGTAAATACAGGTCATTCCCCTCCAATCCATTCATTCCCTAGGTTTTACAGGCACGAGCACTGCTTTAGCAGAGCTCCTGGCTGTAAAATGAATTAACCCCTTCAGATGGATTTACTTCGTGGGACTTGACCTGAGTGACGGAAGGTATGAGATATTGTTGTTTTTTTATTTTTCCTTTGTTACAGAACGAGGGTCTTCAGGTGGATTACTGTTGTGAAATTGGATTCTGGGCTCCCCCGGTGGCCACTGGTGGAATTGAACTTGTGTGCATCATCCTCTCTGTTCACCTGTTCCCATCAGGATGTGGGAGTCTCTATATAACCTTGCTCCTCTGTCAGTTTCATGCCGGTCAACAATGTAATCAGAAGCCTTTCTTTGCATGTTCCTGCTACTAGACAACTCCCAGCTAAGTTGGACTTTCGTCCTTGTTTGTTTTTGCATTTTGTTCCAGTTCACAGCTGCTGTTTCGTTACTGTGTCTGGAAAGCTCTTGTGATCTGAAATTGCCACTCTGGTGTTATGAGTTAATACTAGAGTCTTAAAGTAATTTCTGGATGGTGTTTTGATAGGGTTTTCAGCTGACCATGAAAGTGCCCTTTCTGTCTTCCTGCTATCTAGTAAGCGGACCTCGATTTTGCTAAACCTATTTTCATACTACGTTTGTCATTTCATCTAAAATCACCGCCAATATATGTGGGGGCCTCTGTCTGCCTTTTGGGGAAATTTCTCTAGAGGTGAGCCAGGACTGTATTTTCCTCTGCTAGGATTAGTTAGTCCTCCGGCTGGCGCTGGGCGTCTAGGGATAAAACGTAGGCACGCTACCCGGCCACTGTTAATTGTGCGGCAGGTTTAGTTCATGGTCAGTTTAGATTCCATCTTCCAAGAGCTAGTTCTTATATATGCTGGGCTATGTTCTCTCGCCATTGAGAATCATGACAGATTACCAGTATAATAAAATATTACAACAACTGGGGTGGCTGGGGGCAGATGTTTGTAGCCAGGGGGGCCAATAACCATGGACCCTCTCTAGGCTATTAATATCTGCCCCCAGTCACTGGCTTTACTACTCTGGCGGAGAAAATTGCGCGGGAGCCCACGCCAATTTTTTCCGCCATTTAACCCTTTAATTTAATAGCTAGAGCGCCCAAATTTGACACAGACACTTCTTACATTACTGAAGAGGAATATGTAATAACAGAAGGGATATGAGATGATTTACTGTATGTAACCATGTCTCATATCCTGTCGGGTTTGTGAAGGAGAAATGAAAAGCCGGCAATTGAATTAGCGGCTTTTATGCTATCTAGCGCTGCATTAAATATAAATATACATATATAGGTGTCTCACTGATTATATATATATATATATATATATATATATATATATATATATATATATATATATATTATATAATATATAAAGCTGAATGTGTGTATGTATGTATGTGTGTATGTCCAGGATTGGCATCTGAACCGTCGCAGCTACAGCCACAAAATTTTGCACAGTCACACGTCTGGACCCCGAGAGCGTCATAGGCTATGTTGTGAGGTGAAATTTTAACCCCACGGGTTCCAATTCACCAAACAATTTTGCCCCTATCTACATAATGGGGAAAAAATGAAAGGAAAAGTGTTGGAGGCAAATTAACAGCTGCCAGATGTGAACAATGAGGACTTAAAGAATGAGAGCGATGGCGCCAAAGAGTATATACTGTACAGTTGCTAAAGTGGGGCCCCGACATGGGATAATCACCACACCACCACGGGGATATGAACACACACAAAATGCGCCACACACTACCACGTGCTTGAACACATATACCACCCTCAGCGCACATTTCACCACACATACACCAACCTCGCCACATAAAAGTCGAAACACAAAAGTCGCCGCTCAAAACTCGCCACGTGCAAAACTCGCCACACGCAAAACTTGCACACGCGGAAAAATTGCCACATGCACAAAAGTTGCAACACATGCAAAAGTTGCCTCACACAAAACTTGCACATACTCAAAACGCACCACACATAAAACTCGCCACGCGCAAATCTTGCTGCACACAACTTGCTACACTAACCTGTCACATGCAACTCGACACACAAAAAGTTGCTACACGCATGTCGCCACACAAAACTCATCTCACAAAAGTCGCTACATGCATGTCGCCACAAGCAACTCAACACACACAACTTGACACACGAAACTCGCCCTAAAACACACACAAGTCTGGTATTATCCTTCAAAAATAAAAATCTGATTAATAAGCAGACAAACTACAAGAGCAACAAATGTACCATATAGGAATCCGGCAGCTGTCAGTCACATGACCAGTCTATTATGTGTATGTGTGAGCTAATATATACTGCCAGGGGGTGGGCTTCCTGTTGGCTGGGGATTTATCAGGCTGCTATTTTAGCTTACAAATACTGAGGTAAAAATACTGACCAAATAACATGTGAACGAGGGCTAATACAGGAGGAGATGGTAATATAGGTTAAGAAATGCTTCTATTAGCTTAGTTTTTGCCTTTTAATAATTACATTTCTATCTATTTGTTTTGTGGTTTTTGTGTGCAGAATACATTTTTGTTAACACATTCTATTTTGCTAACAGCAATATATATATATATATATATATATATATATATATATATATATATATATATATATATATATATATATATACACACACACACACATATATATACATATATATATATACACACATATATATATACACATATATATATATACACACACACACATATATACATATATATATATACACACACACATATATATACATACACACACATATACATAGAATAGGTACATTATATATATATATATATATATATATATATATATATATGTACCTATTCTATGTGTATATATCTACTCTATTCTAACCTGTCAGTGTGATTTTACTGTACACCGCGCTGAATATTACCGGCTTGATTTTTCTCTTGTGAAATTTCTCATCATGCGCACCATAAACGCAAACGAAACGCAGGAAAACATGCATGTAAACACGTACAAACGCGGCGTTTTTTAACAGCATGCGTCAACGCATGCGTCAAAAAAACACCGCGTTTGTACGCGTTTATATGCGTTTTTTTCACCACTTGCGGATGCGTTTTAAACGCTGCGGATTTAAACGCAAATGTGAAACTAGCCTTATATAGCCTCAACGCTTTTCGCCTCTCTGGCTCATCAGGAGGCCCGATTTCATGTCATGTGTCTCGATGGTATGTGGTATGATATTGACCACGCTGCTGTTGCCCTCTGGGATGTGATCGTGCCAAAGTGTGTCCTCAGGGCCGGGATCCCATGTCAAGAGCCAGTCTGCTGGCCAAGCCAATCAACGTCTGCCAAAATGAGCCAGCAGGGTCTGAGGGACTCTACCCAGGGGATACAGCAGACGAAGTGATGTATCCCTTCCATACTCTACTGCAGGTTGGCCACTGTGAAGAAAATTGGAAATATGTCACCGGTTTACCAAAACAGAGAGGTGTAAGACGACTGCAGCATCTGATTTCTTCTACTCTTGCACTGATTTAGAAGCACTTCACCTTTATATTAAACATAAATACACCAAAGTTATCCTCTATACATGACTGTCACGGATCCCTCTCCGTGCTGCCACTAATTCGTCACATACCCGCTCTCAGCACGTGACTTGGGGTTGTGCCTGCAAGGGTTAATCTATCTCCCCACTCTCAGTCCAGCATTCAACCTCTGTCCTGTGCTGTAATGGGAGCATAAATCACACACGGCCCCCGTCCACACACCCGCTCATACACGCTGCCACCACTCACCGACTACACGGGCGATGAGTCCCGGAAATATTACTGATACTGTCTACCACTCATAAGTGTCATGATCTCCATGGCCAGAGAACTAGCATAAGTCTCTATAGGAACAAGCTCTTGGAAGATGTAACTGTACTGACCATGAACTAAACCTACCGCATCATCTAGAAGTAGCCAGGTAGCATGTCCTACTTTTTATCCCTATATGCCCAGCGCCGGCCGGAGAACTAAATAATGCTAGCAGAGGGAAATATAAGACCTGACTCACCTCTAGAGAAATGCCCAAAAGGAGACAGAAGCCCCCCACATATATTGGCGGTGATATGAGATGAAACAACAAACGCAGCAGGAAAATAGTTTTAGCAAATTTGAGGTCCGCTTTCTAGATAGCAGAAGACAGAAAGCATACTTTCATGGTCAGTAGAAAACCCTAACAAAACACATCCAGAAATTACTTTAGGACTCTGGCATTAACTCATAATACCAGAGTGGCAATTCCTGATCAACAAGAGCTTTCCAGACACAGTAACGAAACTGCAGCTGTGAACTGGAACCAAAATACAAAAACAAAACATGGACGAATGTCCAACTTATCTAGTAGATGTCTGGGAGCAGGAACAAGCACAGAGAGGCTTCTGATAACATTGTTGACCGGCAAGCATCTAACAGAGAAGCCAGGTTATATAGCGACACCCAGATCTAATCAGAACAGGTGAACAGGGAAGATGATGTCACAAGTTCAATTCCACCAGTAGCCACCGGGGGAGCCCAGAATCCAAATTCACAACAGTACCCCCCCCTCAAGGAGGGGGCACCGAACCCTCACCAGAACCACCAGGGCGATCAGGATGGGCCCTATGAAAGGCACGAACCAGATCAGAGGCATGAACATCAGATGCAGTGACCCAAGAATTATCCTCCTGGCCGTATCCCTTCCACTTGACCAGATACTGGAGTCTCCGTCTGGAAACACGGGAGTCTAGGATTTTTTCCACAACGTACTCCAACTCACCCTCAACCAACACCGGAGCAGGAGGCTCAACGGAAGGCACAACCGGTGCCTCATACCTGCGCAATAACGACCGATGAAAAACGTTATGAATAGAAAAGGATGCAGGGAGGTCCAAACGGAAGGAAACAGGGTTAAGAATCTCCAATATTTTATACGGACCGATGAACCGAGGCTTAAACTTAGGAGATGAGACCCTCATAGGGACAAAACGAGAAGACAACCACACCAAATCTCCAACACAAAGCCGAGGACCAACACGACGGTGACGGTTGGCAAAAAGCTGAGTCTTCTCCTGGGACAACTTTAAATTGTCCATCACCTGCCCCCAGATATGATGCAATCTCTCCACCACCGCATCCACTCCAGGACAATCCGAGGATTCCATCTGACCGGAGGAAAATCGAGGATGGAACCCCGAATTACAGAAAAACGGGGAAACCAAGGTGGCAGAGCTGGCCCGATTATTGAGGGCGAACTCCGCCAATGGCAAAAAAGCAACCCAATCATCCTGGTCAGCAGACACAAAACACCTCAGATATGTCTCCAGGGTCTGATTAGTCCGCTCGGTCTGGCCATTAGTCTGAGGGTGAAAAGCAGACGAAAAAGACAAATCTATGCCCATCCTAGCACAAAATGCCCGCCAAAATCTAGACACAAATTGGGTTCCTCTGTCAGAAACGATATTCTCAGGAATACCATGCAAACGAACAACATTTTGAAAAAACAGGGGCACCAACTCGGAAGAAGAAGGCAATTTGGGCAGGGGAACCAAATGAACCATCTTAGAAAAACGGTCACACACCACCCAGATGACAGACATCTTCTGAGAAACAGGCAGATCTGAAATAAAATCCATCGAGATGTGTGTCCAAGGCCTCTTAGGAATAGGCAAGGGCAACAATAATCCACTAGCCCGAGAACAACAAGGCTTGGCCCGAGCACAAACGTCACAAGACTGCACAAAGCCTCGCACATCTCGTGACAGGGAAGGCCACCAGAAGGATCTTGCCACCAAATCCCTGGTACCAAAAATTCCAGGATGACCTGCCAACGCAGAAGAATGCACCTCAGAGATGACTTTACTGGTCCAATCATCAGGAACAAACAGCCTATCAGGCGGACAACGATCCGGTCTATCCGCCTGAAACTCCTGCAAGGCCCGCCGCAGGTCTGGAGAAACAGCTGACAAGATAACTCCCTCCTTAAGAATACCTGTGGGGTCAGAGTTGCCAGGTGAATCAGGCTCAAAACTCCTAGAAAGGGCATCCGCCTTAACATTCTTAGAACCTGGTAGGTACGATACCACAAAATTAAACCGAGAAAAAAATAATGACCAGCGCGCCTGTCTAGGATTCAGGCGCCTGGCGGTCTCAAGATAAATCAAATTTTTGTGGTCAGTCAATACCACCACCTGATGTCTGGCCCCCTCGAGCCAATGGCGCCACTCCTCAAACGCCCACTTCATGGCCAAAAGCTCCCGATTCCCAACATCATAATTCCGCTCAGCGGGCGAAAATTTACGGGAAAAGAAGGCACAAGGCCTCATCACGGCGCAGTCAGAACTTTTCTGCGACAACACTGCCCCAGCTCCGATCTCAGAAGCGTCGACCTCAACCTGAAAAGGAAGAGTCACATCAGGCTGACGCAACACAGGGGCAGAAGAAAAACGGCGCTTAAGCTCCTGAAAGGCCTCCACAGCATCAGGGGACCAATTAGCAACATCAGCACCCTGTCTAGTCAAATCGGTCAATGGCTTAACGACATCCGAAAAACCAGAAATAAATCGACGATAAAAGTTGGCAAAGCCCAAAAATTTCTGAAGACTTTTAAGAGAAGAGGGCTGCGTCCAATCACAAATAGCTTGAACCTTGACAGGATCCATCTCAATGGAAGAGGGAGAAAAAATATATCCCAAAAAGGAAATTCTCTGAACCCCAAAAACGCACTTAGAACCCTTGACACACAGAGAATTAGACCGCAAAACCTGAAAAACCCTCTTAACTTGCCGGACATGAGAGTCCCAGTCATCCGAAAAAATCAGAATATCATCCAGATACACTATCATAAATTTATCCAAAAAATCGCGGAAAATATCATGCATAAAGGACTGGAAGACTGAAGGGGCATTAGAAAGACCAAAAGGCATCACCAAATACTCAAAGTGGCCCTCGGGCGTATTAAATGCGGTTTTCCACTCATCCCCCTGCCTGATCCGCACCAAATTATACGCCCCACGGAGATCAATCTTAGAGAACCACTTGGCCCCCTTTATGCGAGCAAACAAATCAGTCAGCAACGGCAATGGGTATTGATATTTAACCGTGATTTTATTCAAAAGCCGATAATCAATACATGGTCTCAAAGAGCCGTCTTTTTTTGACACAAAGAAAAAACCGGCTCCTAAGGGAGATGACGATGGACGAATATGTCCCTTTTCCAAGGACTCCTTTATATATTCTCGCATAGCAGTATGTTCAGGCACAGACAGATTAAATAAACGACCCTTTGGGTATTTACTACCCGGAATTAAATCTATAGCACAATCGCACTCACGGTGCGGAGGTAGTGAACCCAGCTTGGGTTCTTCAAAGACGTCACGATAATCAGACAGGAACTCAGGGATTTCAGAGGGAATAGATGATGAAATGGACACCAAAGGTACATCCCCATGAGCCCCCTTACATCCCCAGCTCAACACAGACATAGCTCTCCAGTCAAGGACTGGGTTGTGAGACTGCAGCCATGGCAATCCCAGCACCAAATCCTCATGTAGATTATACAGCACTAGAAAACGAATAGTCTCCTGGTGATCCGGATTAATACACATAGTCACTTGTGTCCAGTATTGTGGTTTATTATTAGCCAATGGGGTGGAGTCAATCCCCTTCAGAGGAATAAGAGTTTCCAAAGGCTCTAAATCATACCCACAACGATTGGCAAAGGACCAATCCATAAGACTCAAAGCGGCGCCAGAGTCGATATAGGCGTCAGTAGTAATAGATGACAAAGAGCAAATCAGGGTCACAGACAAAATAAATTTAGACTGTAAAGTGCCAATGGAAACGGATTTATCAAGCTTTTTAGTACGTTTAGAGCACGCTGATATAACATGAGTAGAATCCCCACAATAGAAACACAACCCATTTTTCCGTCTAAAATTCTGCCGCTCGCTTCTGGACAGAATTCTATCACACTGCATGCTTTCTGGCGTCTTCTCAGTGGATACCGCCAGATGGTGCACAGGTTTGCGCTCCCGCAGACGCCTATCGATCTGAATGGCCATTGTCATGGACTCATTCAGACCTGCAGGCACAGGGAACCCCACCATAACATCCTTAATGGCATCAGAGAGACCCTCTCTGAAAGTAGCCGCCAAGGCACACTCATTCCACTGAGTAAGCACAGACCATTTACGGAATCTTTGGCAGTAAATTTCAGCTTCATCTTGCCCCTGCGATAGGGACATCAAAGTTTTTTCTGCCTGAAGTTCCAAATGAGGTTCCTCATACAGCAAGCCCAAGGCCAAAAAAAACGCATCCACATTGCGCAACGCAGGATCCCCTGGTGCCAATGCAAAAGCCCAGTCTTGAGGGTCGCCGCGGAGCAAGGAAATCACAATCCCAACCTGCTGTGCAGAGTCTCCAGCAGAACGAGATTTCAGGGACAAAAATAGCTTACAATTATTTCTAAAATTCTGAAAGCTAGATCTATTCCCTGAGAAGAATTCCGGCAAAGGAATTCTCGGCTCAGATACCGGAGCATGAATAATAAAATCTTGCAAATTTTGTACTTTCGTGGTGAGATTATTCAAACCTGCAGTTACACTCTGAAGATCCATTATTAACAGGTGAACACAAAGCCATTCAAAGATTATAAGGAGAGAGAAAAAAAAAGAAAGACTGCAGCATAGACAGACTGGCAAGTGATCCAATTAAGAGCACAGAGGGAAAAAAAAAAAAAAAAAAACTCTCAGCAGACTTCTTATTTCTCTCCTTTCTCAGCCAAGGATTTTAACCCTTTAGTGGGCCGGTCAAACTGTCATGATCTCCATGGCCAGAGAACTAGCATAAGTCTCTATAGGAACAAGCTCTTGGAAGATGTAACTGTACTGACCATGAACTAAACCTACCGCATCATCTAGAAGTAGCCAGGTAGCATGTCCTACTTTTTATCCCTATATGCCCAGCGCCGGCCGGAGAACTAAATAATGCTAGCAGAGGGAAATATAAGACCTGACTCACCTCTAGAGAAATGCCCAAAAGGAGACAGAAGCCCCCCACATATATTGGCGGTGATATGAGATGAAACAACAAACGCAGCAGGAAAATAGTTTTAGCAAATTTGAGGTCCGCTTTCTAGATAGCAGAAGACAGAAAGCATACTTTCATGGTCAGTAGAAAACCCTAACAAAACACATCCAGAAATTACTTTAGGACTCTGGCATTAACTCATAATACCAGAGTGGCAATTCCTGATCAACAAGAGCTTTCCAGACACAGTAACGAAACTGCAGCTGTGAACTGGAACCAAAATACAAAAACAAAACATGGACGAATGTCCAACTTATCTAGTAGATGTCTGGGAGCAGGAACAAGCACAGAGAGGCTTCTGATAACATTGTTGACCGGCAAGCATCTAACAGAGAAGCCAGGTTATATAGCGACACCCAGATCTAATCAGAACAGGTGAACAGGGAAGATGATGTCACAAGTTCAATTCCACCAGTAGCCACCGGGGGAGCCCAGAATCCAAATTCACAACACATAAGGCTCACACACCTTAGGCTATAGATTCTTTAGAACATACAAGGTTCAACTTGTTAAAGTTTATGCTTTAATACAAAAGGTTCAGTGCTTACAGTAAAGAAAAAGGTATAAAAATATGGTAATAAAAAGACATACAACTATGCAAAACAGTATAAAATAAACAGGAGAAAACTTACAGAAATAGCTAACTTGTATTCTGCTTCTGCTCCTGAGGGGGCGGGGTGAATATGGAGTTGGTGGAACACATCAGCTTCGGCTGCCCTCACGTGTGAACAATTTTTAATGTATACAAGGCAAATTTATAGCGTCACCCTGAAGGTCAGATTTCTAGACCAGCCCCTCAAGTTGATATTCTAATTGCTTGTGTTTGATTGGACCACGGCTGCGCCCCCAATGAATATATTATATTCTCTGAGATTCTTTGTGTAAAGCTTCCCACAGATAGATAGTGTCAGGCTCTAATTGACATCTCTTTTCCAAGAGCTAGGAGGTGTAAAATGTTCCCTTTCTTCTTGGTTCCCAGCACGACCTTCTGGTGAGATTGGAGACAGAAGTCTGCTGTCTCAGGAAAATACATATTAACACCTGGGTGAGACCTGCAGCCTTCAGGACAGATGTTACATTATTACTAGTCACACAATAAACCTATACATAGTTCACTGCACACATATATATTTATACATATGTCACTACATTATACGTGCAGGCGCCTTGCACACATGGCCAAAGTGTGTCCTCAGGGCCGGGATCCCATGTCAAGAGCCAGTCTGCTGGCCCAGCCGATCAACATCTGACAAAATGAGCCAGCAGGGTCAGAGGGACACTACCCAGGGGATACAGTGGAGAAAGTGATATATCCCTTCCATACTCTACGGCAGGTTGGCCACTGTGAAGAAAATTGGAAATATGTCACACGTTTACCACGACAGAGAGGTGTAAGATAGGTGCTGGGACATACATTCTATAGGTTCTTAACTGTCGTAAGTCCGCAAGGACAGGGTCCTCTCCCCTCTGTACCAGTGTGTCACTGTAAACCTGTTTACTGTAAATGATATCTATAACTCTGTATGTAACCCCTTTCTCATGTACAGCACCATGGAATTAATGGTGCTATATAAATAAATAATAGTACAAGTCAAGAGCAGACAAAGGTATAGTTACTTGGAAACCATAAAACGGGGACCCACCACACCCAACGCTTTTCGCACTAGATGAAGTTTCGGAGGTGGACCACTGACACTAAGTGGAACAACCCCATGCTCCATAAGCCAGTTCTGTGAAGGGCTATCAGTAAAGGTGATGGATGCCTTAGCCCTGTATGACACTTCAGTTGACCTTGAGGCGGTCATGTCTCTGACTATCCGGGTGGATCGCCATCTTCGCCAGAGATATAAAGAGACACCCCAATGTGCAGTAGGTCCGGGGCCAAGGGAAACTTGGTCTGAGTCATCTGAGGAACCTATGCAGTTGGGTGGGGCAACTCATTCTGGAAAGCAGTCTGTTGTTCGGTGCAAAGGGGTGTGTTTTTGTTGTAAAAGAAAGGGCCATTTTGTGGGTGCATGTCATTCCCTATTTCACTGTAAACTGGAAAAATAAGGAGCGTGGGTTGCATAGTGGTTAGCAATCAGGTGTACATATCTCCTCCATTTTTTCTGTCTTCTGAAATCTATCTGGGCAAAAATAAAGTGGTTGTTTATGCCCTTCTGGACAGTGGGGTGGGGCCAGGTCTAGGGCCTCAAACCACATACACTGTCCAGACCTATAACCATAGTCTCCATTGACTCCACCCCCTTGAGGCAGGAGTATTTTACTTAAGTCGTCCGAGGGTTACATCTACAGGTAGGGGCCATGCACTCAGGAGGTATTTACTGTTATGTGCTTGAGGGTCTGCCCTCTCCTGTGGTTCTTGAACTTCCTTGGATCGCTCTGCACAACCCTCTGGTAGTTTGGCAGATTTGGGAGGTGGTAAAGAGGAGTGAGTATTGTGAAAGAGAATGCTTGGGCACCCGGCTTGCAAGGATGAATACCCAGTCCTTGCCTAAATATCTGTCTGACTTTTGGGGTGCGTTTTCGGAGCAGGCGCACCAAGAACTTCCTCCCCATTGTCCTTATGACTGCGCCATTAATCTTGTCCCTGAGGCCAAGCTGCCATAGAGCAGACAATACAATATCTCTGGTACAGAGAGGCAGGCCATGAAGGATATCACGCTGAAAGTTTGACAGAGGGTCATATCAGACTATCCTCATTCCCCATTGCTGCATTTTTTTTTATAAAGCAGAAAGTTGGAGGGTTATGACCCTGCCTAGATTTCCACAAATTCAATCAGATCACGGTCTGGGATCCGAATCCGCTCCCTCTCATGCCCGGACCTTTTAATCAGATTATAGGAGCAAAATGGTTTTCTAAACTGGATCTCAGGGGGCATATAATCTCATTCGTATTAAAGAAGCGAATGAGTAGAAAACAGCTTTTAATACACCAGAGGGACACTATGAGAACCTTGTGATGCCATTCAGATTGCCTAATGTTCCCGATGTCTTTCATCACTTTGTGACATCTTTAGTCACCTGGTAGGCAGATTTGTTGCAATCCATCTTGATGACATATTCATTTATTCACTTGACCTTGAGTCACATCAGGTACATGTCAGGCAGGTCTTATAGATACTCAGGGACAATTATTTGTCAAACAAGAGAGATGTATGTTCACGGTTGAAGAGATCCCTTTTCTACGGTATAAGTTATATTCCACCGGTTTTCGCATGGATCCAGCGAAAATTCAGGCAGTACTGGATTGGGATCGTCCTGAGGATTTAAAGGCATTACAAAGGTTTTTGAAGTGGTCCAGTCTGGTCAGGGAGGCATTCGATACCTTGAAGGAGTATTTTGCATCTGCACCGATTCTCATACAGCCTGACTTGTAGAAGTTAACAAGTCTTAAGTGGGGGATGTGTTGTCACAGTGTGTCTCTGGTAAATGGCATCCATGTGCATACTTTTGTAAAAAAAAACTGTCATCTGCGGATGGAAATTATGACATCGATAACAGAGAACTCTTGGAAATCAAGTGGGCCTTTCTGGAGGAGGCAGTTCATCCAGTTATGGTAATCACGGATCATAATAATCTCATATATCTAGAGTCTGCAAAACATTTGACGCCTCAACAGGCAAGATGGGCATTGTTTTTCATCAGGTTTAACTTTCTTGTTACATATAGTCCTGGGAACAGGAACATTAAGGCGGATGCCTTATATCATTGTTTTCCTGGAAGTGGAGATAATTGTGAGCTGGTTCTGATACTACAAAAAGGGTGGTTATTGCGTCTATGTGCTCCGATCTTGATAAAGAGGTTGTTGATGCTCAGGGGAACGCCTCTGCTGCCTGTCCATTAGAGAAACTGTACCTGTGAATCTCCGTCTGAGAGTTGTTAGTGAACATCATGATTCGGTCTTGGCCAGACATTCTGGTAATAAAGCCACCACTGATATTCTAACTCTGCATCTTTGGTGGTAAACGGTATATAAGGATGTTCATGAGTATCTAGCTGCCTGCTGTGTCTGTGAGCATTCTAAAACCTCTCATACTCATCCGTCTGGGTCTCTCCAACCATTGGCGATTCCCAGTAGACCTTGGACTCGTTTATAGGTTGATTTTATCACTGATCTACCCTTGTCGGCAGGTAATACTGGAATTTTGGTGGTGATGGACAGATTCAGTAAAATATCACATTTTATTGCGCTACTCAGTGTGCATAACGCCAAGACCTTGGTGCAAATTTTCATCTAAGAGATTGTAACATTACCTGGGATCCCTACCGATATTGTTTCTGACTGGGGGGTGCAGTTTATTTCCAAATTTGAGAGGGCGTTTTTAATCAGTTTGGGGAACCATCAGTCGTTCTCTTCAGCATTTCACCCGCAGTCTAATGGGCAAACTGAATGGGTTAATCAGAATCGGGAGACTTATCTTAGGTGTTTTGTGTGTGAGAATCAGGAGGATTGGGTAACCTACTTACCTCCAGCTGAATTCATCCTCAGTTCAGCTCATTTAATAGGGATTGTTCTTCTGGAATACAGTTTTTATCATCAATTACGTCTGCGTGGCAAAGCGTTCTTGATAGAGTTGAGCGAATATGTTCGGAAAACGATCGCCAAACATAAATTCGGCACGAATATGGTACATTCGGATTCATGATCAGTAACACGAGCATTTTTCTTAAAATCCAAAAAAGTCGGTATTATTCGGTTAAAGACAGAATAAAAGCCGGTAATTCATGTGCTGCATTCAGTAAAATCACAGCGTGACAGGTTGCAGTAGAATAGATAGAATAGATACAGTTAGGTCCATATATATTTGGACAGAGACAACATTTTTCTTATTTTGGTTATAGACATTACCACAATGAATTTTAAACAAAACAATTCCGATGCAGTTGAAGTTCAGACTTTCAGCTTTCATTTGAGGGTATCCACATTAAAATTGGATGAAGATTTTAGGAGTTTCAGCTCCTTAACATGTGCCACCCTGTTTTTAAAGGGACCAAAAGTAATTGGACAGATTCAATAATTAAAAATAAAATGTTCATTTTTAGTACTTGGTTGAAAACCCTTTGTTGGCAATGACTGCCTGAAGTCTTGAACTCATGGACATCACCAGACGCTGTGTTTCCTCCTTTTTGATGCTCGGCCAGGCCTTCACTGCGGTGGTTTTCAGTTGCTGTTTGTTTGTGGCCTTTCTGTCTGAAGTTTAGTCTATAACAAGTGAAATGCTGCTCAATTGGGTTGAGATCAGGTGACTGACTTGGCCATTCAGGAATATTCCACTTCTTTGATTTAATAAACTCCTGAGTTGCTTTGGCTTTATGTTTTGGGTCATTGTCCATCTGTAGTATGAAACGACGACCAATCAGTTTGGCTGCATTTGGCTGGATCTGAGCACACAGTATGGCGGCTCTGAATACCTCAGAATTCATTCTTGTGTCACATCATCCATAAACACTAGTGACCCAGTGCCACTGGCAGCCATGCATGCCCAAGCCATCACACTGCCTCCGCCGTGTTTTACAGATGATGTGGTATGCTTTGGATCATGAGCTGTACCACGCCTTCGCCATACTTTTCTCTTTCCATCATTCTGGTAGAGGTTGATCATGGTTTCATCTGTCCACAGAATGTTCTTCCAGAACTGTGCTGGCTTTTTTAGATGTTTTTTAGCCTTTTTCTTCTTGATGCTTATGAGTGGCTGCACCGTGCAGTGAACCCTCTGTAGTTACTGTCATGCAGTCTTCTCTTTATGGTAGATTTGGACATTGATACGCCGACCTCCTGGAGAGTGTTGGTCACTTGGTTGGCTGTTGTGAAGGGGTTTCTCTTCACCATGGAGATTATTCTGTGATCATCCACCACTGTTGTCTTCCGTGGGCGCCCAGGTCTTTTTGCATTGATGAGTTCACCAGTGCTTTCTTTCTTTCTCAGGATGTACCAAACTGTAGATTTTGCCACTCCTAATATTGTAGCAATTTCTCGGATGGATTTTTTCTGTTTTCACAGCTTTAGGGTGGCTTGTTTCACCTGCACGGAGAGCTCCTTTGACCGCATGTTTACTTCACAGCAAAACCTTCCAAATGCAGCACCACACCTCAAATCAACTCCAGGCCTTTTATCTGCTTAATTGAGAATGACATAACGAAGGGATTGCCCACACCTGTCCATGAAATAGCCTTGGAGTCAATTGTCCAATTACTTTTGGTCCCTTTAAAAACAGGGTGGCACATGTTAAGGAGCTGAAACTCCTAAACCCTTCATCCAATTTTAATGTGGATACCCTCAAATGAAAGCTGAAAGTCTGAACTTCAACTGTATCTGAAATGTTTTGCTTAAAATTCATTGTGGTAATGTCTATAACCAAAATTAGAAAAATGTTGTCTCTGTCCAAATATATATGGACCTAACTGTATATCTTGTAAATTGTGAGCCCTCGCGGGCAGGGTCCTCTCTCCTCCTGTACCAGTTATGACTTGTATTGTTTAAGATTATTGTACCTGTTTTATTATGTATACCCCTCCTCACATGTAAAGCGCCATGGAATAAATGGCGCTATAACAATAAATAATAATACTGTGAGGCAGTGACTGGTGTTACATGTGAGGGTCGCTGTATGTTCCCCCCAGGATGCGCACGGAGGCGTATTGAGGCCATACATGAGTACATTGCAGTCACAGACGTAGCTGTGATTGCAATACGGAATAAAAGTAAGTGTTAATCTTGGGCAAACGATTTGTCCAAGGCAGATTTAAGAAAACCTATGGGCTTTTGTGTTTTGAAACGGACTAGAGGACAGTAGTGGTGCAGTACGTTTCATTCCCAGCCCGGGTTTTCCATGTGGCCCAAGGCCACAGATTCTAGTTAAAAATCCTGCAGTAAAGGGTTTGGGTGTGTCAGGTTCAGGGTCAGTTTGGGGTTGGCAGGAGTACAGAACAGGAGGCTCTGCAGAGCTCCACCTGTGTGAGGCAACACAGGCCAGCAGAGCCAAACAGCCAAGACAGCTGAAAAGCCTGGTACCCACAGCATGCCCAGTGGTGAAGCTGCCCATGGCAACTGGTCTCAGAGGTGGACTGGCGTGTTTATTGGCTGCAAACTGAAGAACATGGTTCCCGGCTGTGATCCGGAGGATATTGTGTAGAGCTGTGAGTTGAAGATTAACACGGCGGTGCAGTTGCCCACGGCAACCAGTCACAAAGGTGGACTGGCGTATTTATTGGCTGTTTTCACTGCACAGCGAGGATACTGTTGCACTACCTATGGTGGCTGGAGTATGCAGGGCAGTGTGAACGGCATATCCCCAAAGAGTGCTGCATGTCGGTGAGCAAGCCTGCTGGGAGAATGGAGGAGCTTTTGAAGCAGTTAGTCATCAATCAGCAGCAGCAGGAGCTGCGGTTTTAGCGGCAGAAGCAAGAGGCATTGCAATTGTGGCAGTAGGAGCTGCAGTTACGGCAGCAACAAGAGGTGCTGCAGTTGCAGTGGCAGCTACCAGAGCATCAATAGTGTAAAGAGGAGACCCCCAAGGTGAGGTGCGATCAGCGTTGTAAATAGGAGACCCCTAAGATGAGGGGCGAACAGCGGTGTAAAGAGGAGACCCCTAAGGTAAGGGGCGATCAGAGGGTGTACCAGTGGTCCTTTGCAGGTCTCAGGCATATGACTTATGCAGTTGGTGGAGGAATGGCTCCAACCTGAGACTTTGACCCCGGCCCAGATGGTAGAGAGTGGTGGTCAACCGGCTGGTGAGGGCTCTGCCGGCCATCCTGCAGCATTGGGTGGGGCAAGGAGACATGGACGCTCTGGACCAGCTGATAACTTAGGTTAGATACAGCCACTCAGGACTTTGTACAGGAGTATGGGACAAGTTCACAAACCACTGTTGTGGCTAACCAGGACTGAGCCTGTGATGAGGGGGTAACCCAAGCTGAGGGTGACAAAAGTTCTGTTTCCCCTAAAGCGGCTCCAAGGTATAGTCGGGCCACAGCGATTAAGTGTTGGTGGTATCGAGGGCCCGGCATGTGGCTATCAACTGCCCCCTGATATCTGAATCCATGGACTGTATACCCACCATGTTTCTATGTATGCCCAGCCAGTCTGTGTGGGGGCCCCTCGGGGTGGGTGTGTGGTGGCCCCTTGGGGCAGGTGTGTGGTGGCCCCTTGGGGAGGCTGGGTGGTGGCCCCTCGGGGTGAGTGTGTGAGGATGGGTGTGTGGTGGCCCCTCGGGGCGGGTGTGTGAGGGCGGGTGTGTGGTGGCCCCCTGGGCAACTGTGTGGTGGCCCCTCGGGACGGGTGCGTGTTGGCCTCGGTGTGGGTGGGCAGTGGCCGCTCAAGCTGGGTGTGCGGTGGCCCCTTGGGGCGGGTGTGTGATGGCCTTTCATGGCCGTTATGTGGTGGCCCCTCGGGGCGGGTGTGTGGTGGCCCCTCGGGGTGGGTGTGTGAGGGCGGGTGTGCGGTGGCCCCTCGGGGCGGGTGTGTGAAGGCGGGTGTGTGGTGGCTCCCTGGGCAACTGTGTGGTGGCCCCTCGGGACGGGTGCGTGTTGGCCTCGGCGTGGGTGTGCGGTGGCCCCTCGGGGCAAGTGTGCGGTGGCCCCTCAGGGTGGGGGCTGGGCTCTCCTGCTCCGCTGACACCTGTAACAGATCCCTGTAGAATCTCCGGTGTCTCTGGGATCCTACAATCCGCCGTCATCTGTGAATTAGTTGTAATTCAATCGAGCGTGGCGGCCGTCCTCCATCGCTGCCTGATAACTGCAAGCGATGTCCTGATCTGTAAGTGAGTCTGGGAGATGTCAGCGGAGAGCTGATCTGGGAAGAGGAGACCAGGGCATTAAACATTCAGAACCTGGGGGGTCCAACAGCTGCAAACAGGCAAAGCCCCCCATACACCGGTCATTAGTGATGGTGGAGCCCTCCTGGTGCAGTCAGGTTGTCACTCAGCTTTGCAGAAATACTCTGCGCTTCCTCCAGATTGTCTTTCTGGAATACTCTGTGCTGCTGGAATGACCTGATTCTTACATTATATCTTTAGTTTGAGATGATTTCCACAAATTCAGCATGGCTGCGAGTGGTGTGCTGCAGTTGGCTGATAACTGTGGACAATAGCACGCACAGGTAATAACAGAATAGGGATCCGTTCTTTGCTCTGCAGCGGGGTCCTGTGTACCCGGGGCCCTGGAATATCCACACATGATGGCGCCTCATCCGCTGCTCTGAGCTAATCATTTATTGACAGGTAGGAGAGCGCTGACCCAGATCCAGCAGCACCAGGAGCGGCCCCCGGGGCTCTATCTGTAGATCTGCTCCAGTCCAGGTTGCATCAGCCCCGATGAGGAGAGAACAGAACAGTAAAAAACATTGAAAATGGAAAATGACCGAAGAAAGTCCTGCAGTCCTCCTGTCTGAGAAATTGGGTCCAAGACAATCCTCTGTGTGCGCCACGGCCTGCACTCCGGACCGATACAGTGTACCAGGAGAGATGTGTGCACATGGATGCTCCCCCACAGAGGATTATTCAGCCTGGATACATTGTAGCACGGTTATCTACACAGTAATTTACACCCTTTCCCTGTTTTTGATTGGGGGGGGGGGGGGGGGTTTACAGGAGGGCGGCTAAGTGGCAGCAAATCTGCCATTTCTCACCCTGAGAAATTCAGCTTACAGGGGACCGGGCACAGAGACAGGAGAGCAGACTTTGCTCTTATTTTATTCCTCTTGCCCTCAGTCCACCAGAGATGGACCTTCTTATTTAGGACCCATTCTCATAGTCTTTACCCTGTGAGCATCTCCATAAAAAGGATCCTATCGGGTGCAATAAATAAAATCATTTACCCTGCAGATTCTCTCCAAATGCAAACACTTCCTCTACAACCACTCCCCCTGCAGCATCTCTCCCTCTACAACCACTCCCCCTGCAGCATCTCTCCCTCTACAACCACTCCCCCTGCAGCATCTCTCCCTCTACAACCACTCCCCCTGCAGCATCTCTCCCTCTACAATCACTCCCCCTGCAGCATCTCTCCCTCTACAAACACTCCCCCTGCAGCATCTCTCCCTCTACAACCACTCCCCCTGCAGCATCTCTCCCTCTACAACCACTCCCCCTGCAGTATCTCTCCCTCTACAATCACTTTCCCTGCAGTATCTCTCTCTACAATCACTCCCCCTGCAGCCTCTCTCCCTCTACAATCACTCCCCCTGCAGCCTCTCTCCCTCTACAATCACTCCCCCTGCAGCCTCTCTCCCTCTACAATAACTCCCCCTGCAGCCTCTCTCCCTCTACAATCACTCCCCCTGCAGCCTCTCTCCCTCTACAATCACTCCCCCTGCAGCCTCTCTCCCTCTACAATCACTCCCCCTGCAGCCTCTCTCCCTCTACAATAACTCCCCCTGCAGCCTCTCTCCCTCTACAATCACTCCCCCTGCAGCCTCTCTCCCTCTACAATCACTCCCCCTGCAGCCTCTCTCCCTCTACAATAACTCCCCCTGCAGCCTCTCTCCCTCTACAATCACTCCCCCTGCAGCCTCTCTCCCTCTACAATCACTCCCCCTGCAGCCTCTCTCCCTCTACAATCACTCCCCCTGCAATAACTCACCCTGCAGCCTCTCTCCCTCTACAACCACTCCCCATGCAGCATCTCTCCCTCTACAATCACTCCCCCTGCAGCATCTCTCCCTCTACAATCACTCCCCCTGCAGCATCTCTCCCTCTACAACCACTCCTCCTGCAGCATCTCTCCCTCTACAACCACTCCCCCTGCAGCATCTCTCCCTCTACAATCACTCCCCCTGCAGCATCTCTCCCTCTACAATCACTCCCCCTGCAGCCTCTCTCCCTCTACAATAACTCCCCCTGCAGCCTCTCTCCCTCTACAACCACTCCCCCTGCAGCCTCTCTCCCTCTACAATAACTCCCCCTGCAGCCTCTCTCCCTCTACAATAACTCCCCCTGCAATAACTCACCCTGCAGCCTCTCTCCCTCTACAATCACTCCCCCTGCAATAACTCACCCTGCAGCCTCTCTCCCTCTACAATCACTCCCCCTGCAGCCTCTCTCCCTCTACAATCACTCCCCCTGCAGCCTCTCTCCCTCTACAATCACTCCCCCTGCAGCCTCTCTCCCTCTACAATCACTCCCCCTGCAATAACTCCCCCTGCAGCCTCTCTCCCCCTGCAATAACTCCCCCTGCAATAACTCTCCCTCTACAATCACTCCCCCTGCAGCATCTCTCCCTCTACAATCACTCCCCCTGCAGCATCTCTCCCTCTACAATCACTCCCCCTGCAGCATCTCTCCCTCTACAACCACTCCCCCTGCAGCATCTCTCCCTCTACAACCACTCCTCCTGCAGCATCTCTCCCTCTACAACCACTCCCCCTGCAGCATCTCTCCCTCTACAATCACTCCCCCTGCAGCATCTCTCCCTCTACAATCACTCCCCCTGCAGCATCTCTCCCTCTACAATCACTCCCCCTGCAGCATCTCTCCCTCTACAATCACTCCCCCTGCAGCATCTCTCCCTCTACAATCACTCCCCCTGCAGCATCTCTCCCTCTACAATCACTCCCCCTGCAGCATCTCTCCCTCTACAACCACTCCCCCTGCAGCATCTCTCCCTCTACAACCACTCCCCCTGCAGCATCTCTCCCTCTACAACCACTCCCCCTGCAGCATCTCTCCCTCTGCAATCACTCCCCCTGCAGCATCTCTCCCTCTACAATCACTCCCCCTGCAGCATCTCTCCCTCTACAATCACTCCCCCTGCAGCATCTCTCCCTCTACAACCACTCCTCCTGCAGCATCTCTCCCTCTACAACCACTCCCCCTGCAGCATCTCTCCCTCTACAATCACTCCCCCTGCAGCATCTCTCCCTCTACAATCACTCCCCCTGCAGTATCTCTCTCTCTCTACAATCACTCCCCCTGCAGCCTCTCTCCCTCTACAACCACTCCCCCTGCAGCCTCTCTCCCTCTACAATCACTCCCCCTGCAGCCTCTCTCCCTCTACAATCACTGCCTCTATAGTCTCTCTCCCTCTACAATTATTAATACAGTTTGGCATACTAGCTGGCTAATTCTAGCTACTGTCCCATCCCCTGATGTCTCCATATCTGCCGTGAAACATTTGGGTCACGTGTGCTTTAGTGAAATTTTCCAATCTGGAGTACAGAGTTGACAACTCGGGGTGCCAAGATTGCCTTGTGTAGACGTGTACTCCGGAGGACAGAGAATGAACGTCAATCCAATATTGCAGCCAGCGGGTAAGGAAAGGGTGAATCAAACACCCGAAAACCCCGCCTCTATGGTTGAAAATTGTTCCCTCCAAATTCAGGTGACAAGTTCCCTTTAAAAAGAAGGTGAAGGGCATGGAAGTAGTGAAACATCAATATCTGACAAAATAAAAAAAATCTTAACATAGTCAATATCTTTGTAACTCCGAACGTCTTCAAAAAAATGAATTCCTGCCTTTCCATTTGATTGGGCTAAACCTCTGTGCCTTTACTGTCTCCGCCACCTCCCCCAATACATCCTACTTTATTCTTAGTTGTTTTCCTTCATGTAGAATTAACCTACAAGGAAAGAAATGGTTTATTTTAATTCCGATATTTTGGTCCCATTGACTTGCATTGGGATCGGGTATCGGTATCGGCGAGATCCGATATTTTTTGAATATCGGCCGATACTTTCCGATACCGATACTTTCAAGTATCGGAAGGTATCGCTCAACACTAGTTACAATCATTCAGGCATTACAGGAACGTAATGGTTTATGATTAAATGTCTATTTATCCCGCTATTTTAATTAGTAATAAAAATTAAGTTTTAGGGCTTGTTAGTGATGGTTCCTTTTGGGGTATCCCAAACTGTATTAATTAGTGTATATATCCCTGCTAAGCCTGTCACAAATTTTCCACTATTCCCTCTACAATCTCTTTCCCTGCATCCTCCCTCCATCTACAATCATTTCGGCTGCAGCCGGTCAGTGGTGACCCCAGGTTATTCTCACTCCGTCCTCACAGTGTCAGTGGTGACCCCAGGTTATTCTCACTCCGTCCTCACAGTGTCAGTGGTGACCCCAGGTTATTATAGTGCTTTGGCACAAAGCACTATACTGTTATTCCATCGTGGTTAACTTCTTATTATTATTCAGTCCGCAGTTAATGCGGCCCGAACCGCTTCACTCACAGACTCCAGTGAGGTGTCATTTCGAAGCCAGCGTCCCCAAGAGGTGTGCTAAGTATTTTTCGTGTCGATCGGATTTGTAGTTTTGGCGCAATTTGCGTTTGAAAAAAGTGTTTCACTGCATTTCAATAGGGAAATTTTCCCATACGTTTATAATGGGCCTGATTTCTGAGGCAATTTCTAAAAATAACTGCCACCTGGCTGATTAGCTCATTGATATGCGCAGTCAGACTCGGTTACTATGCCAACGCCTACGAACTCTACCAAGACACAGTTTTGCCAGATAATATCAACTCTTAAAGTGACCCGCTCACCAAATCGGACCCCGAGGTGCGCAGCCCACCAAATCGGACCCGGAGTGGCGCCGCCCGCCAAATCGGACCCAGAGTGGCGCCGCCCGCCAAATCGGACCCAGACCGGCGCCGCCCGCCAAATCGGACCCAGAGCGGCGCCGCCCGCCAAATCGGACCCAGAGCGGCGCCGCCCGCCAAATCGGACCCAGAGTGGCGCCGCCCGCCAAATCGGACCCAGACCGGCGCCGCCCGCCAAATCGGACCCAGAGCGGCGCCACCTGCCAAATCGGACCCAGACCGGCGCCGCCCGCCAAATCGGACCCAGACCGGCGCCGCCCGCCAAATCGGACCCAGAGCGGCGCCGTCCGCCAAATCGGACCCAGAGCGGCGCCGCCCGCCAAATCGGACCCAGAGTGGCGCCGCCCGCCAAATCGGACCCAGAGCGGCGCCGCCCGCCAAATCGGACCCAGAGCGGCGCCGCCCGCCAAATCGGACCCAGAGCGGCGCCGCCCGCCAAATCGGACCCAGAGCGGCGCCGCCCGCCAAATCGGACCCAGAGCGGCGCCGTCCGCCAAATCGGACCCAGAGCGGCGCCGCCCGCCAAATCGGACCCAGAGCGGCGCCGCCCGCCAAATCGGACCCAGAGTGGCGCCGCCCGCCAAATCGGACCCAGAGTGGCGCCGCCCGCCAAATCGGACCCAGAGTGGCGCCGCCCGCCAAATCGGACCCAGAGTGGCGCCGCCCGCCAAATCGGACCCAGAGTGGCGCCGCCCGCCAAATCAGACCCAGAGTGGCCTCAACCCTGAGGGGCTACAACTACCAAACCAGCGCCTGAGGGGCACACAAGTGTGAAAGTCTTGCAGGGGCAGCCCGGGCACCATTCCAAAGCACTATCTGTAGTTCCTTCAGGAAATACCCATCTATTTCTCTCTGTTATCAGCCATTCCCCTGTCCTGCTGTCAGTCTATTCTCCCTGTTATCAGCCATTCCCCGTCCTGCTGTCAGTCTATTCACTCTGTTATCAGCCATTCCCCTATCCTGCTGTCAGTCAGAGTGACCCGGCCCACCAAATCGGACCCAGAGTGACCCGGCCCACCAAATCGGACCCAGAGTGACCCGGCCCACCAAATCGGACCCAGAGTGACCCAGCCCACCAAATCGGACCCAGAGTGACCCGGCCCACCAAATCGGACCCAGAGCAAAGATTGAGACAGAGAGACTCATTGCCAGAGAGAGTAAAAATAATCCCAAAATATTCTTTAACTATATAAATAGTAAGAAACTAAAAAATGACAGTGTTGGCCCCCTTAAAAATAGTCTGGGTGAAATGGTGGATGAGGATGAGGAAAAAGCCAATATGCTAAATGACTTTTTTTCATCAGTATTTACAAAAGAAAATCCCATGGCAGACAAAATGACTAGTGATAAAAATTCCCCATTAAGTGTCACCTGCTTAACCCAGCAGGAAGTACAGCGGCGTCTAAAAATAACTAAAATTGATAAATCTCCGGCCCGGATGGGATACACCTCCGAGTACTGCAGGAACTAAGTACAGTCATTGATAGACCATTATTTTTAATCTTTAAAGACTCCATAATAACAGGGTCTGTACCACAGGACTGGCGTATAGCAAATGTGGTGCCAATATTCAAAAAAGGGGCAAAAACTGAACTCGGTAATTATAGGCCAGTAAGCTTAACCTCTACTGTGGGTAAAATCCTGGAGGGCATTCTAAGGGATGCTATACTGGAGTATCTGAAGAGGAATAACCTCATGACCCAGTATCAGCATGGGTTTACTAGGGACCGTTCATGTCAGACTAATTTGATCAGCTTCTATGAAGAGGTAAGTTCCGGACTGGACCAAGGGAACCCAGTGGACGTAGTATATATGGACTTTTCCAAAGCTTTTGATACGGTGCCACACAAAAGGTTGTTACATAAAATGAGAGTAATGGGGATAGGGGAAAATATGTGTGTGGGTTGAGAGCTGGCTCAGGGATAGGAAACAAAGGGTGGTTATTAATGGAGCACACTCGGACTGGGTCACGGTTAGCAGTGGGGTACCACAGGGGTCAGTATTGGGCCCTCTTCTTTTTAACATATTTATTAATGACCTTGTAGGGGGCATTCAGAGTAGAATTTCAATATTTGCAGATGACACTAAACTCTGCAGGGTAATCAATACAGGGGAGGACAATTTTATATTACAGGCTGATTTATGTAAACTAGAAGCTTGGGCTGATAAATGGCAAATGAGCTTTAATGGGGATAAATGTAAGGTCATGCACTTGGGTAGAAGTAATAAGATGTATAACTATGTGCTTAATTCTAAAACTCTGGGCAAAACCGTCAATGAAAAAGACCTGGGTGTATGGGTGGATGACAAACTCATATTCAGTGGCCAGTGTCAGGCAGCTGCTACAAAGGCAAATAAAATAATGGGATGTATTAAAAGAGGCATAGATGCTCATGAGGAGAACATAATTTTACCTCTATACAAGTCACTAGTTCGACCACACTTAGAATACTGTGCACAGTTCTGGTCTCCGGTGTATAAGAAAGACATAGCTGAACTGGAGCGGGTGCAGAGAAGAGCGACCAAGGTTATTAGAGGACTGGGGGGTCTGCAATACCAAGATAGGTTATTACACTTGGGGCTATTTAGTTTGGAAAAACGAAGACTAAGGGGTGATCTTATTTTAATGTATAAATATATGAGGGGACAGTACAAAGACCTTTCTGATGATCTTTTTAATCATAGACCTGAGACAGGGACAAGGGGGCATCCTCTACGTCTGGAGGAAAGAAGGTTTAAGCATAATAACAGACGCGGATTCTTTACTGTAAGAGCAGTGAGACTATGGAACTCTCTGCCGTATGATGTTGTAATGAGTGATTCATTAATTAAATTTAAGAGGGGACTGGATACTTTTCTGGAAAAGTATAATGTTACAGGGTATATACACTAGATTCCTTGATAAGGCGTTGATCCAGGGAACTAGTCTGATTGCCGTATGTGGAGTCGGGAAGGAATTTTTTCCCCATGGTGGAGTTACTCTTTGCCACATGGGTTTTTTTTGCCTTCCTCTGGATCAACATGTTAGGTTAGGCTATGGGTTGAACTAGATGGACTTACAGTCTTCCTTCAACCTTAATAACTATGTAACTATGTAACTATGTAACTATGTAACAGAGTGACCCGGGCCACCAAATCGGACCCAGAGTGACCCGGGCCACCAAATCGGACCCAGAGTGACCCGGGCCACCAAATCGGACCCAGAGTGACCCGGGCCACCAAATCGGACGGAGAGGGACCCGGCCCACCAAATCAGACGGAGAGGGACCCACCCCACCAAATCGGACCCAGAGTGACCCGGGCCACCAAATCGGACCCAGAGTGACCCGGGCCACCAAATCGGACCCAGAGTGACCCGGGCCACCAAATCGGACCCAGAGTGACCCGGGCCACCAAATCGGACCCAGAGTGACCCGGGCCACCAAATCGGACCCAGAGTGACCCGGCCCACCAAATCGGACCCAGAGTGACCCAGGCCTCCAAATCGGACCCAGAGTGACCCGGCCCACCATATCGGACCCAGAGTGACCCGGGCCACCAAATCGGACCCAGAGTGACCCGGGCCACCAAATCGGACCCAGAGTGACCCGGGCCACCAAATCGGACCCAGAGTGACCCGGGCCACCAAATCGGACCCAGAGTGACCCGGCCCACCAAATCGGACCCAGAGTGACCCGGCCCACCAAATCGGACCCAGAGTGACCTGGCCCATCAAATCGGACCCAGAGTGACCCGGCCCACCAAATCGGACCCAGAGTGACCCGGCCCACCAAATCGGACCCAGAGTGACCCGGCCCACCAAAATCGGACCCAGAGTGACCCGGCCCACCAAATCGGACCCAGAGGGACCCGGCCCACCAAATCGGACCTAGAGGGACCCGGCCCACCAAATCGGACCCAGAGTGACCCGGGCCACCAAATCGGACCCAAAGTGACCCGGGCCTGTCATGAATCCCCAATGGCTAGGGATAGCACAGGACAAGCAAAATATAACAAATATCGGACGAGCTCTAGGGTGATGGAACCTGGGCTGACCGCTGCCCTACGCCTGACAAACGCAACTAGAGATAGCCAGGGAGCGTGCCTACGTTGGTTCTAGACGCCACGCACCAGCCTAAGAGCTAACTAGTACTGCAGAGAAAACAAGACCTCATTTGCCTCCAGAGGAATTAACCCCAAAGGTATAGTTGCCCCCCACATGTATTGACGGTGAAATGAGAGGAAGGCACACACATAGAGATGATGTATATAGCTTTAGCAAATAGAGGCCCGCTGAAAACTAGAAAGCAGAATGATACAAAAGGGGACTGAGCGGTCAGCAAAAAACCCTAATCAAAAAAACCATCCTGAGATTACAAGAACCCATGTGCCAACTCATGGCACATGGGGAGAACCTCAGTCCACTAGAGCAACCAGCTAGCATAGAGACATTCTAAGCAAGCTGGACCAAAAACCAAACAACTGAAAATCAGCACTTAGCTTATCCTGAAAGATCTGGGAGCAGGTAGGCAGGAACCAAACAGAGCACATCTGAACACATTGATAGCCGGCAAGGGAAATGACAGAAAGGCCAGGTAAAATAGGAAACACCCAGCCTCTGATGGACAGGTGGAAACCAAAGGCCGCAACCCACCAAAGTCACCCAGTACCAGCAGTAACCACCAGAGGGAGCCCACCAACAGAATCCACAACAGTACCCCCCCCTTGAGGAGGGGTCACCGAACCCTCACGAGAACCCCCAGGGCGATCAGGGTGAGCTCTATGGAAGGCGCGGACCAAATCAGTCGCGTGAACATCGGAGGCGACCACCCAGGAATTATCCTCCTGACCATAACCCTTCCACTTAACCAAATACTGGAGTTTGCGTCTGGAAACACGAGAATCCAAGATCTTTTCAACAACATACTCCAATTCTCCCTCCACCAGCACCGGAGCAGGAGGCTCGACCGAAGGAACAACGGGCACCTCATACCTCCGCAACAACGACCGATGGAACACATTATGAATAGCAAACGATGCTGGGAGATCCAAACGAAAAGATACAGGGTTAAGAATCTCCGAGATCCTATAAGGACCGATGAACCGAGGCTTGAACTTAGGAGAAGAGACCTTCATAGGGACAAAACGAGAAGACAACCACACCAAGTCCCCAACAAGAAGTCGGGGACCCATGCGGCGACGGCGATTAGCAAACTGCTGAGTCTTCTCCTGAGATAACTTCAAATTGTCCACCACCTGATTCCAAATCTGATGTAGCCTGTCCACCACCACGTCCACTCCAGGACAATCCGAAGACTCCACCTGACCAGAGGAAAAACGAGGATGAAACCCCGAATTACAAAAAAAGGGAGAGACCAACGTGGCGGAACTAGCCCGATTATTAAGAGCAAATTCGGCCAGTGGCAAAAAAGCAACCCAGTCATCCTGATCAGCAGAAACAAAACACCTCAAATAAGTTTCCAAGGTCTGATTAGTTCGCTCCGTCTGGCCATTCGTCTGAGGATGGAATGCAGACGAGAAAGACAAATCAATGCCCATCTTGGCACAAAACGTCCGCCAAAATCTAGACACAAACTGGGATCCCCTGTCAGAAACGATATTCTCCGGAATCCCATGCAAACGAACCACGTTCTGAAAAAACAAAGGAACCAACTCAGAGGAGGAGGGTAACTTAGGCAAGGGCACCAAATGAACCATCTTAGAAAAGCGGTCACACACAACCCAGATAACGGACATTTTCTGTGAAACCGGGAGATCAGAAATAAAATCCATGGAAATGTGCGTCCAAGGCCTCTTCGGGATGGGCAAAGATAACAACAACCCACTAGCCCGTGAACAGCAAGGCTTAGCTCGAGCACACACTTCACAAGACTGCACAAAGGTACGCACATCCCTAGACAAGGAAGGCCACCAAAAAGACCTGGCCACCAAATCTCTTGTACCAAATATTCCAGGATGACCAGCCAACACAGAAGAATGGACCTCGGAGATGACTCTACTGGTCCAATCATCCGGAACAAACAGTCTTTCTGGTGGACATCGATCCGGTTTATCCACCTGAAACTCCTGCAATGCGCGTCGCAAGTCTGGGGATACGGCGGACAATATTACCCCATCCCTAAGGATACCAGCAGGCCCAGTGTCTCCAGGAGAGTCAGGCACAAAACTCCTGGAAAGAGCATCTGCCTTCACATTCTTTGAACCTGGCAGGTATGAAACCACGAAATTGAAACGAGAAAAAAAATAATGACCAACGAGCCTGTCTAGGATTCAAACGCCTGGCAGACTCAAGGTAAATGAGATTCTTGTGATCAGTCAAGACCACCACGCGATGTTTAGCACCCTCAAGCCAATGACGCCACTCCTCAAATGCCCACTTCATGGCCAAAAGCTCCCGATTACCCACATCATAATTGCGCTCGGCGGGCGAGAATTTTCTAGAGAAGAAAGCACATGGCTTCGTCATCGAGCCATTAGAACTTCTCTGTGACAAAACCGCCCCCGCTCCAATCTCGGAAGCATCAACCTCCACCTGAAAAGGAAGTGAAACATCTGGTTGACACAACACAGGAGCAGAAGAAAACCGGCGCTTAAGTTCCCGAAAGGCCTCCACGGCCGCAGGAGACCAATCAGTAACATCAGCACCCTTTTTAGTCAAATCAGTCAAACGTTTAACAATACTGGAAAAATTAGCAATGAACCGACGATAAAAATTAGCAAACCCCAAGAACTTCTGAAGGCTCTTAACAGATGTAGGTTGTGTCCAGTCACAAATAGCCTGAACCTTAACGGGATCCATCTCAATAGTAGAAGGAGAAAAAATGTACCCCAAAAAAGAAATCTTCTGGACTCCGAAGAGACACTTTGAGCCCTTCACAAACAGAGAATTGGCCCGCAAAACCTGAAACACCTTCCTGACCTGTAGAACATGAGACTCCCAGTCATCAGAAAACACCAAAATATCATCCAAATACACAATCATAAACTTATCCAGATATTCACGGAAAATATTGTGCATAAAGGACTGAAAGACTGACGGAGCATTGGAGAGTCCAAAAGGCATTACCAAATACTCAAAATGGCCCTCAGGCGTATTAAATGCGGTTTTCCACTCATCACCCTGTTTTATCCGCACCAGATTATACGCACCACGAAGATCTATTTTAGTGAACCACCTAGCCCCCTTAATGCGAGCAAACAAATCAGTAAATAATGGCAATGGATACTGGTATTTGACTGTAATCTTATTCAGAAGGCGATAATCTATACAAGGCCTCAGGGAACCATCTTTTTTTGCCACGAAAAAAAAACCTGCTCCCAGAGGGGACGAAGATGGACGAATATGTCCCTTTTCCAAGGACTCCTTAATATAATTCCGCATAGCAGTATGCTCTGGCAGTGACAGATTAAATAAACGACCCTTAGGGAACTTACTGCCAGGAATCAATTCTATAGCACAGTCACACTCTCTATGAGGAGGGAGCGAATTGAGCTTAGGCTCCTCAAAAACATCCTTATAATCTGACAAAAACGCAGGGATCTCCGAAGGAGTCGATGAAGCGATAGAAATCGGAGGTGCATCATCATGAACCCCCTGACATCCCCAGCTTAACACAGACATTGTTTTCCAGTCCAGGACAGGATTATGAGTTTGTAACCATGGCAGACCAAGCACTAGTACATCATGTAAATTATACAGTACAAGGAAGCGAATCACCTCCTGATGAACGGGAGTCATGCGCATGGTCACTTGTGTCCAATACTGAGGTTTATTCATAGCCAATGGTGTATTATTATTATTATTATTATTGTTTATTTATATAGCACCATTAATTCCATGGTGCTGTACATGAGAAGGGGTTACATCAAAATACAAATATCACTTACAGTAAACAAAACTAACAATGACAGACTGGTACAGCGGGAAGAGGACCCTGCCCTTGCGGGCTTACAATCTACAGGATTGTGGGGAAGGAGACAGTAGGTCAAGGGTGTAGAATCAATTCCCTTCAGAGGAATAGGAACTTCCAGAGGCTCTAGACTAAAACCGCAGCGTTTAGCAAATGACCAATCCATAAGACTCAGGGCAGCGCCTGAATCCACATAGGCATCGACGGAAATGGAAGACAGTGAAAAAATCAGAGTCACAGACAAAATGAACTTAGACTGCAGAGTATCAATGGCAAAAGATTTATCAACCCTTTTTGTGCGTTTAGAGCATGCTGATATAACATGAGCTGAATCACCACAATAAAAACACAAACCATTTTTCCGCCTATAATTTTGCCGTTCACTTCTGGACTGAATTCTATCACATTGCATAGTCTCAGGTGCCTGTTCAGAAGACACCGCCAACTGGTGCACGGGTTTGCGCTCCCGTAAACGCCGATCAATCTGAATGGCCATAGCCATAGACTCATTCAGACCTGTAGGCGCAGGGAACCCCACCATAATATCCTTAATGGCCTCAGAAAGACCATTTCTGAAGTTTGCAGCCAGGGCGCACTCATTCCACTGAGTAAGCACCGACCATTTCCGAAATTTCTGACAATATATTTCCGCTTCATCATGCCCCTGAGAGAGGGCTAATAAAGCCTTTTCAGCCTGAATCTCTAGGTTAGGTTCCTCATAGAGCAATCCCAATGCCAGAAAAAACGCATCCACACTGAGCAACGCAGGATCCCCTGGTGCCAATGCAAATGCCCAATTCTGAGGGTCGCCCCGCAGGAACGATATAACAATCTTGACCTGTTGAGCAGGGTCTCCAGAGGAGCGAGATTTCAAAGAGAGAAACAATTTACAATTGTTCCTGAAATTCAGGAAGGTAGATCTATCTCCAGAAAAAAACTCTGGAATAGGAATTCTAGGTTCAGACATGGGAGTGTGAACAACGAAATCCTGTATGTTTTGAACCTTTGCCGCGAGATTACTCAGGCTAGAAGCCAAACTCTGGACATCCATGATAAACAGCTAAGATCAGAGCCATTCAAGGGTTAAGAGGAGGTAAGAAGCAGCTAGACAGCAATTAAGGGCTAGGCAGCAAAACTCTGAAGGAAAAAAAAAAAAAAAATTTCCTTGAACACTTCTTTTCCTCCTGCTTCAGCCCAAACAATTAACACTTTGTGGGCCGGCTATACTGTCATGAATCCCCAATGGCTAGGGATAGCACAGGACAAGCAAAATATAACAAATATCGGACGAGCTCTAGGGTGATGGAACCTGGGCTGACCGCTGCCCTACGCCTGACAAACGCAACTAGAGATAGCCAGGGAGCGTGCCTACGTTGGTTCTAGACGCCACGCACCAGCCTAAGAGCTAACTAGTACTGCAGAGAAAATAAAGACCTCACTTGCCTCCAGAGGAATTAACCCCAAAGGTATAGTTGCCCCCCACATGTATTGACGGTGAAATGAGAGGAAGGCACACACATAGAGATGATGTATATAGCTTTAGCAAATAGAGGCCCGCTGAAAACTAGAAAGCAGAATGATACAAAAGGGGACTGAGCGGTCAGCAAAAAACCCTAATCAAAAAAACCATCCTGAGATTACAAGAACCCATGTGCCAAATCATGGCACATGGGGAGAACCTCAGTCCACTAGAGCAACCAGCTAGCATAGAGACATTCTAAGCAAGCTGGACCAAAAACCAAACAACTGAAAATCAGCACTTAGCTTATCCTGAAAGATCTGGGAGCAGGTAGGCAGGAACCAAACAGAGCACATCTGAACACATTGATAGCCGGCAAGGGAAATGACAGAAAGGCCAGGTAAAATAGGAAACACCCAGCCTCTGATGGACAGGTGGAAACCAAAGGCCGCAACCCACCAAAGTCACCCAGTACCAGCAGTAACCACCAGAGGGAGCCCACCAACAGAATCCACAACACGGGCCACCAAATCGGACCCAGAGTGACCCGGGCCACCAAATCGGACCCAGAGTGACCCGGCCAACCAAATCGGACGGAGAGGGACCCGGGCCACCAAATCGGACCCAGAGTGACCCGGGCCACCAAATCGGACCCAGAGTGACCCGGGCCACCAAATCGGACCCAGAGTGACCCGGCCCACCAAATCGGACCCAGAGTGACCCGGGCCTCCAAATCGGACCCAGAGTGACCCGGCCCACCAAATCGGACCCAGAGTGACCCGGCCCACCAAATCGGACCCAGAGTGACCCGGCCCACCAAATCGGACCCAGAGTGACCCGGGCCACCAAATCGGACCCAGAGTGACCCGGCCCACCAAATCGGACCCAGAGTGACCCGGCCCACCAAATCGGACCCAGAGTGACCCGGCCCACCAAATCGGACCCAGAGTGACCCGGCCCACCAAATCGGACCCAGAGTGACCCGGCCCACCAAATCGGACCCAGAGTGACCCGGCCCACCAAATCGGACCCAGAGTAACCCGGCCCACCAAATCGGACCCAGAGTGGCCTCAACCCTGAGGGGCTACAACTACCAAACCAGCGCCTGAGGGGCACCCAAGTGTGAAAGTCTTGCAGGGGCAGCCCGGGCACCATTCCAAAGCACTATCTGTAGTTCCTTCAGGAAATACCCATCTAGTTCTCACTATGTCCTCACAGTGTCAGTGGTGACCCCAGGTTATTCTCACTCCGTCCTCACAGTGTCAGTGGTGACCCCAGGTTATCCTCACTCTGTCCTCACAGTGTTAGTGTGTCAGTAGTGACCCCAGGTTATTCTCACTGTGTCCTCAGTGTTATAGTGTCAGTGGTGCCCCCAGGTTATTCTCACTCCGTCCTCACAGTGTTATAGTGTCAGTGGTGACCCCAGGTTATTCTCACTCCGTCCTCACAGTGTTATAGTGTCAGTGGTGACCCCAGGTTATTCTCACTGTGTCCTCACAGTGTTATAGTGTCAGTGGTGACCCCAGGTTATTCTCACTGTGTCCTCACAGTGTTATAGTGTCAGTGGTGACCCCAGGTTATTCTCACTGTGTCCTCACAGTGTTATAGTGTCAGTGGTGACCCCAGGTTATTCTCACTCCGTCCTCAGTGTTATAGTGTCAGTGGTGACCCCAGGTTATTCTCACTCCGTCCTCACAGTGTTATAGTGTCAGTGGTGACCCCAGGTTATTCTCACTGTGTCCTCAGTGTTCTAGTGTTAGTGGTGACCCCAGGTTATTCTCACTATGTCCTCACAGTGTTATAGTGTCAGTGGTGCCCCCAGGTTATTCTCACTCCGTCCTCACAGTGTTATAGTGTCAGTGGTGACCCCAGGTTATTCTCACTCCGTCCTCACAGTGTTCTAGTGTCAGTGGTGACCCCAGGTTATTCTCACTATGTCCTCACAGTGTTATAGTGTCAGTGGTGACCCCACGTTATTCTCACTGTGTCCTCATAGTGTCAGTGGTGACCCCAGGTTATCCTCACTCTGTCCTCACAGTGTTAGTGTGTCAGTGGTGACCCCAGGTTATTCTCACTGTGTCCTCAGTGTTCTAGTGTCAGTGGTGACCCCAGGTTATTCTCACTGTGTCCTCACAGTGTTATAGTGTCAGTGGTGCCCCCAGGTTATTCTCACTCCGTCCTCACAGTGTTATAGTGTCAGTGGTGACCCCAGGTTACTCTCACTGTGTCCTCAGTGTTCTAGTGTCAGTGGTGACCCCAGGTTACTCTCACTGTGTCCTCAGTGTTATAGTGTCAGTGGTGACCCCAGGTTATTCTCACTGTGTCCTCAGTGTTCTAGTGTCAGTGGTGACCCCAGGTCATTCTCACTGTGTCCTCATAGTGTTATAGTGTCAGTGGTGACCCCAGGTTATTCTCACTGTGTCCACATAGTGTCAGTGGTGACCCCAGGTTATTCTCACTCTGTCCTCACAGTGTTATAGTGTCAGTGGTGACCCCAGGTTATTCTCACTCCGTCCTCACAGTGTTATAGTGTCAGTGGTGACCCCAGGTTATTCTCACTGTGTCCTCAGTGTTATAGTGTCAGTGGTGACCCCAGGTTATTCTCACTCCGTCCTCACAGTGTTATAGTGTCAGTGGTGACCCCAGGTTATTCTCACTGTGTCCACATAGTGTCAGTGGTGACCCCAGGTTATTCTCACTCTGTCCTCACAGTGTTATAGTGTCAGTGGTGACCCCAGGTTATTCTCACTATGTCCTCACAGTGTTATGGTGTCAGTGGTGACCCCAGGTTATTCTCACTCCGTCCTCACAGTGTTATAGTGTCAGTGGTGACCCCAGGTTATTCTCACTCCGTCCTCACCGTGTTATGGTGTCAGTGGTGACCCCAGGTTATTCTCACTGTGTCCTCACAGTGTTATAGTGTCAGTGGTGCCCCCAGGTTATTCTCACTCCGTCCTCACAGTGTTATAGTGTCAGTGGTGACCCCAGGTTATTCTCACTCCGTCCTCATAGTGTTATAGTGTCAGTGGTGACCCCAGGTTATTCTCACTGTGTCCTCAGGGTTATAGTGTCAGTGGTGACCCCAGGTTATTCTCACTGTGTTCTCAGTGTTATAGTGTCAGTGGTGACCCCAGGTTATTCTCACTCTGTCCTCAGTGTTATAGTGTCAGTGGTGACCCCAGGTTATTCTCACTCCATCCTCACAGTGTTATGGTGTCAGTGGTGACCCCAGGTTATTCTCACTCCGTCCTCACAGTGTTATAGTGTCAGTGGTGACCCCAGGTTATTCTCACTGTGTCCTCACAGTGTTATAGTGTCAGTGGTGACCCCAGGTTATTCTCACTCTGTCCTCAGTGTTATAGTGTCAGTGGTGACCCCAGGTTATTCTCACTCCGTCCTCACAGTGTTATAGTGTCAGTGGTGACCCCAGGTTATTCTCACTATGTCCTCACAGTGTTATGGTGTCAGTGGTGACCCCAGGTTATTCTCACTCCGTCCTCACAGTGTTATGGTGTCAGTGGTGACCCCAGGTTATTCTCACTGTGTCCTCATAGTTACATACATAGTTACATAGTTACATAGTTATTAAGGTTGAAGGAAGACTGTAAGTCCATCTAGTTCACCCCATAGCCTAACCTAACATGCCCTAACATGATGATCCAGAGGAAGGCAAAAAAAACCCATGTGGCAAAGAGTAACTCCACCATGGGGAAAAAAATTCCTTCCCGACTCCACATACGGCAATCAGACTAGTTCCCTGGATCAACGCCTTATCAAGGAATCTAGTGTATATACCCTGTAATATTATACTTTTCCAGAAAGGTATCCAGTCCCCTCTTAAATTTAATTAATGAATCACTCATTACAACATCATACGGCAGAGAGTTCCATAGTCTCACTGCTCTTACAGTAAAGAATCCGCGTCTGTTATTATGCTTAAACCTTCTTTCCTCCAGACGTAGAGGATGCCCCCTTGTCCCTGTCTCAGGTCTATGATCAAAAAGATCATCAGAAAGGTCTTTGTACTGTCCCCCATATATTTATACATTAAAATAAGATCACCCCTTAGTCTTCGTTTTTCCAAACTAAATAGCCCCAAGTGTAATAACCTATCTTGGTATTGCAGACCCCCCAGTCCTCTAATAACCTTGGTCGCTCTTCTCTGCACCCGCTCTAGTTCAGCTATGTCTTTCTTATACACCCGAGACCAGAACTGTGCACAGTATTCTAAGTGTGGTCGCACTAGTGACTTGTATAGAGGTAAAATGATGTTCTCCTCATGAGCATCTATGCCTCTTTTACTGCATCCCATTATTTTATTTGCCTTTGTAGCAGCTGCCTGACACTGGCCACTGAATATGAGTTTGTCATCCACCCATACACCCAGGTCTTTTTCATTGACGGTTTTGCCCAGAGTTTTAGAATTAAGCACATAGTTATACATCTTATTACTTCTACCCAAGTGCATGACCTTACATTTATCCCCATTAAAGCTCATTTGCCATTTATCAGCCCAAGCTTCTAGTTTACATAAATCATCCTGTAATATAAAATTGTCTTCCCCTGTATTGATTACCCTGCAGAGTTTAGTGTCATCTGCAAATATTGAAATTCTACTCTGAATGCCCCCTACAAGGTCATTAATAAATATGTTAGAAAGAAGAGGGCCCAATACGGACCCCTGTGGTACCCCACTGCTAACCGTGACCCAGTCCGAGTGTGCTCCATTAATAACCACCCTTTGTTTCCTATCCCTGAGCCAGCTCTCAACCCACTTACACATATTTTCCCCTATCCCCTATAGTGTTATAGTGTCAGTGGTGACCCCAGGTTATTCTCACTCTGTCCTCAGTGTTATAGTGTCAGTGGTGACCCCAGGTTATTCTCACTCCGTCCTCACAGTGTTATAGTGTCAGTGGTGACCCCAGGTTATTCTCACTCCGTCCTCACAGTGTTATAGTGTCAGTGGTGACCCCAGGTTATTCTCACTCCGTCCTCACAGTGTTATAGTGTCAGTGGTGACCCCAGGTTATTCTCACTCTGTCCTCATAGTGTCAGTGGTGACCCCAGGTTATTCTCACTGTGTCCTCAGTGTTCTAGTGTCAGTGGTGACCCCAGGTTATTCTCACTCTGTCCTCACAGTGTTATAGTGTTAGTGGTGACCCCAGGTTATTCTCACTCCGTCCTCATAGTGTCAGTGGTGACCCCAGGTTATTCTCACTGTGTCCTCAGTGTTCTAGTGTCAGTGGTGACCCCAGGTTATTCTCACTCTGTCCTCACAGTGTTATAGTGTCAGTGGTGACCCCAGGTTATTCTCACTGTGTCCTTAGTGTTCTAGTGTCAGTGGTGACCCCAGGTTATTCTCACTCCGTCCTCACAGTGTTATAGCGTCAGTGGTGACCCCAGGTTATTCTCACTGTGTCCTCACAGTGTTATAGTGTCAGTGGTGACCCCAGGTTATTCTCACTCCGTCCTCACAGTGTTATAGCGTCAGTGGTGACCCCAGGTTATTCTCACTGTGTCCTCACAGTGTTATAGTGTCAGTGGTGACCCCAGGTTATTCTCACTCCGTCCTCACAGTGTTATAGTGTCAGTGGTGACCCCAGGTTATCCTCACTCTGTCCTCACAGTGTTATAGCGTCAGTGGTGACCCCAGGTTATTCTCACTGTGTCCTCAGTGTTATAGTGTCAGTGGTGACCCCAGGTTATTCTCACTCTGTCCTCACAGTGTTATAATGTCAGTGGTGCCCCCAGGTTATTCTCACTCCGTCCTCACAGTGTTATAGTGTCAGTGGTGACCCCAGGTTATTCTCACTCCGTCCTCACAGTGTTATAGTGTCAGTGGTGACCCCAGGTTATTCTCACTCCGTCCTCACAGTGTTATAGTGTCAGTGGTGACCCCAGGTTATTCTCACTGTGTCCTCACAGTGTTATAGTGTCAGTGGTGACCCCAGGTTATTCTCACTATGTCCTCACAGTGTTATAGTGTCAGTGGTGACCCCAGGTTATTCTCACTCCGTCCTCACAGTGTTATAGTGTCAGTGGTGACCCCAGGTTATTCTCACTATGTCCTCACAGTGTTATAGTGTCAGTGGTGACCCCAGGTTATTCTCACTCCGTCCTCACAGTGTTATAGTGTCAGTGGTGACCCCAGGTTATTCTCACTCCGTCCTCACAGTGTTATAGTGTCAGTGGTGACCCCAGGTTATTCTCACTATGTCCTCACAGTGTTATAGTGTCAGTGGTGACCCCAGGTTATTCTCACTCCGTCCTCATAGTGTTATAGTGTCAGTGGTGACCCCACGTTATTCTCACTGTGTCCTCATAGTGTTATAGTGTCAGTGGTGACCCCACGTTATTCTCACTGTGTCCTCATAGTGTTATAGTGTCAGTGGTGACCCCAGGTTATTCTCACTGTGTATCAAGATTTAAAAATTGGTGGCGCAAATTGTCAATGCCTGCTGCAATACCAACAAACCTCCACCTAGGTTTGTAAAAACAGAAACAAACAATAAATATATATACACACACACACAGGGTGTGTATGGGTATGCGCTGATATAAATAACGGAGATGCTGGTAAAACCTGAAATAGTAATAAAGAAACGGAAAACGTTTAAAACACCTAAAATTAGTACAGATCCCAGAAGAAAGGTCTGACGCCCGAGTAGATGTTAGTAAAAGCCTGGTGTATTCAATTAAATATGTAGATAGAGCACTAAATGCTTTCTAATATAATTTCTTCCTACCTCCGTTGCAGGCTAGCAGTCTTAGGACTTGATTCCGTTTCCAAAAGAGTTTTCAATACACGAAGATGTAGGATATAGGTGGGGTCAAACAACCGACGCGTTTCGGAGACGCCTGTCCTGAACCCTGAGGAAGGAGACAGGCGTCTCCGAAACGCGTCGGTTGTTTGGTCCTACCTGCACTCCGTACTCATCACTCCGGGGGGCACGGTCACGTGGCGATCGCGTCACTAAGGTCCTGCGCACCGCTCGAACTCACCGCCGCGACGGCACACAGCGGCGGCTCTGCAGGATCCCGTTCCCACCTGGAAGATCTTTGATGGTGGCTTGCCGCCGGCCGGGGCATCCACCCACCTATATCCTACATCTTCGTGTATTGAAAACTCTTTTGGAAATGGAATCAAGTCCTAAGACTGCTAGCCTGCAACGGAGGTAGGAAGAAATTATATTAGAAAGCATTTAGTGCTCTATCTACATATTTAATTGAATACACCAGGCTTTTACTAACATCTACTCGGGCGTCAGACCTTTCTTCTGGGATCTGTACTAATTTTAGGTGTTTTAAACGTTTTCCGTTTCTTTATTACTATTTCAGGTTTTACCAGCATCTCCGTTATTTATATCAGCGCATACCCATACACACCCTGTGTGTGTGTATATATATATTTATTGTTTATTCTCACTGTGTCCTCAGTGTTCTAGTGTCAGTGGTGACCCCAGGTTATTCTCACTGTGTCCTCACAGTGTTAGTGTGTCAGTGGTGACCCCAGGTTATTCTCACTCCGTCCTCACAGTGTTATAGTGTCAGTGGTGACCCCAGGTTATTCTCACTCTGTCCTCACAGTGTTATAGTGTCAGTGGTGACCCCAGGTTATTCTCACTCCGTCCTCACAGTGTTATAGTGTCAGTGGTGACCCCAGGTTATTCTCACTGTGTCCTCACAGTGTTATAGTGTCAGTGGTGACCCCAGGTTATTCTCACTATGTCCTCAGTGTTATAGTGTCAGTGGTGACCCCAGGTTATTCTCACTCCGTCCTCACAGTGTTATAGTGTCAGTGGTGACCCCAGGTTATTCTCACTCTGTCCTCACAGTGTTCTAGTGTCAGTGGTGACCCCAGGTTATTCTCACTCCGTCCTCACAGTGTTATAGTGTCAGTGGTGACCCCAGGTTATTCTCACTGTGTCCTCAGTGTTATAGTGTCAGTGGTGACCCCAGGTTATTCTCACTCCGTCCTCACAGTGTTATAGTGTCAGTGGTGACCCCAGGTTATTCTCACTGTGTCCTTAGTGTTATAGTGTCAGTGGTGACCCCAGGTTATTCTCACTCCGTCCTCATAGTGTTATAGTGTCAGTGGTGACCCCAGGTTATTCTCACTCCGTCCTCAGTGTTCTAGTGTCAGTGGTGACCCCAGGTTATTCTCACTCCGTCCTCACAGTGTTATAGTGTCAGTGGTGACCCCAGGTTATTCTCACTCCGTCCTCACAGTGTTATAGTGTCAGTGGTGCCCCCAGGTTATTCTCACTCCGTCCTCAGTGTTATAGTGTCAGTGGTGACCCCAGGTTATTCTCACTCCGTCCTCACAGTGTTATAGTGTCAGTGGTGACCCCAGGTTATTCTCACTGTGTCCTCACAGTGTTACAGTGTCAGTGGTGACCCCAGGTTATTCTCACTCTGTCCTCAGTGTTATAGTGTCAGTGGTGACCCCAGGTTACTCTCACTGTGTCCTCACAGTGTTCTAGTGTCAGTGGTGACCCCAGGTTATTCTCACTCTGTCCTCACAGTGTTATAGTGTCAGTGGTGACCCCAGGTTATTCTCACTCTGTCCTCACAGTGTTCTAGTGTCAGTGGTGACCCCAGGTTATTCTCACTCTGTCCTCAGTGTTATAGTGTCAGTGGTGACCCCAGGTTATTCTCACTCCGTCCTCATAGTGTTATAGTGTCAGTGGTGACCCCAGGTTATTCTCACTCCGTCCTCATAGTGTTATAGTGTCAGTGGTGACCCCAGGTTATTCTCACTGTGTCCTCATAGTGTTATAGTGTCAGTGGTGACCCCAGGTTATTCTCACTGTGTCCTCACAGTGTTCTAGTGTCAGTGGTGACCCCAGGTTATTCTCACTCCGTCCTCACAGTGTTATAGTGTCAGTGGTGACCCCAGGTTATTCTCACTCTGTCCTCACAGTGTTCTAGTGTCAGTGGTGACCCCAGGTTATTCTCACTCCGTCCTCACAGTGTTATAGTGTCAGTGGTGACCCCAGGTTATTCTCACTCCGTCCTCACAGTGTTATAGTGTCAGTGGTGACCCCAGGTTATTCTCACTGTGTCCTCACAGTGTTATAGTGTCAGTGGTGACCCCAGGTTATTCTCACTCTGTCCTCAGTGTTATAGTGTCAGTGGTGACCCCAGGTTATTCTCACTCCGTCCTCACAGTGTTATAGTGTCAGTGGTGACCCCAGGTTATTCTCACTCCATCCTCACAGTGTTATAGTGTCAGTGGTGACCCCAGGTTATTCTCACTCTGTCCTCACAGTGTTCTAGTGTCAGTGGTGACCCCAGGTTATTCTCACTGTGTCCTCAGTGTTATAGTGTCAGTGGTGACCCCAGGTTATTCTCACTATGTCCTCACAGTGTTATGGTGTCAGTGGTGACCCCAGGTTATTCTCACTCCGTCCTCACAGTGTTATAGTGTCAGTGGTGACCCCAGGTTATTCTCACTATGTCCTCAGTGTTATAGTGTCAGTGGTGACCCCAGGTTATTCTCACTCCGTCCTCACAGTGTTATAGTGTCAGTGGTGACCCCAGGTTATTCTCACTCTGTCCTCACAGTGTTCTAGTGTCAGTGGTGACCCCAGGTTATTCTCACTGTGTCCTCAGTGTTATAGTGTCAGTGGTGACCCCAGGTTATTCTCACTCCGTCCTCACAGTGTTATAGTGTCAGTGGTGACCCCAGGTTATTCTCACTGTGTCCTTAGTGTTATAGTGTCAGTGGTGACCCCAGGTTATTCTCACTCCGTCCTCATAGTGTTATAGTGTCAGTGGTGACCCCAGGTTATTCTCACTCCGTCCTCAGTGTTCTAGTGTCAGTGGTGACCCCAGGTTATTCTCACTCCGTCCTCACAGTGTTATAGTGTCAGTGGTGACCCCAGGTTATTCTCACTCCGTCCTCACAGTGTTATAGTGTCAGTGGTGCCCCCAGGTTATTCTCACTCCGTCCTCAGTGTTATAGTGTCAGTGGTGACCCCAGGTTATTCTCACTCCGTCCTCACAGTGTTATAGTGTCAGTGGTGACCCCAGGTTATTCTCACTGTGTCCTCACAGTGTTACAGTGTCAGTGGTGACCCCAGGTTATTCTCACTCTGTCCTCAGTGTTATAGTGTCAGTGGTGACCCCAGGTTACTCTCACTGTGTCCTCACAGTGTTCTAGTGTCAGTGGTGACCCCAGGTTATTCTCACTCTGTCCTCACAGTGTTATAGTGTCAGTGGTGACCCCAGGTTATTCTCACTCTGTCCTCACAGTGTTCTAGTGTCAGTGGTGACCCCAGGTTATTCTCACTCTGTCCTCAGTGTTATAGTGTCAGTGGTGACCCCAGGTTATTCTCACTCCGTCCTCATAGTGTTATAGTGTCAGTGGTGACCCCAGGTTATTCTCACTCCGTCCTCATAGTGTTATAGTGTCAGTGGTGACCCCAGGTTATTCTCACTGTGTCCTCATAGTGTTATAGTGTCAGTGGTGACCCCAGGTTATTCTCACTGTGTCCTCACAGTGTTCTAGTGTCAGTGGTGACCCCAGGTTATTCTCACTCCGTCCTCACAGTGTTATAGTGTCAGTGGTGACCCCAGGTTATTCTCACTCCATCCTCACAGTGTTATAGTGTCAGTGGTGACCCCAGGTTATTCTCACTGTGTCCTCACAGTGTTATAGTGTCAGTGGTGACCCCAGGTTATTCTCACTCTGTCCTCACAGTGTTCTAGTGTCAGTGGTGACCCCAGGTTATTCTCACTGTGTCCTCAGTGTTATAGTGTCAGTGGTGACCCCAGGTTATTCTCACTATGTCCTCACAGTGTTATGGTGTCAGTGGTGACCCCAGGTTATTCTCACTCCGTCCTCACAGTGTTATAGTGTCAGTGGTGACCCCAGGTTATTCTCACTGTGTCCTCACAGTGTTATAGTGTCAGTGGTGACCCCAGGTTATTCTCACTCCGTCCTCACAGTGTTATAGTGTCAGTGGTGACCCCAGGTTATTCTCACTGTGTCCTCACAGTGTTATAGTGTCAGTGGTGACCCCAGGTTATTCTCACTCTGTCCTCACAGTGTTATAATGTCAGTGGTGACCCCAGGTTATTCTCACTCTGTCCTCAGTGTGTTATAATGTCAGTGGTGACCCCAGGTTATTCTCACTCCGTCCTCACAGTGTTATAGTGTCAGTGGTGACCCCAGGTTATTCTCACTGTGTCCTCATAGTGTTATAATGTCAGTGGTGACCCCAGGTTATTCTCACTATGTCCTCACAGTGTTATAGTGTCAGTGGTGACCCCAGGTTATTCTCACTGTGTCCTCATAGTGTTATAGTGTCAGTGGTGACCCCAGGTTATTCTCACTGTGTCCTCACAGTGTTATAGTGTCAGTGGTGACCCCAGGTTATTCTCACTCCGTCCTCACAGTGTTATAGTGTCAGTGGTGACCCCAGGTTATTCTCACTCCGTCCTCAGTGTTATAGTGTCAGTGGTGACCCCAGGTTATTCTCACTCCGTCCTCACAGTGTTATAGTGTCAGTGGTGACCCCAGGTTATTCTCACTATGTCCTCAGTGTTATAGTGTTAGTGGTGACCCCAGGTTATTCTCACTCTGTCCTCACAGTGTTATAGTGTCAGTGGTGACCCCAGGTTATTCTCACTCCGTCCTCACAGTGTTATAGTGTCAGTGGTGACCCCAGGTTATTCTCACTCTGTCCTCACAGTGTTATAGTGTCAGTGGTGACCCCAGGTTATTCTCACTGTGTCCTCACAGTGTTATAGTGTCAGTGGTGACCCCAGGTTATTCTCACTCTGTCCTCACAGTGTTATAATGTCAGTGGTGCCCCCAGGTTATTCTCACTCCGTCCTCACAGTGTTATAGTGTCAGTGGTGACCCCAGGTTATTCTCACTATGTCCTCACAGTGTTATGGTGTCAGTGGTGACCCCAGGTTATTCTCACTCTGTCCTCATAGTGTCAGTGGTGACCCCAGGTTATTCTCACTCTGTCCTCATAGTTACATACATAGTTACATAGTTACATAGTTATTAAGGTTGAAGGAAGACTGTAAGTCCATCTAGTTCACCCCATAGCCTAACCTAACATGCCCTAACATGTTGATCCAGAGGAAGGCAAAAAAAAACCATGTGGCAAAGAGTAACTCCACCATGGGGAAAAAAATTCCTTCCCGACTCCACATACGGCAATCAGACTAGTTCCCTGGATCAACGCCTTATCAAGGAATCTAGTGTATATACCCTGTAACATTATACTTTTCCAGAAAGGTATCCAGTCCCCTCTTATATTTAATTAATGAATCACTCATTACAACATCATACGGCAGAGAGTTCCATAGTCTCACTGCTCTTACAGTAAAGAATCCGCGTCTGTTATTATGCTTAAACCTTCTTTCCTCCAGACTAGTGTTGAGCGATACCGTCCGATACTTGAAAGTATCAGTATCGGAAAGTATCGGCCGATACCGGCAAAGTATCGGATCCAATCCGATACCAATACCCGATACCAATACAAGTCAATGGGACTCAAGTATCGGACGGTATTCCTGATGGTTCCCAGGGTCTGAAGGAGAGGAAACTCTCCTTCAGGCCCTGGGAACCATATTAATGTGTAAAATAAAGAATTAAAATAAAAAATATCGCTATACTCACCTGTCCGACGCAGCCGGGACCTCAGCGAGGGAACCGGCAGCGTTGTTTGTTTAAAATTCGCGCTTTTACTTGGTTACGTGAAGTCCCGGCTTGTGATTGGTCAGGGCGGCCATGTTGCCGGGACGCGGACCAATCACAGCAAGCCGTGACGAAATTACGTCACGGCTTGCTGTGATTGGTCCGCGTCCCGGCAACATGGCCGCCATTAACCAATCACAAGCCGTGACGTCACGGGAGGCTGGACATGCGCGTATTTTGAAAAGCGCGCGTGTCCAGCCTCCAGTGACGTCCCGGCTTGTGATTGGTTAATGGCGGCCATGTTGCCAGGACGTCACTGGAGGCTGGACACGCGCGCTTTTCAAAATATGCGCATGTCCAGCCTCCCGTGACGTCCCGGCTTGTGATTGGTTAATGGCGGCCATGTTGCCGGGACGTCACTGGAGGCTGGACACGCGCGCTTTTCAAAATACGCGCATGTCCAGCCTCCCGTGACGTCCCGGCTTGTGATTGGTTAATGGCGGCCATGTTGCCGGGACGTCACTGGAGGCTGGACACGCGCGCTTTTCAAAATACGCGCATGTCCAGCCTCCCGTGACGTCCCGGCTTGTGATTGGTTAATGGCGGCCATGTTGCCGGGACGTCACTGGAGGCTGGACACGCGCGCTTTTCAAAATACGCGCATGTCCAGCCTCCCGTGACGTCCCGGCTTGTGATTGGTTAATGGCGGCCATGTTGCCGGGACGTCACTGGAGGCTGGACACGCGCGCTTTTCAAAATACGCGCATGTCCAGCCTCCCGTGACGTCCCGGCTTGTGATTGGTTAATGGCGGCCATGTTGCCGGGACGTCACTGGAGGCTGGACACGCGCGCTTTTCAAAATACGCGCATGTCCAGCCTCCCGTGACGTCACGGCTTGTGATTGGTTAATGGCGGCCATGTTGCCGGGACGCGGACCAATCACAGCAAGCCGTGACGTAATTTCGTCACGGCTTGCTGTGATTGGTCCGCGTCCCGGCAACATGGCCGCCCTGACCAATCACAAGCCGGGACTTCACGTAACCAAGTAAAAGCGCGAAATTTAAACAAACAACGCTGCCGGTTCCCTCGCTGAGGTCCCGGCTGCGTCGGACAGGTGAGTATAGCGATATTTTTTATTTTAATTCTCTTTTTTACACATTATTACATTAATGTTGTTGCGATACCCGATACCCGATACCACAAAAGTATCGGATCTCGGTATCGGAAATTCCGATACAGCAAGTATCGGCCGATACCCGATACTTGCAGTATCGGAATGCTCAACACTACTCCAGACGTAGAGGATGCCCCCTTGTCCCTGTCACCGGTCTATGATTAAAAAGATCATCAGAAAGGTCTTTGTACTGTCCCCTCATATATTTATACATTAACATAAGATCACCCCTTAGTCTTCGTTTTTCCAAACTAAATAGCCCCAAGTGTAATAACCTATCTTGGTATTGCAGACCCCCCAGTCCTCTAATAACCTTGGTCGCTCTTCTCTGCACCCGCTCCAGTTCAGCTATGTCTTTCTTATACACCGGAGACCAGAACTGTGCACAGTATTCTAAGTGTGGTCGCACTAGTGACTTGTATAGAGGTAACATTATGTTCTCCTCATGAGCATCTATGCCTCTTTTAATACATCCCATTATTTTATTTGCCTTTGTAGCAGCTGCCTGACACTGGCCACTGAATATGAGTTTGTCATCCACCCAGGTCTTTTTCATTGACGGTTTTGCCCAGAGTTTTAGAATTAAGCACATAGTTATACATCTTATTACTTCTACCCAAGTGCATGACCTTACATTTATCCCCATTAAAGCTCATTTGCCATTTATCAGCCCAAGCTTCTAGTTTACATAAATCATCCTGTAATATAAAATTGTCCTCCCCTGTATTGATTACCCTGCAGTTTAGTGTCATCTGCAAATATTGAAATTCTACTCTGAATGCCCCCTACAAGGTCATTAATAAATATGTTAAAAAGAAGAGGGCCCAATACTGACCCCTGTGGTACCCCACTGCTAACCGTGACCCAGTCCGAGTGTGCTCCATTAATAACCACCCTTTGTTTCCTATCCCTGAGCCAGCTCTCAACCCACTTACACATATTTTCCCCTATCCCCTATAGTGTTATAGTGTCAGTGGTGACCCCAGGTTATTCTCACTCTGTCCTCAGTGTTATAGTGTCAGTGGTGACCCCAGGTTATTCACACTCCGTCCTCACAGTGTTATAGTGTCAGTGGTGACCCCAGGTTATTCTCACTCCGTCCTCACAGTGTTATAGTGTCAGTGGTGACCCCAGGTTATTCTCACTCCGTCCTCACAGTGTTATAGTGTCAGTGGTGACCCCAGGTTATTCTCACTCTGTCCTCAGTGTTATAGTGTCAGTGGTGACCCCAGGTTATTCTCACTCTGTCCTCACAGTGTTATAGTGTCAGTGGTGACCCCAGGTTATTCTCACTCCGTCCTCACAGTGTTATAGTGTCAGTGGTGACCCCAGGTTATTCTCACTCTGTCCTCACAGTGTTATAGTGTCAGTGGTGACCGCAGGTTATTCTCACTCTGTCCTCACAGTGTTATAGTGTCAGTGGTGACCCCAGGTTATTCTCACTGTGTCCTCACAGTGTTATAGTGTCAGTGGTGACCCCAGGTTATTCTCACTCTGTCCTCATAGTTACATACATAGTTACATAGTTACATAGTTATTAAGGTTGAAGGAAGACTGTAAGTCCATCTAGTTCACCCCATAGCCTAACCTAACATGCCCTAACATGATGATCCAGAGGAAGGCAAAAAAACCCCATGTGGCAAAGAGTAACTCCACCATGGGGAAAAAAATTCCTTCCCGACTCCACATACGGCAATCAGACTAGTTCCCTGGATCAACACCCTATCAAGGAATCTAGTGTATATACCCTGTAACATTATACTTTTCCAGAAAAGTATCCAGTCCCCTCTTAAATTTAATTAATGAATCACTCATTACAACATCATACGGCAGAGAGTTCCATAGTCTCACTGCTCTTACAGGAAAGAATCCGCGTCTGTTATTATGCTTAAACCTTCTTTCCTCCAGACGTAGAGGATGCCCCCTTGTCCCTGTCTCAGGTCTATGATTAAAAAGATCATCAGAAAGGTCTTTGTACTGTCCCCTCATATATTTATACATTAACATAAGATCACCCCTTAGTCTTCGTTTTTCCAAACTAAATAGCCCCAAGTGTAATAACCTATCTTGGTATTGCAGACCCCCCAGTCCTCTAATAACCTTGGTCGCTCTTCTCTGCACCCGCTCCAGTTCAGCTATGTCTTTCTTATACACCGGAGACCAGAACTGTGCACAGTATTCTAAGTGTGGTCGCACTAGTGACTTGTATAGAGGTAAAATTATGTTCTCCTCATGAGCATCTATGCCTCTTTTAATACATCCCATTATTTTATTTGCCTTTGTAGCAGCTGCCTGACACTGGCCACTGAATATGAGTTTGTCATCCACCCATACACCCAGGTCTTTTTCATTGACGGTTTTGCCCAGAGTTTTAGAATTAAGCACATATTTATACATCTTATTACTTCTACCCAAGTGCATGACCTTACATTTATCCCCATTAAAGCTCATTTGCCATTTATCAGCCCAAGCTTCTAGTTTACATAAATCATCCTGTAATATAAAATTGTCTTCCCCTGTATTGATTACCCTGCAGAGTTTAGTGTCATCTGCAAATATTGAAATTCTACTCTGAATGTCCCCTACAAGGTCATTAATAAATATGTTAAAAAGAAGAGGGCCCAATACTGACCCCTGTGGTACCCCACTGCTAACCGTGACCCAGTCCGAGTGTGCTCCATTAATAACCACCCTTTGTTTCCTATCCCTGAGCCAGCTCTCAACCCACTTACACATATTTTCCCCTATCCCCTATAGTGTTATAGTGTCAGTGGTGACCCCAGGTTATTCTCACTCTGTCCTCAGTGTTATAGTGTCAGTGGTGACCCCAGGTTATTCACACTCCGTCCTCACAGTGTTATAGTGTCAGTGGTGACCCCAGGTTATTCTCACTGTGTCCTCACAGTGTTATAGTGTCAGTGGTGACCCCAGGTTATTCTCACTCTGTCCTCAGTGTTATAGTGTCAGTGGTGACCCCAGGTTATTCTCACTCCGTCCTCACAGTGTTATAGTGTCAGTGGTGACCCCAGGTTATTCTCACTGTGTCCTCACAGTGTTATAGTGTCAGTGGTGACCCCAGGTTATTCTCACTCTGTCCTCAGTGTTATAGTGTCAGTGGTGACCCCAGGTTATTCTCACTCCGTCCTCACAGTGTTATAGTGTCAGTGGTGACCCCAGGTTATTCTCACTCTGTCCTCAGTGTTATAGTGTCAGTGGTGACCCCAGGTTATTCTCACTGTGTCCTCAGTGTTATAGTGTCAGTGGTGACCCCAGGTTATTCTCACTCCGTCCTCACAGTGTTATAGTGTCAGTGGTGACCCCAGGTTATTCTCACTCTGTCCTCAGTGTTATAGTGTCAGTGGTGACCCCAGGTTATTCTCACTGTGTCCTCAGTGTTATAGTGTCAGTGGTGACCCCAGGTTATTCTCACTCTGTCCTCAGTGTTATAGTGTCAGTGGTGACCCCAGGTTATTCTCACTCCATCCTCACCGTGTTATGGTGTCAGTGGTGACCCCAGGTTATTCTCACTGTGTTCTCAGTGTTATAGTGTCAGTGGTGACCCCAGGTTATTCTCACTCTGTCCTCACAGTGTTATAGTGTCAGTGGTGACCGCAGGTTATTCTCACTCCGTCCTCACAGTGTTATAGTGTCAGTGGTGACCCCAGGTTATTCTCACTCCGTCCTCACAGTGTTATAGTGTCAGTGGTGACCCCAGGTTATTCTCACTCCTTCCTCACAGTGTTATAGTGTCAGTGGTGACCCCAGGTTTTTCTCACTGTGTCCTCAGTGTTATAGTGTCAGTGGTGACCCCAGGTTATTCTCACTCCGTCCTCACAGTGTTATAGTGTCAGTGGTGACCCCAGGTTATTCTCACTCCGTCCTCACAGTGTTATAGTGTCAGTGGTGACCCCAGGTTATTCTCACTCCGTCCTCACAGTGTTATAGTGTCAGTGGTGACCCCAGGTTATTCTCACTCCGTCCTCATAGTGTTATAGTGTCAGTGGTGACCCCAGGTTATTCTCACTGTGTCCTCAGTGTTATAGTGTCAGTGGTGACCCCAGGTTATTCTCACTCCGTCCTCACAGTGTTATAGTGTCAGTGGTGACCCCAGGTTATTCTCACTCCGTCCTCACAGTGTTATAGTGTCAGTGGTGACCCCAGGTTATTCTCACTCCGTCCTCACAGTGTTATAGTGTCAGTGGTGACCCCAGGTTATTCTCACTCCGTCCTCACAGTGTTATAGTGTCAGTGGTGACCCCAGGTTATTCTCACTCCGTCCTCATAGTGTTATAGTGTCAGTGGTGACCCCAGGTTATTCTCACTGTGTCCTCAGGGTTATAGTGTCAGTGGTGACCCCAGGTTATTCTCACTGTGTTCTCAGTGTTATAGTGTCAGTGGTGACCCCAGGTTATTCTCACTCTGTCCTCAGTGTTATAGTGTCAGTGGTGACCCCAGGTTATTCTCACTCCATCCTCACAGTGTTATGGTGTCAGTGGTGACCCCAGGTTATTCTCACTCCGTCCTCACAGTGTTATAGTGTCAGTGGTGACCCCAGGTTATTCTCACTCTGTCCTCACAGTGTTATAGTGTCAGTGGTGACCCCAGGTTATTCTCACTATGTCCTCAGTGTTATAGTGTCAGTGGTGACCCCAGGTTATTCTCACTCCGTCCTCACAGTGTTATGGTGTCAGTGGTGACCCCAGGTTATTCTCACTCCGTCCTCACAGTGTTATAGTGTCAGTGGTGACCCCAGGTTATTCTCACTCTGTCCTCACAGTGTTATAGTGTCAGTGGTGACCCCAGGTTATTCTCACTCTGTCCTCACAGTGTTAGTGTGTCAGTGGTGACCCCAGGTTATCCTCACTATGTCCTCACAGTGTTATAGTGTCAGTGGTGACCCCAGGTTATTCTCACTCCATCCTCACCGTGTTATAGTGTCAGTGGTGACCCCAGGTTATTCTCACTCCATCCTCACCGTGTTATAGTGTCAGTGGTGACCCCAGGTTATTCTCACTGTGTCCTCACAGTGTTATAGTGTCAGTGGTGACCCCAGGTTATTCTCACTCCGTCCTCACAGTGTTATAGTGTCAGTGGTGACCCCAGGTTATTCTCACTCCGTCCTCACAGTGTTATAGTGTCAGTGGTGACCCCAGGTTATTCTCACTCCGTCCTCACAGTGTTATAGTGTCAGTGGTGACCCCAGGTTATTCTCACTCCGTCCTCACAGTGTTATAGTGTCAGTGGTGACCCCAGGTTATTCTCACTCTGTCCTCAGTGTTATAGTGTCAGTGGTGACCCCAGGTTATTCTCACTCTGTCCTCATAGTGTCAGTGGTGACCCCAGGTTATTCTCACTCCGTCCTCAGTGTGTTATAGTGTCAGTGGTGACCCCAGGTTATTCTCACTGTGTCCTCATAGTGTTATAATGTCAGTGGTGACCCCAGGTTATTCTCACTATGTCCTCACAGTGTTATAGTGTCAGTGGTGACCCCAGGTTATTCTCACTGTGTCCACATAGTGTCAGTGGTGACCCCAGGTTATTCTCACTCTGTCCTCAGTGTTATAGTGTCAGTGGTGACGCCAGGTTATTCTCACTCTGTCCTCAGTGTTATAGTGTCAGTGGTGACCCCAGGTTATTCTCACTATGTCCTCACAGTGTTATAGTGTCAGTGGTGACCCCAGGTTATTCTCACTGTGTCCTCACAGTGTTATAGTGTCAGTGGTGACCCCAGGTTATTCTCACTCTGTCCTCACAGTGTTATAGTGTCAGTGGTGACCCCAGGTTATTCTCACTATGTCCTCAGTGTTATAGTGTCAGTGGTGACCCCAGGTTATTCTCACTCTGTCCTCACAGTGTTATAGTGTCAGTGGTGACCCCAGGTTATTCTCACTCTGTCCTCACAGTGTTATAGTGTCAGTGGTGACCCCAGGTTATTCTCACTCCGTCCTCACAGTGTTATAGTGTCAGTGGTGACCCCAGGTTATTCTCACTCTGTCCTCACAGTGTTATAGTGTCAGTGGTGACCCCAGGTTATTCTCACTCCGTCCTCACCGTGTTATGGTGTCAGTGGTGACCCCAGGTTATTCTCACTATGTCCTCACAGTGTTAGTGTGTCAGTGGTGACCCCAGGTTATTCTCACTCCGTCCTCACAGTGTTATAGTGTCAGTGGTGACCCCAGGTTATTCTCACTCCGTCCTCACAGTGTTATAGTGTCAGTGGTGACCCCAGGTTATTCTCACTCCGTCCTCACAGTGTTATAGTGTCAGTGGTGACCCCAGGTTATTCTCACTCCGTCCTCACAGTGTTAGTGTGTCAGTGGTGACCCCAGGTTATTCTCACTCTGTCCTCAGTGTTATAGTGTCAGTGGTGACCCCAGCATAGTGCAGTATAGTTGCATTGGACACTCTGGGGAACTGTATTCTCAGACCCGGGATCCTAAATATACTGTTTTTTTTCTTATATCTTAGAGGTTCTCGGGGCTCAAGGGAAGTTCGCCTACAAACTGTTGAACGACTTATTTGCCAACTACTCTAATGCTCTGCGGCCAGTGGAAGACATGGACAAGGTTATGAATGTGACCCTACAGATCACCCTATCACAGATCATCGACATGGTACAGTCACCCCCAAAGATAAGCTGCTTCCCATACCTAATGGTGTCCTGCATGAACCCTCATATGTATCACAACATGAGGAAAAATTATAAGCTCTTTATTTATTTATTGTACTCTCTTATGTATTTGTGTAGCACCATTAATCCCACCGCACTTTACGGACATCATCATTACTGTCCACAATGGTCTTTGGAGTGTGGCATAAATCCACGCAATCCCAGGATATAATCTCCATGCAGATGTTGTCCTTGATTGGATTTGAACCCAGCGCTGCAAGGCTGCAGTGCTAACTACTGAGCCACCTGTAAGATAGTGCTTACCGCTTGTGTTGGGGGGACACTCGCTTAGCAACAGGATTCAGTCACACAGGCACGTTTTTCTCACAAAAACAGTCCATGCGTTTTATTATGCAGTCATAAACCGGGTTATGCACAGTTCGTTATATACTTCATAGAACACAATAGGCACCAACAGGTGACATTAAGTTGCAGTCTCTAAACATGCTGTTCCTTTCTCCGTGCAGTTACCATGGGTGACTGCACAGTTCATTAACTGACCCCCTGTCAGTGCACACAGTTCCCCATACTCTGGGTTACCTTTCTGGAGCTCCTGCTCCACACGCTGACTCCTCGTCAGTCCTTGTTCCCAGGGGAGCTGCCGACCTGGGATCACCATCCCGGACACTCACCAGGCCACCTGACAGTCCAGATCCTCAGATGAGCTGTAGCTCCCCCAATGCAGTGCCATTGCAGATATTCGGCCTTTCCGTGTGCTGTTCAGGATGTCCGTCCCCACTTGGGACCGTCCAACACACAGGCCACTGCGTGTGCTGTTCAGGATGTCCATCCCACCTGGGACCCGTTCAAAACACTGGTCTTTCAGTGCGCTATTCAGGGATCCCATCCTACTCCTAGGATCTCCCAACACACTCAGTCTTCAGGTCCATAGCCTCTCGGTGCGCTATTCAGGAATCCGATCCACACACAGGACCTCCCAACACACAAGCCGTCCAGGATCTACATACTCTCCATTACAGAGACCATGTGACCACACCATGGTCACATTATGTAGGTAGCTGTAACCACTCCCATAGGTGGGTGGTGTGTGTGGTTAGCCAGTCCTGCCCTGCTCTCCAGCTAACCCTTCACAAACTGTACAAATACTTGTGGGACTACAGGTCCCAGAACAACAATACTACAGGCTTAGAGTGCAGACTCCCTCTGCGACACATATCGGCCATTTACAATCATGCCAGCCACTGTTTCATTATCATCATTACAGATGCGCCTCCATGCATATCCTAAGGAGCACATACAGCGCCACCTAGCTGCAGCATGGGTCACTGCATCACACACCGTACAGTGCTAACCACTGAGCCTTATCCTCTAGTCACCACCAGAGCTGCACTCACTATTCTGCTGTCACCTCCAGAGCTGCACTCACTATTCTGCTGTCACCTCCAGAGCTGCACTCTCTATTCTGCTTTCACCACCAGAGCTGCACTCACTATTCTGCTGTCACCTCCAGAGCTGCACTCACTATTCTGCTGTCACCACCAGAGCTGCACTCTCTATTCTGCTGTCACCACCAGAGCTGCACTCTCTATTCTGCTGTCACCTCCAGAGCTGCACTCACTAATCTGCTGTCACCACCAGAGCTGCACTCTCTATTCTGCTGTCACCTCCAGAGCTACACTCACTATTCTGCTGTCACCTCCAGAGCTGCACTCTCTATTCTGCTGTCACCTCCAGAGCTGCACTCACTATTCTGCTGTCACCTCCAGAGCTGCACTCACTATTCTGCTTTCACCACCAGAGCTGCACTCACTATTCTGCTGTCACCTCCAGAGCTGCACTCACTATTCTGCTGTCACCACCAGAGCTGCACTCTCTATTCTGCTGTCACCTCCAGAGCTGCACTCACTATTCTGCTGTCACCTCCAGAGCTGCACTCACTAATCTGCTGTCACCACCAGAGCTGCACTCTCTATTCTGCTGTCACCTCCAGAGCTACACTCACTATTCTGCTGTCACCACCAGAGCTGCACTCTCTATTCTGCTGTCACCTCCAGAGCTGCACTCACTATTCTGCTGTCACCACCAGAGCTGCACTCTCTGTTCTGCTGTCACCTCCAGAGCTGCACTCACTATTCTGCTGTCACCACCAGAGCTGCACTCTCTATTCTGCTGTCACCTCCAGAGCTGCACTCACTATTCTGCTGTCACCACCAGAGCTGCACTCTCTATTCTGCTGTCACCTCCAGAGCTACACTCACTATTCTGCTGTCACCACCAGAGCTGCACTCACTATTCTGCTGTCACCACCAGAGCTGCACTCTCTATTCTGCTGTCACCTCCAGAGCTGCACTCACTATTCTGCTGTCACCACCAGAGCTGCACTCACTATTCTGCTGTCACCACCAGAGCTGCACTCACTATTCTGCTGTCACCACCAGAGCTGCACTCTATTCTGCTGTCACCTCCAGAGCTGCACTCACTATTCTGCTGTCACCTCCAGAGCTGCACTCACTATTCACTATTCTGCTGTCTCCACCAGAGCTGCACTCACTATTCTGCTGTCACCTCCAGAGCTACACTTACTTACTATTCTGCTGTCACCACCAGAGCTGCACTCTCTATTCTGCTGTCACCACCAGAGCTGCACTCTCTATTCTGCTGTCACCTCCAGAGCTGCACTCGCTATTCTGCTGTCACCACCAGAGCTGCACTCTCTATTCTGCTGTCACCTCCAGAGCTGCACTCACTATTCTGCTGTCACCACCAGAGCTGCACTCTCTATTCTGCTGTCACCACCAGAGCTGCACTCTCTATTCTGCTGTCACCTCCAGGGCTGCACTCACTATTCTGCTGTCACCACCAGATTTGCACTCTCTATTCTGCTGTCACCTCCAGAGCTGCACTCACTATTCTGCTGTCACCACCAGAGCTGCACTCACTATTCACTATTCTGCTGTCTCCACCAGAGCTGCACTCACTATTCTGCTGTCACCTCCAGAGCTACACTTACTTACTATTCTGCTGTCACCACCAGAGCTGCACTCTCTATTCTGCTGTCACCACCAGAGCTGCACTCTCTATTCTGCTGTCACCTCCAGAGCTGCACTCGCTATTCTGCTGTCACCACCAGAGCTGCACTCTCTATTCTGCTGTCACCTCCAGAGCTGCACTCACTATTCTGCTGTCACCACCAGAGCTGCACTCTCTATTCTGCTGTCACCACCAGAGCTGCACTCTCTATTCTGCTGTCACCTCCAGGGCTGCACTCACTATTCTGCTGTCACCACCAGATTTGCACTCTCTATTCTGCTGTCACCTCCAGAGCTGCACTCACTATTCTGCTGTCACCACCAGAGCTGCACTCACTATTCTGCTGTCACCTCCAGAGCTACAGTCACTATTCTGCTGTCACCTCCAGAGTTGCACTCACTATTCTACTGTCACCTCCAGAGCTGCACTCTCCATGTCGGCAGCTGTGATGCTGTACATTCCTCCTTCCCATGGTGAAATGCTGGGGGCAGTGGTGCACGGCTCTCCCTCTCCACTGGGGCATTTATTGTTGCCCTTGAGCCCCTCCTGCCCCTATCTCCGCTATTAGCTTAGTGCAGCGTTGTGAGTGCAGCTCTGGAGGTGATCCTTGTGGCCTTATCACTGACTCTGGTTTCTTTCGCAGGATGAGCGGAACCAGATCCTGATGGCGTACCTGTGGATTCGGCAGGTGTGGTTTGACGCCTACCTGCGCTGGGACAAGGAGGACTATGATGGGCTCGATACCATCCGTATACCTAGCAGTTATGTATGGAGGCCTGACATAGTCCTATATAACAAGTAGGTCGGATGGAGGTCGCGGCTCATCGGCTGGAGGCTCTGTGTCTGGGGAGGCCGGTGACGGTCACTATGGCCGCGATTACAGCTCCGGAGTGTCCTCGTCATGTAGAGCCATGTGGTCAAGCGTCACTATGTGACCAGGAACACTGAGGCCATAGCGGTCATCACCCAGCTCTCCCAGGAGCAGAGCGAGCTACACGGCTGATATGCAGGGTCCGAAAAAAGTCTTCACACCCCGGATCTTTTCCACATTATATCACGTTACTCCCAGAAACTTAAATGTATTTTATTGGGTTTTTATGCTATACAACACAAAGTAACAAGTGTTATTGATGTGTAACGGAAATGATAGAAGGTGTACTAACTATTTTACAAATATAAATCTGACTTTAGTAAGGTGCATTAGTATTCCGCCCCCTGTAGTGGGATGCCCCTAAAAAATCAGGGATAAAGAGGAGAAAAGAGTAAAGCGGGGTTAGGTTATGGAGAAGAGTAAAGCGGGGTTAGGTTATAGAGAAGAGTAAAGCGGGGTTAGGTTATGGAGAAGAGTAAAGCGGGGTTAGGTTATGGAGAAGAGTAAAGCACAGTTAGTTTATGGAGAAGAGTAAAGCGGGGTTAGGTTATGGAGAACAGTAAAGTACGGTTAGGTTATGGAGAAGAGTAAAGCGGGGTTAGGTTATAGAGAAGAGTAAAGCGGGGTTAGGTTATGGAGAAGAGTAAAGCGGGGTTAGGTTATGGAGAAGAGTAAAGCACAGTTAGTTTATGGAGAAGAGTAAAGCGGGGTTAGGTTATGGAGAAGAGTAAAGCGGGGTTAGGTTATGGAGAAGAGTAAAGCACAGTTAGTTTATGGAGAAGAGTAAAGCGGGGTTAGGTTATGGAGAAGAGTAAATCGGGGTTAGGTTATGGAGAAGAGTAAAGCGGGGTTAGGTTATGGAGAAGAGTAAAGTACGGTTAGGTTATGGAGAAGAGTAAAGCGGGGTTAGGTTATGGAGAAGAGTAAAGCACAGTAAGTTTATGGAGAATCATAGAATCATAGAATGGTAGAGTTGGAAGGGACCTCCTGGGTCATCTGGTCCAACCCCCGGCTCAATGCAGGCGTCACTAACCCATCCCAGAGAGATATCTGTCCAGCCTCTGTTTGAAGACTTCCATTGCAGGTGAACTCACCACCTCTCGTGGCCTCCTGTTCCACTCATTGATCACCCTCACTGTCAAAAAGTTTTTTCTAATATCTAATCTGTGTCTCCTCCCATTCAGTTTCATCCCATTGCTTCTAGTCTTTCCTTGCACAAATGAGAATAATGATGATCCTTCTACACTGTGACAGACCCTTCAGATTTTTGTAGAAAGCTATTAAGTCTCCTACTCAGAAGAGTAAAGCGGGGTTAGGTTATGGAGAAGAGTAAAGCGGGGTTAGGTTATGGAGAAGAGTAAATCGGGGGTTAGGTTATGAAGAAGAGTAAATCGGGGTTAGGTTATGAAGAAGAGTAAAGCAGGGTTAGGTTATGGAGAACAGTAAAGCAGGGTTAGGTTATAAAAAATAGCCCAAGCTCTGAACTTCTCAGGGAGCATCAATCCATCATACAAAAATGTAAGGGGTATGGCCCAACTGCAAACCTCCCAAGACATGGCCGCCCACCTAACCTGACATCTCCAGCAAGCGGAGCACTAATGAGAGAAGCAGCGAGAGGCCGATGGTCACTGGAGGAGCCGCAGATCCACAGCTCGGGGGGAGAATCTTTCCACAGGACGATTATTTGCTGTATCCCCCCCAAATCTGCCCATTACGGAAGGGGAGCAAGAAGACAGATGGACGGATCATAACTTGTTACTTTGTTTCACATAAAATCCCAATAAGATACATTGACGTTTGTGGTGTAAGGTGAACAATGTGGAGAAGTTCCGGGGTGTGAAGACTCTCAAGGTGCCATAACTGATAACGATACAACTGATCACGGTGGTCCCATCCGCAGCGCTCGATGTATACCGCGCCGGACCCCCAGCCCTGTCCTGGCCTCCTGCTGATATCCGGGGCCTGTTAATGGCTGGAGCCCCTCTGGCCCCTGGGGTCAGCACGCCCGGCCCCCCATCACTCGGGGAGAAGGTGTAACACTATCACAGGCGCAGCTGCTGTGTGAGGCGGCTCATGTTCTGCAGCAGAGGTGACTCTGGGAGCCGAATTACAGCAACAACCGGGACAGGACGTGTGCGAACATCCCCGGGGAGCGGGCCCTGCCAAGTCACCGGCCCCAGACTGTGCCTGCCCCCTACTGCCAGCTCCTGGCATCTGCATGTAACCATGTACGTTATCCTCCTGTCACCTCCAGAGCTGCACTCACTATTCTGCTGTTACATCGTGTCTTATCCTCCTGTCACCCCCAGAGCTGCACTCACTATTCTGCTGTCACATCGTGTCTTATCCTCCTGTCACCCCCAGAGCTGCACTCACTATTCTGCTGTCACATCGTGTCTTATCCTCCTGTCACCCCCAGAGCTGCACTCACTATTCTGCTGTCACATCGTGTCTTATCCTCCTGTCACCCCCAGAGCTGCACTCACTATTCTGCTGTTACATCGTGTCTTATCCTCCTGTCACCCCCAGAGCTGCACTCACTATTCTGCTGTTACATCGTGTCTTATCCTCCTGTCACCCCCAGAGCTGCACTCACTATTCTGCTGTCACATCGTGTCTTATCCTCCTGTCACCCCCAGAGCTGCACTCACTATTCTGCTGTCACATCGTGTCTTATCCTCCTGTCACCCCCAGAGCTGCACTCACTATTCTGCTGTTACATCGTGTCTTATCCTCCAGGTCTTTTATTAAATAAAATACTTTACATGACAATAACTAAGATACATTACAAATAAAACACAACAGAACAAAACATAAGAACAAAGCTCCAATCAGACGATAACAAACGACAAAAATCACAAAGAAATAAACCAGAAATGGAACCAAAATGGAGAAAGTTCATGACCTACAAATCAGGGACGAGAAAGAAAAATTCCAATAAAAATAAAGAAAGCAAAACTAAAAGACAACAAACAAAATACTCATAACTTACATGAATACCCCTGTAAAAATTTTACATAATGAATAGTATAAAATCATATAAGACCCCCGGCCCAGCTTCATTCATACTACTATATACAACCCCAACTACATTCACACCGTCCTATATACAATATTATATACAATATATACACTATAAACACATTATACTAAACCAAGTATTATACAACACCGCAAACACAACAAAACCCTACTGGTCCCACTGCCTCACCTTACAGCCACCCCCTTACACCACCACATTCACCCCACAACAAACCTAAATACAATACAGTGTACAAATTTTTATATATATATATATATATATATATATATATATATATATATATATATATATATATATATATATACAAACTTCAAAGAGACCAGTAGCGCCAATCAACAAAAAAAGCTGCAGGTAAAAGTACAAACCCACCCTGTTTGTATATGGTAACAACCAATAAATAATAAATAATAATTAATAATAGAATACCCGCGCTGAATAATCCCTTCAAATTGGAGTCTGTCCCGGAACGTAATCTTTCATTCAGGGTTCAGGTGCGTAAGTCCGGTATGGATAATATACAAATAAGGCACAGTTACCTTAAGGATCTGTAGCGTTACCGTAGAATCTTTTGTGCAGCTATGTAGAGGGTGCCGCTTTATCGCCAACTGGACTGTGCGATATCTTCAGGTAGGCAGGCTATGTGCGCTGCCCCGGCCGGTGGCAAAACGCCCCAAGCTCGCCTACCACGTGTAATCGATGAGCGCTAGTGTAGCCGTTAGGTACTCCGCCGTAGCAGGACCTATCGTGACGTCACGAACACGTGGGTAAACACGTGATTCGGCTAGGGAGAGCGAGAAGGACCACATCCAACGCGTTTCGGAACTGCCGCGTTCCTTCCTCAGGGATGGTCCATAATAGCATTCCCCTCCTTTAAATAGACTCTAGCGCTCACCCTTTATTGATGTTAATTAAAGGCAAAAAGCTCAATTTCACTGTTGAGACCCCTCGGAGCTAGAGAGTCCAGTTCAAATATCATTTTAGTCTCTTCTCTGGACATTTGTTTAATAAAGTCACCTTTTCTCCAGCTCCTGTGCACAACCTTCAAGCCTGTAACGGAAATGTCCCTAAGTGAGCCCCCATGATGAACCAGAAAATGTTTGGATAACGGGTGACCTTGAAATTTATTTTTAATATTCCGCAAATGTTCGTTTATCCTCACATACAAGGGGCGTTTAGTCCTACCCACGTAGATCTTATTGCACGGGCACCTTATGGCATAGATAACCCCTATTGTATTGCAGGATATGTAATCCCTAATTTGCCAGTCCCTGTTAGAGTTGAAAAATGAGAGTTGTTTTTTTATATTTAGTAGTCTACAGGGTTTACATCTCCGACACGGATAAAAACCTGGCTGTTTACAAAAGAAGGGATACTGTTTATCCCGATGGAGATGTGGTACTGTAGGGGCTATTTTATTGCCCAAATTGTTGGCTCTTCTATAAATGAATACTGGACGATCGGGGATTATCTCTCCTATTATCTTATCCTCTTTTAAAATGTCCCAATGCTTACTTACTATTCTCCTAAGAAGATGGGTGTTTGCATTAAACTGGGTGATAATAGGGACCAGTTCGGATGGTGATTGTTTATCTATTTTAGTTTTATCTTTAATCAGGTGGGATCTCGGCATTCCACTAATTATCTGCTTTGTATTAAATAGGGAACTATAACAGTACCCTTTATGAATAAATTTCTCAGTAAGAATATCCACTTCCCGATTAAAATCTTGTGCCCTAGAGCAATTCCTATGAGCACGTATAAATTGACTCTTGGGCACATTTAGGAGCCAACTAGGAAGATGACAACTCCCCAGAGATATGTAATTGTTCACGTCAGTGGATTTATGGAAGGTTTTTGTGCAAATTTTGCCATTATCAATAAATATAGTAAGATCCAGAAAGTCAATGGAAGTGGTACTGGTGGTAGCAGTAAAATTTAAAAAATACAAATTTTTATTTAAATTAGTGATAAAATCCAATAGTAGTTGAGGACCACCAGACCATATAAAAACAATATCGTCGATAAAACGTTGCCAGAGTACCAGGCTCGCACCCAGGGAGCCCGCACAATAAATTGTGTGGTGCTCCCATTCCCCAACATATAGATTTGCATAACTGGGTGCGAACCTGGTACCCATAGCAGTGCCCCACTGCTGGGAGTAATAATGCGTATCATATTTAAAATAGTTATGGGTTAAAATAAATCTCATGCAGTCTAAAATAAACACAACCTGTTCCTTTGGGAGATTACCCTGTCTTTCTAAGAAAAATTTTGAGGCCTCACAGCCCTTGTCATGTTGAATAACTGTATATAGGGATGTGATATCCAGTGTACCTAAAATGTAGTGATCCTGCCACTCCACCCCCTCTAGGATCCTCAATAGATCTCCCTACTATACATAAGTGTTTAACTAATCCCCCTGGTCGGCCCATTATATCTGGGGTGGGTTGTCTAACGGACAATATGTCCAAGTATGTTGACTGCCATTTACAAAAGCTTGTGCCTACGCTTCCCTCACATTTGAAGGACAGTACTCATCTATTGAGGATCCTAGAGGGGGTGGAGTGGCAGGATCACTACATTTTAGGTACACTGGATATCACATCCCTATATACAGTTATTCAACATGACAAGGGCTGTGAGGCCTCAAAATTTTTCTTAGAAAGACAGGGTAATCTCCCAAAGGAACAGGTTGTGTTTATTTTAGACTGCATGAGATTTATTTTAACCCATAACTATTTTAAATATGATACGCATTATTACTCCCAGCAGTGGGGCACTGCTATGGGTACCAGGTTCGCACCCAGTTATGCAAATCTATATGTTGGGGAATGGGAGCACCACACAATTTATTGTGCGGGCTCCCTGGGTGCGAGCCTGGTACTCTGGCAACGTTTTATCGACGATATTGTTTTTATATGGTCTGGTGGTCCTCAACTACTATTGGATTTTATCACTAATTTAAATAAAAATTTGTATTTTTTAAATTTTACTGCTACCACCAGTACCACTTCCATTGACTTTCTGGATCTTACTATATTTATTGATAATGGCAAAATTTGCACAAAAACCTTCCATAAATCCACTGACGTGAACAATTACATATCTCTGGGGAGTTGTCATCTTCCTAGTTGGCTCCTAAATGTGCCCAAGAGTCAATTTATACGTGCTCATAGGAATTGCTCTAGGGCACAAGATTTTAATCGGGAAGTGGATATTCTTACTGAGAAATTTATTCATAAAGGGTACTGTTATAGTTCCCTATTTAATACAAAGCAGATAATTAGTGGAATGCCGAGATCCCACCTGATTAAAGATAAAACTAAAATAGATAAACAATCACCATCCGAACTGGTCCCTATTATCACCCAGTTTAATGCAAACACCCATCTTCTTAGGAGAATAGTAAGTAAGCATTGGGACATTTTAAAAGAGGATAAGATAATAGGAGAGATAATCCCCGATCGTCCAGTATTCATTTATAGAAGAGCCAACAATTTGGGCAATAAAATAGCCCCTACAGTACCACATCTCCATCGGGATAAACAGTATCCCTTCTTTTGTAAACAGCCAGGTTTTTATCCGTGTCGGAGATGTAAACCCTGTAGACTACTAAATATAAAAAAACAACTCTCATTTTTCAACTCTAACAGGGACTGGCAAATTAGGGATTACATATCCTGCAATACAATAGGGGTTATCTATGCCATAAGGTGCCCGTGCAATAAGATCTACGTGGGTAGGACTAAACGCCCCTTGTATGTGAGGATAAACGAACATTTGCGGAATATTAAAAATAAATTTCAAGGTCACCCGTTATCCAAACATTTTCTGGTTCATCATGGGGGCTCACTTAGGGACATTTCCGTTACAGGCTTGAAGGTTGTGCACAGGAGCTGGAGAAAAGGTGACTTTATTAAACAAATGTCCAGAGAAGAGACTAAAATGATATTTGAACTGGACTCTCTAGCTCCGAGGGGTCTCAACAGTGAAATTGAGCTTTTTGCCTTTAATTAACATCAATAAAGGGTGAGCGCTAGAGTCTATTTAAAGGAGGGGAATGCTATTATGGACCATCCCTGAGGAAGGAACGCGGCAGTTCCGAAACGCGTTGGATGTGGTCCTTCTCGCTCTCCCTAGCCGAATCACGTGTTTACCCACGTGTTCGTGACGTCACGATAGGTCCTGCTACGGCGGAGTACCTAACGGCTACACTAGCGCTCATCGATTACACGTGGTAGGCGAGCTTGGGGCGTTTTGCCACCGGCCGGGGCAGCGCACATAGCCTGCCTACCTGAAGATATCGCACAGTCCAGTTGGCGATAAAGCGGCACCCTCTACAGAGCTGCACAAAAGATTCTACGGTAACGCTACAGATCCTTAAGGTAACTGTGCCTTATTTGTATATTATCCATACCGGACTTACGCACCTGAACCCTGAATGAAAGATTACGTTCCGGGACAGACTCCAATTTGAAGGGATTATTCAGCGCGGGTATTCTATTATTAATTATTATATATATATATATATATTTTTTTTTTTTAAATTATATTTTCATTTATTTATTTATTTATTTATTTATTTATTTAAATATATATATATACTAGCTGTACTACCCGGCTTCGCCCGGGTTAATGACTGCTGTTAGCAAAATAGAATGTGTTAACAAAAATTTATTCTGCACACAAAAACCACAAAACAAATAGATAGAAATGTAATTATTAAAAGGCAAAAACGAAGCTAATAGAAGCATTTCACAACATATATTAGCTTTGTTATACTGAGAATGTCTTTGTTGCCTATATTAACCAATCAGAGCTCAGGTTAATTAACTGTAGCAAAATAGAAGCTGAGCTGTGATTGGTTGCTATTGGCAGCCTGATAAATCCCCAGCCAACAGGAAGCCCTCCCCCCGGCAGTATATATTAGCTCACACATACACATAATAGACAGGTCATGTGACTGACAGCTGCCGGATTCCTATATGGTACATTTGTTGCTCTTGTAGTTTGTCTGCTTATTAATCAGATTTTTATTTTTGAAGGACAATACCAGACTTGTGTGTGTTTTAGGGCGAGTTTCATGTGTCAAGTTGTGTGTGTTGAGTTGCGTGTGGCGACATGCATGTAGCGACTTTTGTGAGATGAGTTTTGTGTGGCGACATGCGTGTAGCAACATTTTGTGTGTCGAGTTGCATGTGACAGGTTAGTGTAGCAAGTTGTGTGCAGCAAGATTTGTGCATGGCGAGTTTTGCGCGTGGCGAGTTTTATGTGTGGTGCGTTTTGAGTATGTGCAAGTTTTGTGTGAGGCAACTTTTGCATGTGGTGCAACTTTTGTACATGTGGCAATTTTTCTGTGTGTGCAAGTTTTGCATGAGGTGAGTTTTCCATGAGGTGAGTTTTGCACGTGTGGCGAGTTTTGCGAGCCTAGTTTTGCACGTGTGGCGAGTTTTGCATGTAGCGAGTTTTGCACGTTGCGAGTTTTGCGTGGTGACTTTTGTGTTTCGACTTTTATGTGGCGAGGTTGGTGTGTGTGTGGTGAAATGTGTGCTGAGGGTGGTATATGTGTTCAAGCACGTGGTAGTGTGTGGCGCATTTTGTGTGTGTGTTCATATCCCCGTGGTGGTGTGGTGAGTATCCCATGTCGGGGCCCCACCTTAGCAACTGTACAGTATATACTCTTTGTCACCATCGCTCTCATTCTTTAAGTCCTCATTGTTCACATCTGGCAGCTGTCAATTTTCCTCCAACACTTTTCCCTTCACTTTTTCCCCATTATGTAGATAGGGGCAAAATTGTTTGGAGAATTGGAACGCGCGGGGTTAAAATTTCACCTCACAACATAGCCTATGACGCTCTCGGGGTCCAGACGTGTGACTGTGCAAAATTTTGTGGCTGTAGCTGCGACGGTGCAGATGCCAATCCCGGACATACACACATACATACATACACACATTCAGCTTTATATATTAGATATACCTGTATGTAATCTCCTGTATATAGTATATACCTGTGTGTCATCTCACCTATATATAGTATATATCTGTGTGTCATCTCCTCCTGTATATAGTATATACCTGTATGTCATCTCCTCCTATACATAGCATATACCTGTATGTCATCTCCTCCTGTATATAGTATATACCTGTAGGTAATCTGCTCCTGTTTATAGTATATACCTGTGTGTCATCTCCTCCTGTATATAGTATATACCTGTATGTCATCTCCTCCTGTATGTAGTATGTACCTGTATGTCATCTCCTCCTGTATATAGTATATACCTGTGTGTCATCTCACCTATATATAGTATATATCTGTGAGTCATCTCCTCCTGTATATAGTATATATCTGTATGTCATCTCCTATACATAGCATATACCTGTATGTCATCTCCTCCTGTATATACTATATACCTGTAGGTAATCTGCTCCTGTATATAGTATATACCTGTGTGTCATCTCCTCCTGTATATAGTATATACCTGTATGTCATCTCCTCCTGTATGTAGTATGTACCTGTATGTCATCTCCTCCTCTATATAGTATATACCTGTGTGTCATCTCTCCTGTATATAGTATATATCTGTGTGTCATCTCCTCCTGTATATAGTATATACCTGTAGGTAATCTGCTCCTGTTTATAGTATATACCTGTGTGTCATCTCCTCCTGTATATAGTATATACCTGTATGTCATCTCCTCCTGTATGTAGTATGTACCTGTATGTCATCTCCTCCTGTATATAGTATATACCTGTGTGTCATCTCACCTATATATAGTATATATCTGTGAGTCATCTCCTCCTGTATATAGTATATATCTGTATGTCATCTCCTATACATAGCATATACCTGTATGTCATCTCCTCCTGTATATACTATATACCTGTAGGTAATCTGCTCCTGTATATAGTATATACCTGTGTGTCATCTCCTCCTGTATATAGTATATACCTGTATGTCATCTCCTCCTGTATGTAGTATGTACCTGTATGTCATCTCCTCCTCTATATAGTATATACCTGTGTGTCATCTCTCCTGTATATAGTATATATCTGTGTGTCATCTCCTCCTGTATATAGTATATACCTGTGTGTCATCTCCCCTGTAAATAGTATATACCTGTGTGTCATCTCCTGTATATAGTATATAGCTGTATGCCATCTCCTCCTGTATTAGCCCTCGTTCACACGTTATTTGGTCAGTATTTTTACCTCAGTATTTGTAAGCTAAAATGGCAGCCTGATAAATCCCCAGCCAACAGTAAGCCCTCCCCCTGGCAGTATATATTAGCTCACACATACACATAATAGACTGGTCATGTGACTGACAGCTGCCGGATTCCTATATGGTACATTTGTTGCTCTTGTAGTTTGTCTGCTTATTAATCAGATTTTTATTTTTGAAGGACAATACCAGACTTGTGTGTGTTTTAGGGCGAATTTTGTGTCAAGTAGTGTGTGTTGAGTTGCGTGTGGCGACATGCATGTAGGGACTTTTGTGAGATGAGTTTTGTGTGGCGACATGCGTGTAGCAACTTTTTGTGTGTCAAGTTGCATGTGACAGGTTAGTGTAGCAAGTTGTGTGCAACAAGTTTTGCTCATGGCGAGTTTTGCGCGTGGCGAGTTTTATGTGTGGTGCGTTTTGAGTATGTGCAAGTTTTGTGTGAGGCAACTTTTGCATGTGTTGCAACTTTTGTGCATGTGGCAATTTTTCTGCGTGTGGCAATTTTTCCGCGTGTGCAAGTTTTGCGTGTGGCGAGTTTTCCATGAGGTGAGTTTTGCACGTGTGGCGACTTTTGCATGTGGAGAGTTTTGCGCGTGGCGAGTTTTGAGCGGCGACTTTTGTGTTTCTACTTTTATGTGGCGAGGTTGGTGTATGTGTGGTGAAATGTGTGCTGAGGGTGGTATATGTGTTCGAGCACGTGGTAGTGTGTGGCGCATTTTGTGTGTGTGTTCATATCCCCGTGGTGGTGTGGTGATTATCCCATGTCGGGGCCCCACCTTAGCAACTGTACAGTATATACTCATTGGCGCCATCGCTCTCATTCTTTAAGTCCCCCTTGTTCACATCTGGCAGCTGTTAATTTGCCTCCAACACTTTTCCTTTCATTTTTTCCCCATTATGTAGATAGGGGCAAAATTGTTTGGTGAATTGGAAAGCGCAGGGTTAAAATTACACCTCACAACATAGCCTATGACGCTCTCGGGGTCCAGACGTGTGACTGTGCAAAATTTTGTGGCTGTAGCTGCGACGGTTCAGATGCCAATCCCGGACATACACACATACACACATTCAGCTTTATATATTAGATATACACACACACACCTACTCTAACTATCCCGCCACCCCTGATCCAGCTCTGGCCACAAAGTTCAGGAATTATCCAAGCTAGGATCAGGCCCCAAAGTTTTTCCCCAGGCGGGGCCTGGGCCAGGCCAGATCAGTCTCTTATCACCGCCGTTGAACCCCCCAATCCCCCCACCCAACCTAACTAAGACCCTCCATTATACACACTATATACAATATATACAATACACTATATACAATATATACAAAAACCAACATCACAGAACACAACCTACATACTCACCACCCAAGGCTCAAGTTCGATGCCTGCAAACCTTCTATTCAGGGAACAGAAATACAAAACAAAAACCTAGGGTGTAAAGATATCAGCCCACCACCAGGATATAGGAGCGCTAACGGACTAAGGCACCCCGAAGGAGAAACCCCTCCAGAGATGGGCCGCCCTCCGGGCACCCAGTCCTCCGCTCTCCAGAGAACGCACCTTAACCAGGGCACTTAGGATGCTGCTACAAACTTCATCTACACGGAGGATTTTACTCTGCGTCGTAACTAAAACTCGTGCGTTCCACGTGAAGTACCTGACCACTGCGCTGACTAAGAATAAAGTGGCTCGGTCCCTTCTCCCGAGGTCTCTGAACGCTCCATAGGCCCACTCGGCATAGGACAGAGTGGCCAGCCGCGGCCAACCAATGGAAGCACCCACCCTGTTGTACACCTCTGTATTAAAGGGACAATGAAGCAGGAAGTGCTCCATGCTTTCCAGCACGGTAGCACAAGCCTCACGGGGAGAATTCCGGTCCACGGAGCTCCTGTGCTTCAAATTGTCCCTCACATACAACTTACCTTGGAAGCAGCGCCAAGTCAAGTCCCAATACTTCTTGGGGATCCTGCTAGAATTTAACAAACTTAACCCAACCTCCAGATCCCGACTCGGGCAGTCCTTGAGGACCAATGGTCTCTAAAAATGCGAAAGCAAGACCCGCATGTCGAGGAGTTTCCTCGGGAGGGACCTCACTTCCCACATTCCCAGACCCCACCGGCGCATCATCTTCAGAACTGGGGTAACATAAGCCAGGAGATGCCCGCGCGGTGTGCGAAGATCCTTCAATCTTCCCCCTGTCTCCCATTCCTGGAAGAAAGGCTGAAACGATCTGCAGCGCCCCAGAGTCCTGGTCGTTGCAGTACTGTGGCTCCGCCACTAAGGGGAGCTATGATACGTCAGATGGCACTGAAGGAGTTCACCTGATCAGGTATCACAGACACCAATACATTTCACAGCCGGGCCACCAGGGGGAGCTAAGGGTTCTATTCACTAGGCCACTCCCCACCATTGTGGGTAAACTGGGGGTCAGGCAGGAAGTTAGATCAGAAAGCTGACTGGGTTGGAACCAGGCAACACCTTGTGGCAGAGGGTGTTGTGGGAGAAGATTCGGTAGGGTCCCTGTCAGGGGTGGGATCCTGACAGAGGCTTGGCAACTTGAGCGAACGTAACGGGACCGTGCCTGCTCAGTATAGCGGCAGGACCCAAGAAGGGACTGGAAGCGAGATAGATTGTGCTGAGTGAGAAACGAGATCAAGGCAATAAGGAGAATACCAGTAGGAGTCGTGCTGTAAGACCGAGGCAACATCCTACTGAGGCGCACAACCGGCGGCCGGAACGCCGAGGGAGTATTACAATATTCAGCTTCAAGCAATACTCTAAACCAACGGCAGGACAGTCAGTCAAAGGCGGGCTGTCTCATCTAAATCACCTATGCAGTCTTGGGGGGCAACTTGTGGAGAGGGGCGACTCTAGGGTCCCGGAAGAGCTCCGAGCCTACCCGTCATACGGGTGCCGTCCTAACCGTAACATCAAGGAGGGATGGAGGATTAGCAGAACATCATCTAATCGAGTTGTGAGGGAACTTAAGAAACGGACACAACAGTTGTGGGGACTTTCCGTAAGCACAGCAGGGAAGGACCGCAACACATAGCGCTAGCAGGAAGGCACCGATTTCCACCTGTAAAGAGTACTCCGGAGGTGCCATTGGACCGGCCGGACTTGCGCAGCCTGGTTATCTGGATTCCGGACTGAGGACCCAGAGATCTTCAGTAAAGAGATAAAGAGACTGCAACCTGGTGTCCTCGTTATTTACTGCACCGCACCACTACAGCCTCACTACCACCATCATCCATCATATCTATCACTGTACGCCCCTCAGCAGGGTCACGGACCGGGCCTAGCCACCGTGACAACCCCAGAGCAGAGCCTCAGAGGCCCGGTACCGGGTACCCCTCGGCCCTGCGGCAGTGGGGGCGCTACACATCCCTTGCAGGAGAATACCCACGGAGGAGCCCTCTCTTTCCAGAGGTTTGCCACGTTAACTTTCAAAAAGGTGTTCACTAGGAACACCACGGGGTTTACCATATTCAACCCCACTAGTCTCCTCGTGCGATAAGTGACCTCCCGTTTGACTAGGTTCAGTCTATTCCCCCATAACATCTGGAAGAACAGACTGTAGACCCGTGTCCAGAGAGGCTCCGGCAAGACACAGACGCTGCCCAGGTAGATTAACAAGGGGAGCAGGAAAGCTTTGCACAGGTCAACCCTTTCCCTCAGGGTCAAAGACCAACCCTTCCATTGGTCAACTTTTTGGGTGACACCCTTGATTCTGCCTTCCCAGTTTTTCGTGGGGTAATCACCCTGGCCAAATTCGATGCCTAGGACTTTGGCATGTTCTTGGGGTTCGGGGAGGGTGTCCGGAAGATCAAACGTGGGATCTCCGCCTCCCAGCCAGAGACTCTCACACTTGTCCTGGTTGACCTTGGACCCGGATGCCTCCGAGTAGCTCTCCACTTCTGACATCACCACCATCGCCTCCTCTTGCGAAGAAACAAAGACAGTAACGTCGTCCGCGTAGGCCACTACCCTCAGGATAGCCTCTGGCGCCAACCCGCCCATCCTCACCTCCGCCAACGGTCCACAATCAACCCTTTTGAGGAAGGGATCGATCGCAAACGCGTAAAGCAAAGGACTAAGAGGGCAGCCCTGGCGGACACCAGATCCCACCCCGAAAGGTTGTTCAATCCACCCGTTTACCAGAGGGAAAGTCTCAGCCCCTGCATGCAAGGTCTTAAGCCAGTACACAAACCCTCCAGGCAGACCATACCTCAAAAGAGTGGACCAGAGGTACTCGTGGTCGACCCGATCAAAGGCTTTTGCCTGATCCAGGGTCAGCAAGAACCCCTTCCAAAGGCCCGCCCTGCCCCGCTCCACGGCCTCTCGGACACCCAGAACAGCACTGAAAGTGCTACGGCCAGGAACGCAACAGTGCTGGGCCTCCGAAAGGAGCCGTGGTGCAAACTTTACCAGCCTGTTGAAGAGTATCTTAGCCAAAACGTTCCTGTCCACATTGAGAAGTGATATGGGACGCCAATTCTCAATGCGTGACAGATCCTTACCCTTTGACAAAATGATCAAAGCCAAACTCCTTAATGATCTCGGCAGAGTGCCCGAGGAGAGACACTCATTAAACACCTGAGTCAAGAGGGGGACCAAGGAGTCCCTAAAGGTCTTAAAGAACTCGGATGTTAAGCCATCCGAACCTGGCGATTTTTTGGGCCGGAGCCCATCGATCGCCAGTCTCACTTCCTCTTCTTTGATTGCTTCTGCCAAACCGCCCAGCGAGAGGTCAGCCCCTGGCTCAGGAACAGCTTCAGCCAGGAAAGCCGACATCCTGTCACGATCCAGTTCCTTCCTTCCCAAGAGGTGCGAGTAGTATGAACTGACAACCTCCAAGATCCCTGATCTGGACCTTCTTAGGGATCCCGTACTGTCCATCAGCCCTGTCACTATCTTACTATTCACTGACATCTTGCAGCTTCTGTAAGGGTCGGGCGAGTAGTACTTCCCGTAGTCCCTCTCAAAAACCAAAGATGTGTGTCTATCGTACTGACAACTCTTTAGCAAGGATTTCACACTGGAGATCGCCTCGCAGCTACTCCCAGTCGAGACAAGATGCTCGAGTTTCCTCCTCAGGCTCTGATACAGGCGATCCCTGTTCAAGCTTCTGAGGTTCGAGAGTTGCCGGAAGAATCTCGCTACCCGATGTTTGAACATCTCCCACCACTCAGACTTAGTGTTACTTAGGCCCAGCAGCGGTACCTGGCTCTGAAGAAATTCCTCAAAGGACCGTCTTACAGCTTCTTCCTCAAGGAGTGACGAATTCAGCTTCCAATAACCTCTTCCCATCCGAGGAGTCTCTGTAACGCTCAGAGAAAACATAATCAGACAGTGATCGGAGAATTCCACCTCCACAACCGACTACGGCGAGGAAACGGCCTCCTCCTTCAAATAAAATCTGTCTATCCTAGACCTGCACTGACTACCTCTAAAAAAGGTGAACCCTGCGTGGCCTGTGTTGTGCCGGATGTGGCATCCACCAGGCGTGCCTCACTTACTATCCTATTTTGCGTGACACAATCATAAGCCAGCCGGTCTCCGGAACCTCCTATCACAGGGTCTCGTGACGTTGTTGAAATCCCCTCCAAAGACCACCTGCCGACTCGAAAATAAGAAAGGTTTGATCTTCATGAAGAGACACTTGTGGTCCCACTTGGACTGGGGACCGTAGATGTTAATGAGCCGAAGCTCCTGTCCCCCCATGGAGACATCTAGGATCAAGCATCTCCCCATTTCTAACTCGATCAATCGTCTGCATTCAACCGCTGCGGTCTTAAAAAGGACCGCCACCCCGCTATACGGCTCGGCCGCAAGAGACCAGTAGGAGGGCCCGTGCCTCCACTCCCGCCTTGCTTTATGCATAGTTGATAGGTCGGTCAACCTGGTCTCCTGCAAAAACAAAATGTCGGCGTCAAGTTGGCCGAGAAAATGAAAGGCCGTGTACATTGCCGGTTCTGACTTTATGCTGGCAACATTAATGGTTGCCAGCGTCAACGGGGTGGGTGCCGCCATCATGATTGATTGAATTAGATAGCCTTTTTCTTCCCACCCCCAACAGTTTCACCCTCTTCCTCTGACAATGATGAGTTTTTAGTGCGCTTAAGACAAACAGACTCATCCATTCTCTCCTTACATACACTCTGGCCCTTATCCTGAGGTAATCCCCCCCAAAAGGCTTTGTATTTGCCCCCTGAGAAGAAGACCCAGCGACCTCCTGAGCCCCAACAACAAGCCCCTTCTACCGGTTGGACCGCAGCGGTTGAATGCAGACGATTGATCGAGTTAGAAATGGGGAGATGCTTGATCCTAGATGTCTCCATGGGGGGACAGGAGCTTCGGCTCATTAACATCTACGGTCCCCAGTCCAAGTGGGACCGCAAGTGTCTCTTCATGAAGATCAAACCTTTCTTATTTTCGAGTCGGCAGGTGGTCTTTGGAGGGGATTTCAACAACGTCACGAGACCCTGTGATAGAGGAGGTTCTGGAGACCGGCTGGCTTACGATTGCGTCGCGCTAAATAGGATAGTAAGTGAGGCACGCATGGTGGATGTCCACATCCGGCACAACACAGGCCACGCGGGGTTCACCTTTTTTAGAGGTAGTCAGTGCAGGTCTAGGTTAGACAGGTTTTATTTGAAGGAGGATGCCGTCTCCTCGCCGTTGTCGGTTGTGGAGGTGGAATTCTCCGATCACTGTTTGATTATGTTTTCTCTGAGCGTTACAGAGACTCCTCGGATGGGAAGAGGTTATTGGAAGCTGAATTCGTCACTCCTTGAAGAAGAAGCTGTAAGACGGTCCTTTGAGGAATTTCTTCAGAGCCAGGTACCGCTGCTGGGCCTAAGTAACACTAAGTCTGAGTGGTGGGAGATGTTCAAACATCGGGTGGCGAGCTTCTTCCGGCAACTCTCGAACCTCAGAAGCCTGAACCGGGATCGCCTGTATCAGAGCCTGAGGAGGAAACTCGAGCATCTTGTCTCGACAGGGGGTAGCCGCGAAGTGATCTCCAGTGTGAAATCCTTGCTAAAGAGGTGTCAGTACGATAGGCATGCATCTTTGGTTTTTGAGAGGGACTACGGGAAGTACTACTCGCCCGACCCTTACAGAAGCTGCAAGGTGTCAGTGAATAGTAAGATAGTGACAGGGCTGATGGGCAGTACGGGATCCCTGAGAAGGTCCAAATCAGGGATCTTGGAGGTTGTCAGTTCATACTACTCGCACCTCTTGGGAAGGAAGGAACTGGATCGTGACAGGATGTCGGCTTTCCTGGCTGAAGCTGTTCCTGAGCCAGGGGCTGACCTCTCGCTGGGCGGTTTGGCAGAAGCAATCAAAGAAGAGGAAGTGAGACTGGTGATTGATGGGCTCCGGCCCAAAAAATCGCCAGGTCCGGATGGCTTAACATCCGAGTTCTTTAAGACCTTTAGGGACTCCTTGGTCCCCCTCTTGACTCAGGTGTTTAATGAGTGTCTCTCCTCGGGCACTCTGCCGAGATCATTAAGGAGGTCGGCTTTGATCATTTTGTCAAAGGGTAAGGATCCGTCACGCATTGAGAATTGGCGTCCCATATCACTTCTCAATGTGGACAGGAAGGTTTTGGCTAAGATACTCTTCAACAGGCTGGTGAAGTTTGCACCGCGGCTCCTTTCGGAGGCCCAGCACTGTTGCGTTCCTGGCCGTAGCACTTTCAGTGCTGTTCTGGGTGTCCGAGAGGCCATGGAGCGGGGCAGGGCGGACCTTTGGAAGGGGTTCTTGCTGACCCTGGATCAGGCAAAAGCCTTTGATCGGGTCAACCACGAGTACCTCTGGTCCACTCTTTTGAGGTATGGTCTGCCTGGAGGGTTTGTGGACTGGCTTAAGACCTTGTACGCAGGGGCTGAGACTTTCCCTCTGGTAAACGGGTGGATTGGACAACCTTTCGGGGTGGGATCTGGTGTCCGCCAGGGCTGCCCTCTTAGCCCTTTGCTTTACGCGTTTGCGATCGATCCCTTCCTCAGAAGGGTTGATTGTGGACCGTTAGCGGGGTGGGGATGGGGGGGTTGGCGCCAGAGGCTATCCTGAGGGTAGTGGCCTACGCGGACGACGTTACCGTCTTTGTTTCTTCGCAAGAGGAGGCGATGGTGGTGATGTCAGAAGTGGAGAGCTACTCGGAGGCATCTGGGTCCAAGGTCAACCAGGACAAGTGTGAGAGTCTCTGGCTGGGAGGCAGGGAACCCACGTTTGAACTTCCGGACACCCTCCCCGAACCCCAAGAACATGCCAAAGTCCTAGGCATCGAATTTGGCCAGGGTGATTACCCCACGAAAAACTGGGAAGGCAGAATCAAAGGAGTCGCCCAAAGAGTGGACCAATGGAAGGGTTGGTCTTTGACCCTGAGGGAAAGGGTTGACCTGTGCAAAGCTTTCCTGCTCCCCTTGCTAATCTACCTGGGCAGCGTCTGTGTCTTACCGGAGCCTCTCTGGACACAGGTCTACAGTCTGTTCTTCCAGATATTATGGGGGAATAGACTAAACCTAGTCAAACGGGAGGTCACTTATCACACGAGGAGACTAGGGGGGTTGAATATGGTAAACCCCGTGGTGTTCCTAGCGAACACCTTTTTGAAAGTTAACGTGGCAAACCTCTGGAAAGAGAGGGCTCCTCCATGGGTATTCTCCTGCAAGGGATGGTTTCAGCCTTTCTTCCAGGAATGGGAGACGGGGAAGATTGAAGGATCTTCGCACACCGCACGGGCATCTCCCGGCTTATGTTACCCCGGTTCTGAAGATGATGTGCCGGTGGGGTCTGGGAATGTGGGAAGTGAGGTCCCTCCCGAGGAAACTCCTTGATATGCGGGTCTTGCTTTTGCATTTTCAGAGACCATTGATCCTCAAGGACTGCCCGAGTCGGGATCTAGAGGTTGGGTTAAATTTGTTAAATTCTAGCAGGATCCCCAAGAAGTATTGGGACTTGACTTGGCTCTGCTTCCAAGGTAAGTTGTATGTGAGGGACAATTTGAAGCACAGGAGCTCCGTGGACAGGAATTGTCCCCGTGAGGCTTGCGCTACCATGATGGAAAGCATGGAGCACTTCCTGCTTTATTGTCCCTTTAATACAGAGGTGTACAGCAGGGTGGGCGCTTCCATTGGTTGGCCGCAGCTGGCAACTCTGTCCTATGCCGAGTGGGCCTATGGAGCGTTCAGAGACCTCGGGAGAAGGGACCGAGCCACTTTATTCTTAGTCAGCGCAGTGGTCAGGTACTTCACGTGGAACGCACGAGTTTTAGTTACGACGCAGAGTAAAATCCTCCGTGTAGATGAAGTTTGTGGCAGCATCCTAGGTGCCCTGGTGAAGGTGCGTTCTCTGGAGTGCGAAAGACTGGGTGCCCGGAGGGCGGCCCATCTCTGGAGGGGTTTCTCCTTCGGGGTGCCTTAGTCCGTTAGCGCTCCTATATCCTGGTGGTGGGCTGATATCTTTAAACCCTAGGTTTTTGTTTTGTATTTCTGTTCCTTGAATAGAAGGTTTGCAGGCATCGAACTTGAGCCTTGGGTGGTGAGTATGTAGGTTGTGTTCTGTGATGTTGGTTTATGTATATGTTGTATATAGTGTATTGTATATATTGTATATAGTGTGTATAATAGAGGGTCTTAGTTAGGTTGGGTGGGGGGATTGGGGGGTTCAACGGCGGTGATAAGAGACTGATCTGGCCTGGCCCAGGCCCCGCCTGGGGAAAAACTTTGGGGCCTGATCCTAGCTCGGATAATTCCTGAACTTTGTGGCCAGAGCTGGATCAGGGGTAGCGGGATAGTTAGAGTAGGTGTGTGTGTGTATATATATATATTTAAAAAAAAAAAAAAAAGGAAATATAATTAAAAAAAAACAAAAAACAAACAAAACAAAAATTTTTTTGTACACTGTATTGTATTTAGGTTTGTTGTGGGGTGAATGTGGTGGTGTAAGGGGGTGGCTGTAAGGTAAGGCAGTGGGACCAGTAGGGTTTTGTTGTGTTTGCGGTGTTGTATAATATTTGGTTTAGTATAATGTGTTTATAGTGTATATATTGTATATAATATTGTATATAGGATGGTGTGAATGTAGTTGGGGTTGTATATAGTAGTATGAATGAAGCTGGGCCGGGGGTCTTACATGATTTTATACTATTTATTATTTATATTTATATTTTTTACAGGGGTATTCATGTAGTTATGAGTATTTTGTTTGTTGTCTTTTAGTTTTGCTTTCTTTATTTTTATTGGAATTTTTCTTTCTCGTCCCTGATTTGTAGGTCATGAACTTTCTCCATTTTGGTTCCATTTCTGGTTTATTTCTTTGTGATTTTTGTAGTTTGTTGTCGTCTGATTGGAGCTTTGTTCTTATGTTTTGTTCTGTTGTGTTTTATTTGTAATGTATCTTAGTTATTGTCATGTAAAGTATTTTTATTTTATTTAATAAAAGACCTGGAGGCTAAGACACAATGTAACGGCAGAATAGTGAGTGCAGCTCTGGAGGTGACTGGAGGATAAGACACGATGTAACAGCAGAATAGTGACTGCAGCTCTGGAGCCTGGAGGTGACTGGAGGATAAGTCATGATGTAACAGCAGAATAGTGACGTCAGCTCTGTAGGTTACTGGAGGATAAGACATGATGTAACAGCAGAATAGTGAGCGCAGCTCTGGAGGCTAAGACATGATTTAACGGCAGAATAGTGAGTGCAGCTCTGGAGGTGACTGGAGGATGAGACCTGGTCCCAGCACCAGTACAACAGTCCGGTCTATACTAGAAGCCATTATGGTGTTCCTCTTTTCCAGTGCTGATGACCAGTTCACCGGCTCGATGGAGACGAACGTGGTGATCCGGTACGATGGGCAGATCATGTGGGACTCTCCGGCCATCACTAAGAGCTCCTGTAAGGTGGACGTCTCCTTCTTCCCCTTTGACGGTCAGCAGTGTCGCCTGACCTTCGGCTCGTGGACATATAACGGTAATCAGATCGACATTCTGAACGGTCTGGACACCGGGGATCTGACGGACTTTGTGGAGAACGTGGAGTGGGAGGTGCTGGGAATGCCGGCGAAGAAGAACGTGATCACCTACGGCTGCTGCTCAGAGCCGTACCCCGATGTCACCTACACCCTGATCCTGAAGCGGAGGGCCTCCTTCTACATCTTCAACCTGCTCCTTCCGTGTGTGATGATCTCCTTCCTGGCTCCGCTGGGCTTCTACCTCCCGGCAGACTCTGGGGAGAAGGTTTCCCTGGGAGTCACCGTCCTTCTGGCCCTCACAGTTTTCCAGCTGCTTGTGGCAGAGAGTATGCCGCCCTCTGAAAACGTGCCACTCATCGGTGAGTACCGAAAACATCAAAACCAATGTCAGCCATCAGGGTGGACACAGGGCGACCATTCCTGGTGACCGAGATACAAGGTGTCCAGCCTTGATACATATCCCAACATTGGGCTCATGGGTTCATGGCACTGTATGGTACTATTATAGAGTGCCTTCAAAAAGACTTCATACCTTTTTCACATTACACCCAAAACCTTGAAAGTATTTTATTTGGATTTTCTATTTTCCTATTATAGATACTACAGTGTGTCCGTAAAGTCATGGTGCACTTTTGACCAGTCACTGGAAAGCAACAAAAACTATAGAAATGTGAAATTTGCTCCAAATCAAAGAAAAAACTCTCCCAGTTTCATACCTATCACCTTACCATGCATCAGGCCACACCACACGTTCACTTTAAGGGTGTTACGTTCATACTCAATGTAGGCATGAGGATGTTCTGTATATTTGTAGCAAACGCGCATCGTTTGGGTCTATCCGCCGGTTTGATAGCATGCAACAGCCACAATTTGTACCCCGTAAATCAGAGACGTTTCTTTAACACCTTATTAACTGTAGTCTTGCTTAGGTGTAATTGTCGAGCACACGCACAGATTTTTTGGGACTTCTTAGGTAGCTATCCTGTATAGCCTCTACAGACTCGTCTCTGACTGATGGCCTACCAGAACAGGGTTTCTCCACCAAACTGCCGGTTTCCTTCAACTGCTTATCCCACCTAGTAATGTTATTCCTATGTGGTGGCCCTTCGTTATAAACGCGCCAATATTCACGTACCACTTTGGTCATAGATTCGAATTTAGCGAGCCACAGAACACTCTGAACTTTCCTCTGTACCGTCCACATCTCGACTGGTGTGGAAAACCACACAGCTGGCTTAAGCTTGTGGTTACATGATGTCACAGACCTGGCAGCGTATTAATCAGAGTTCAGTTTATCAGGGGTTAATCTGACTGGGGGCTTAGCAACAGTTAAATGAGTTTGTGTTGTTTGATTGGTTCTTGTTATCTCTCCTCATGAACAGGTCTGATATGATTGGGCCAGAGCAAGGGTGCCAAAATGTAAACTATAAAAGTGCACCATGACTTTACGGACACACTGTGTATAACAAGTATTTGTAGAGTGTAAAGGAAATGATACAAGGTTTTCTACTTGTAAAAATATAAATCTGAAAATTGTGCCGTGTATTTGTATTCACCCCGCTATAGTCTAACACCCCTAAAAAAAATCCTGAGTGACCAATTCCATTCAGAAGTCAAATAATTAGTACATTGCAGTGACTTGGGTGTGATTTCTTCTTAGTATAACTGCAGCTGTTCTGTGAAGGTGTCACGCTCGAGATGGCTAAGTCCGGTGGACGGCACAACATACACAAACAACGGAATGGAAAAAAGAGAAGGCCCTAACAGTAGAAAGCGATGGATGAGGCGCCTCCTAACAATGACCTGTGCCTCCCCTAATGCCCTATGTGGGTCCTTCCCCCAGCCACTGTCACGTGCCTAGTCCCTAGCTGTCACCTCACTATAGCCTGGCTAGTCTACTGGCCGGCAAGGACGCTAGCCTCACCACTGCAGATGGTATCAACACAGGTGAAGAGACAAACACAAGAGAGACAAGGAAAGGGAAAACAATGCTTAGCTCAAGCCTCTGCTGCCAAGCTCCAAACAGCAGGGGAAACGGAACCAGGACCTCGAACTCCACAGAAGTAGCAGATGCAACACTGACACCTGAAAGCTCAAAACTCCTTGGCTGCTCTTCATAGAATAACTCTATCGCCAACAGTCAGCTGATGCGTCATGTGACTAAAGGATGGTGGGAATGGCCACCACCCACATCAGATGACCAGCAACAAAGCAGCTGCCAGCAAGGAAACTGACATTAATCCTTGCTGGCGCAAAAGTAAAAAAGTAACATTTAAATTATTGCAGAAAAAGAGCTGTCATGAATCTAAAAATGAATCGTGACAGAAGGCCTCAGAGGTTTGTGTGAGACAATTACATCATCCTGAAAACCAAGGACCTCACCAGACAGGCCAGGGATAAAGTTGTGGAGAAGAGTAAAGCAGGGTTAGGTTATAAAAAATATCCCAAGTTCTGAACATCTCAAGGAGAACTGTTCAATGCATCATTCAAAAATGGGAAGAGTATGGCCCAACTGCAAACCCACCAAGACATGACCCTCCACATAACCTGACATGCCGAGCAAGGAGAGCACTAATGAGAGAAGAAGCCAAGAGGTCCATGGTCACTGTGGAGGAGCTACAGATCGACAGCTCTGGGGGAGAATCTATCTCAACTATTAGTCATATACTCCACAAATCGGGCCTTTATGGAAGAGTGACTAGAAGGAAGCTCTGTTTGCAAGCAAGCAATAAAAAGTCACAGTGAGCATGTGGAGGAAGGGGCTCTGGTCAAATGAGACCAAAGGAGACATTTTTGGGTTAAATGTAAAAAGCTATTTGTGGCAAAAAACTAAAACTGCACATCACTCTAAAAACACCATCTCTACTCTCACACACGGTGGTGACAGCATCCTGCTGTGGGGAGGCTTTTCTTCAGCAGGGGCAGGGAAGCTGGTCAGAGTTGAGAGGAAGATGGATGCAGCTACATACAGGATAATCCTTGAGAAAAACCTGTTTGAGGCTGCTGAAGACTTGAGACTGGGGCGTAGGTTCATCTTCCAGTAGGACAACGACTCGCAACATCCTGCCAAAGCTACAATCGAGGGTTTAGATCAGAACAAATTCATGTGTGAATGGCGAGAAAGCGTGAAATTTACTGATCACAGACGTCTCTCTCCAGTCTTATTGAGCGAGAGCCAGGGGGCATAGAAGAAGGGGCAAAATGTCACCTCTAGAGGTGCAAAGCTGGAAAGACAGACCCCAAAAGACTGCAGAGAAAGGAGGTCCTACAAAGTATTCTCTCGGGGGCTGAAGACAACATGTTACAAATGCGTGTTACTTAGTGTTGATATCAGAGAAGTTCCCAGTAAAATACATTTAAGTTTATGGGAGTAATGTGAAAAAAGGTTTAGAAGTTTAAAGGGTATGAAGACTTTTTCAAGACATTGCCTGTGCCCTCTACAGTGCAGTGAGGAAGTGTTATGTGGTCGGTATACGGTTGGTTCTGCTGTGTATCATTTACATGTGATCATCACTATTGTGTGTTCTCCATATAATTTTTCATATGGGCACTATATGGTGCTAATATTTGCACCCTCTTCACTACACGGTAATATGTGTGCAGTGTATGGTGGCGCTGGGCTGTATTATTGAGGTGCGATAGTCGCGTTTTCCCTATAGTTTTTTATACGAGCGCTTTATGGTGCCGGTAATTGTAGTGTTCAGCAATGTGTGAACTGTGGGACATTGCAGCGCTTGGTGCTGTATGGCATCATCTACACTTGTGCTCAAAAGTTTACATACCCCGGCAGAATGTTTGCTTTCTTGGCCATTTTCTTCAGAGAATATGAATGATAACACCAAACATTTTCCTCCACTCATGATTAGTGGTTGGGTGAAGCCATTTATTGTCAGACTACTGTGTTTTCTCTTTTTAAATCATAATGACAACCCAAAACATCCAAATGACCCTGATCTAAAGTTCACATCCCCCATTACTTAATACCGTGTATTGCCCCCTCTAACATCAATGACAGCTTGAAGTCTTTTGTGGTGGTTGTGGATGAGGTTCTTTATTTTCTCAGATGGTAAAGCTGCCCACTCTTCGTGGCATAAAGCCTCCAGTTCCTGTAAATTCCTTTGCTGTCTAGTATGATCTGCGCGCTTGAGATCTCCCCAGAGTGGCTCAATGATATTGAGGTCAGGAGACTGAAATGGCCACTCCAGAACCTTCACTTTGTTCTGCTGTAGCCAATGACAGGTCGACTTGGCCTTGTGTTTTGTATAGTTGTCATGTTGGAACATCCAAGTATGTTCCGTGCGCAGCTTCCGGGCTAATGAGTGCAAGTTTGCCTCCAGTACTTGCTGATAATTAGTGATGAGCGAATATACTCGTTACTCGAGATTTCTCGAGCACGCTCGGGTGACCTCCGAGTATTTTTTAGTGCTCGGAGATTTAGTTTTTATTGCCGCAGCTGAATGATTTACATCTGATAGCCAGGATAAGTACATGTGAGGATTCCCTAGCAACCCCCACATGTACTTATGCTGGAAAACAGATGAAAATCATTCAGCTGCGGCAATAAAAACTAAATCTCCGAGCACTAAAAAATACTCGGAGATCACCCGAGCATGCTCGAGAAATCTCAAGTAACGAGAATATTCGCTCATCACTAATCCTGAACAATTTTCCTGGCAGTTGTGGATGACATTTTTGTTGGTCTACCTAACCGTGGTTTTCTTTTTACAGAGCCCCTGATTTTCCCTTGGTTGAGGCATATTTTTGTATGTAGGAGCAGTATTATAGTAGTTATATTCTTGTACATAGGAGCAGTATTATACATCAAAAAAGGGGAAAAAACCTGCCTAGATAAATGGCTAAGCTTCAAATCAATATAACCATCTGAAAAAAGAACCTGGAAGCTTATATAACCATAAAATAACAGAATTTTATTGAAGACATATGCAGCGCCCCAGGGTCCTGGTCGTTGCAGTAATGTCGCTCTGCCACTAAGGGGAGTGATGTTACGTCTGACTGCACTAAAGGAGTTTCTCTGACCAGGTAACACTCGCACTACACTTCACACTCCGGCCACCAGAGGGGGTGGTTCTATCTAGTAGGCCACTCCTCACACTCTGGTAAAACTGGGGGGTTGGACAGGAAGACAGGGAGAAGTAACAGGGAAGAGCTAGTGAGAGGACCTGTCAGGGATGGGATCCTGGCAGACTCCTAAGAGCAGAACTAACCAGTGAGCAACGGGAATACAGAAAAGAGGCATTAGGACCAGAAGGAGTCGTGCTGTTAGACTGAGGCAACATCCTTCTGAGGCGCAAACAGTCGGTGGCCGGAACACCGAGCAAGTAAGAGACTCTAAGTACTACTGCAAACCACGGCCGGACAGCCAATTATAGGTTGGCTGTCCCACACAAATCACCTAAGCAGACACCGGAGGCAGCTGTGGGAGAGGGGCGACTCTAGGGTCCCGGAAGAACTCCAGGCCTACCCCGTCATACGGGTGCGTCCTACCATATCATCTGGGGGGACGGAGAGAACGAACATCAGAGACAGACAGACTCAGTTGTGAGGACTATCCCGGGAGCTCAGCAGGGAAGGACTACAACACACAGCGCTAGAAGGTAGACACTGATTCCCACCTGTAAAGAGAACTCCTGATGTGCCTTTGGACCGGCCGGTCTCAGACAGCCCTGTTGACAGCGCTCTGGACTGAGGATTCTAAAACCTTCAGTAAAGAGGTAAAGAAACTGCAACCTGGTGTCCTTGTTATTACTACGACCTACGCGGCACCGCAACATTACCACCACCTTTCATTGGACGCCCCTCAGCAGGGTCACGGACCGGGTCTAGCCACCGTGACAACCCCAGAGCAGAGACTCAGAGGTCCAGTACCGGGTACCCCTCGGCCCTGCGGCAGTGGGGGCGCTACAACTTGGTGTCACAAACAGGATCTACTTAAGCCTGAAGAATCAGGTCATGTGTGCCTTGGAACTGTGATTTATTGTGCTTGGACTGTAACTTATTGCAAAGACTGTGCGTTGACAATTGCCGCCAGGAGTTCCCGCCACGATTCGCCATCGCAGTGTGCGGAGGGAGGAGCCTCAGCTTCGTGGGCGGGACCGGCCAAAAAGAAGCGCAGAACGAGAAAGCGCGGTAACGTGCCAATCCCGGAAGAGGAACTCCGATCTCCAGCAGGTTAGTGGAGGAAGGGCCAGCCATGTCCGAGTCGGGAGGAGCGGAGGAAGAGGCCGCAGCCGGGGACGCAGGGGCACCTCCGGGCCCCGCAGCAGGCGAAGCCGCGGCCCTAATACAACCACCGGTTGCTGCAGAACCTGCTGTTCCCCTCAGCCAGTCGGACGCTGCCGCTAACACAAAAGCCATAATGCCCTTCTCTATGCCGTACCTGCCCGGAGCGGCCTGGCTCCCACATAGTTACATAGTTACATAGTTAGTAAGGCCAAAAAAAGACATTTGTCCATCCAGTTCAGCCTATATTCCATCATAATAAATCCCCAGATCTACGTCCTTCTACAGAACCTAATAATTGTATGATACAATATTGTTCTGCTCCAGGAAGACATCCAGGCCTCTCTTGAACCCCTCGACTGAGTTCGCCATCACCACCTCCTCAGGCAAGCAATTTCAGATTCTCACTGCCCTAACAGTAAAGAATCCTCTTCTATGTTGGTGGAAAAACCTTCTCTCCTCCAGACGCAAAGAATGCCCCGTTGTGCCCGTCACCTTCCTTGGTATAAACAGATCCTCAGCGAGATATTTGTATTGTCCCCTTATATACTTATACATGGTTATTAGATCGCCCCTCAGTTGTCTTTTTTCTAGACTAAATAATCCTAATTTCGCTAATCTATCTGGGTATTGTAGTTCTCCCATCCCCTTTATTAATTTTGTTGCCCTCCTTTGTACTCTCTCTAGTTCCATTATATCCTTCTTGAGCACCGGTGCCCAAAACTGGTGTAACAACTCTGCTGGCATCACGGCATGGCCTCGCATTTCTCACACTATCTTACCCACTGCTCCAGGCCATGATGTGGTTTCTGTTTCTTGCCAGCTCCATGTTCTGTGTCTCTGCTCTCTGCATGCTTCATAGTTCTGTGTATAGAGGGGCGGCGCCTGAACTCTCTGGTTCTTATAGGAATCAGGTGCATCTGTCCAATCTGTTCCTGACCAATTGCCAGGAGGCCTCCAGTATATAGTGCAGCTCCACCCAGTGGTCTGGGCCTGTGCAATGTGTTAGCTCAGTTAGTGTCTTGTTTCTGAGTTTGCCTGGCCTTGCTCTGAGTTACTCCCTCTCTGGAGGATTCTCTGTGTTATTTCCTTGGTCTTGTTGTCCGCCCACCAGGAGGCAGTATATCCTGGTCCCAGTGTCTTTGTCCTTGTGTCTTGTTCCATTGCCTTGTCTGTACTTAGTCTTATCTCTGTCTCCTAGTCTTTGGCTTCCTTCCCTGTTGTCTTTCCTTGTATTCTCCGTCTGCTTACACTCAGCACTCTTGCAGCTCTGAACCTTTGTGACTTTACCTCTGCTCCTCACTTCTGCGTTTCTGCTCCTTTCTACTCAGCTTATCTTCTGCTGTTGCAGTTATCCCTTGCTGCAGCTTCTCTCCACATTCTTTGTGGCTCTGCTCAGCTTTGCTGCAGAGACCCCTCCCGCAGCTCCTCTCCGCTCCTTGCGGTTCTACCTAGCTCCGCTCCTTACGGTTCTACCTGGCTCCGCTCCTTACGGTTCTACCTGGCTCCGCTCCTTGCGGTTCTACCTGGCTCCGCTCCTTGCGGTTCTACCTGGCTCCGCTCCTTGCGGTTCTACCTGGCTCCGCTCCTTGCGGTTCTACCTGGCTCCGCTCCTTGCGGTTCTACTTCTCCTGCACTTGGCTCCGCCTCCAGCTCTTGGCTCCGCCTCCTGCATTTCTGTTCTTGGCTCCGCCTCCTGCATTTCTGTTCTGGGCTCTAGCTCCTGTGCTTTCGCTCTGCATCCGCTCTTGCGGTCTTTATCTACTTATTCCTAGGTCCTCGTGTCTGAACAGGTTCTTACCCGTTCTACATACCTGCCTGCAGACCGGTCCCTACCGGTTCTTCCAGTGTACCAGTCTTGTCCACCAGTCGTGCCAGAGAGCCAGCCGTGCCCACCTGCCTACCAGAGAGCCAGCCGTGCCCGCCTGCCTGACAGTGTTCCTGTTGTACCCGTCTGCCTGCCTATGTGCCAGCCGTGCCCGCTTGCTTGTCTATGTTCCGTTCCCCGGTGGGATCAGCAGCCACAACCAGACTCCACCCTGGAGTGGTACCTGGTAGCTCCCTATTGCACAAGTCTGACCTCACCATCAGAGGCTCCAGCGAACACCTAGGAAGCTACTTAGTTACGCCCCTTCCAGGGAAGTTTGGTCTGTGGTCCAGTGGGGCCACTCCCCCGCACGCCCGCGCCAACCAGTCTGGGCGCGAGCATGACAACTGGACACAGTACTCCATGTGCGGTCTAACTAGGGATTTGTACAGAGGCAGTATAATGCTCTCATCATGTGTATCCAGACCTCTTTTAATGCACCCCATGATCCTGTTTGCCTTGGCAGCTGCTGCCTGGCACTGGCTGCTCCAGGTAAGTTTATCATTAACTAGGATCCCCAAGTCCTTCTCCCTGTCAGATTTACCCAGTGGTTTCCCATTCAGTGTGTAATGGTGATATTGAATCCTTCTTCCCATGTGTATAACCTTACATTTATCATTGTTAAACCTCATCTGCCACCTTTCAGCCCAAGTTTCCAACTTATCCAGATCCATCTGTAGCAGAATACTATCTTCTCTTGTATTAACTGCTTTACATAGTTTTGTATCATCTGCAAATATCAATATTTTACTGTGTAAACCTTCTACCAGATCATTAATGAATATGTTAAAGAGAACAGGTCCCAATACCGACCCCTGCGGTACCCCACTGGTCACAGCGACCCAGTTAGAGACTATACCATTTATAACCACCCTCTGCTTTCTATCACTAAGCCAGTTACTAACCCATTTACACACATTTTCCCCCAGACCAAGCATTCTCATTTTGTGTACCAACCTCTTGTGCGGCACGGTATCAAACGCTTTGGAAAAATCGAGATATACTACGTCCAATGACTCACCGTGGTCCAGCCTATAGCTTACCTCTTCATAAAAACTGATTAGATTGGTGACAGGAGCGATTTCTCATAAACCCATGCTGATATGGAGTTACACAGTTATTCTCATTGAGATAATCCAGAATAACATCCTTCAGAAACCCTTCAAATATTTTACCAACAGTAGAGGTTAGACTCACTGGCCTATAATTTCCAGGTTCACTTTTAGAGCCTTTTTGAATATTGGCACCACATTTGCTTTGCGGCAGTCCTGCGGAACAGACCCCGTCGCTATAGAGTCCCTAAAAATAAGAAATAATGGTTTATCTATTACATTACTTAGTTCTCTTAGTACTCGTGGGTGTATGCCATCCGGACCCGGAGATTTATCTATTTTAATCTTATTTAGCCGGTTTCGCACCTCTTCTTGGGTTAGATTGGTGACCCTTAATATAGGGTTTTCATTGTTTCTTGGGATTTCACCTAGCATTTCATTTTCCACCGTGAATACCGTGGAGAAGAAGGTGTTTAATATGTTAGCCTTTTCCTCGTCATCTACAACCATTCTTTCCTCACTATTTTTTAAGGGGCCTACATTTTCAGTTTTTATTCTTTTACTATTGATATAGTTGAAGAACAGTTTGGGATTAGTTTTACTCTCCTTAGCAATGTGCTTCTCTGTTTGCTTTTTGGCAGCTTTAATTAGTTTTTTAGATAAAGTATTTTTCTCCCTATAGTTTTTTAGAGCTTCAATGGTGCCATCCTGCTTTAGTAGTGCAAATGCTTTCTTTTTACTGTTAATTGCCTGTCTTACTTCTTTGTTTAGCCACATTGGGTTTTTCCTATTTCTTGTCCTTTTATTCCCACAAGGTATAAACCGCTTACAGTGCCTATTTAGGATGTTCTTACACATTTCCCATTTATTATCTGTATTCTTATTTCTGAGGATATTGTCCCAGTCTACCAGATTAATTCCGGGGAGTCGCATACATTCACTGACTTTAAGGAAGGGCTCTGCAGCCTGCTCGAGTTCTATCCCCTGACAGAGCCTCAGAAGGTTCATATGATAACCGGCCAACTCTTTGGGGCGGCTCTGAGAGAATTAAAGTCCTGGCCCGCCGAGGATAAGGGAACTGCACAGCAGATTTTTGCAAAGCTTAAAGCCACCTTTGATACTCGCACTGCTACAGAAATTAAACTGACTTTCTATGGATGCAAACAGCGACCGCAGGATAGCTTACGGGACTATGCCCTTAATCTCCAGGAGGCGCTGCGGGCCATTAAGCAGAGTGACCCCGGCAGCATGCAGGATGAGGATAAACTCCTGAAGGAGTGGTTCATTGAGGGGCTCCTGTGCAGTCACCAGCGGGGCCAATTGCACTTCCTGGCCATGCAAATTCCAGACTTGACTTTTGCGCAATTTAAAGATAAAGCTATCCAGGCATTGTAGGAGCGACAGCCCAGCCGCGCAATACCACCCAGGCGCCCCGCTCTCACATACCACCAGGAGGTGACATCGGATACCCCAGTTGCCGCGGAGGCCGACGCCCAGAGCTTCGAGGACGACTCCCCTGCAGGACTCCGTCTTCAGATGCAGGAGCTGACCAAGAGCGTTGCTGCCCTAGCCCGGACGGTGCAGTCCCTACAGGAGGCCCCCAAGGAAAAGATCCGGCTAGCCTCCAGACCAGAAGATGTCCCCTGGACGCGACAGAAGAGGACCCCACCGACCAGAGGCCGGGACAGCGATCGCTTCCATCAGGACGGACGACCCATCTGCCGCCGCTGTCACCAGGTGGGCCACCTTGCAAGGTACTGTCCTTTAAACGAGCAACCCCTGGGGCAAAGGGCCAACCCCCAGGAGTAGGACGGTCAGGCCCGCAGCATTGGAGAACCAAGTATATTGGAGGACGACCAGTTCTCCCTGTAGTGGTTGATGGAATCCCCTTGAACGCTTTGCTGGACACCGGTTCTCAGGTGACGACTATACCTTACGTACTTTATAAACGGTATTGGGAGGACACCGATATTACTCGTGGCCCTGACGATGATTTCACCATAATAGCCAGTAATGGTCAGCCGTTGCCACAAGTGGGGTATAAGGAGGTCACCATCAAGGTGGGGCGGGTGGAATTGAAAGCCCAAGGGATTGTGATTGTTGATATTGATCGTCGAGAATGTAATCCCATGATGACTCTTGGTACTAATGTTATAGAAAATTGTCTTGCAGAAGTTATTGTTTTGTTGCAACAGGTGGCAGAAACCGCTGGCCACAGTGAGCAACGTGCCCTGCAGAAGGAAATCAGAGCTCTGATGCAGAGACAGCAGGTAGAGCTGACTGGGGGCGAGATTGGTCGTGTCACTGTGAGTGATTCAAACCCCATCGCGATACCCCCCAGGAGTGAAATGTTAATATGGTGTCGGGCAGCCATAGGCCTCAGGGGTAAGGACTACCAGGCCTTGGTAGAACCCGTATATTCAGACAATAGGCCTACTATTCTGACAGTCCGGGGGGTGGTCGACGTTCGCCAGGGGAGAGTGCCCGTACGTGTCCTCAATTGTGGGGAGGAAGAGGTTCACCTCACCAAGTATGCCACGCTCGCCAAATTGTTCACTGTTAATAATAGTGTGATACAGACACCTGAACCCTTGGTCCCGTCAAACGTGGCGGAGGACAACGGTTCTGCAGGGCACTCGAAAGATTGGTGTCGGGAATTGCATGTGGGCACTGACTCTACCCCATCCCATCAGAAACAGGGGGCCTACAGGGTGGTTCACGAGTACGAGCAGGTATTTAGCAAACACCCCTTAGATTTTGGACAGGTGAAAGGGATCCAACATCACATCCCCACGGGAGATCACCGACCCATAAAAGAGAGATATCGCCCTGTACCCCCAGCTCATTACCAGTGTGCCAAGGACATGTTGCGGGAAATGAAGGAGGCTGGGGTGGTGAGAGACAGCTGTAGCCCCTGGGCAGCTCCGTTAGTCCTTGTTAAAAAGAAAGATGGTACAATGAGGATGTGTGTTGATTTCAGGCAGTTGAATCGCATTACACATAAGGACGCATACCCACTGCCCAGGATAGAGGAGTCTCTGGCTCCCTTAAAATCTGCTAACTACTTCTCTACCTTAGATCTCACCAGTGGGTACTGGCAGGTTCCTGTAGCGGAGGCGGACAAAGAGAAGACGGCCTTCACGACGCCAATGGGTCTCTGCGAATTCAATTACATGCCCTTCGGATTGTGCAATGCTCCCGGGACGTTCCAGAGGATGATGGAGTGCTGCCTGGGGCACATGAACTTCGAAACCGTGCTGCTGTATTTGGATGATGTCATTGTCTTCTCTAAGACCTACGAAGACCATCTGAAGCACCTGGCCGAGGTGTTTGAAGCCCTGTCCAACTTTGGCTTAAAGGTAAAACCGTCCAAGTGTCATCTGCTGAAACCTAAAGTGCAGTACCTGGGCCATGTGGTGAGCGCTGAAGGAATGGCCCCAGACCCCGACAAGGTCACGGTGATCAAGGACTGGCCAAAGCCCAGTGACCTCCACGAAGTCCGGCAGTTCCTCGGGCTGGTAGGCTATTACCGGAGGTTCATTAAGGACTTCACCAAGAAGGCCGCACCCTTGCAAAACCTGTTGGTAGGCCAACCAAAGAAGACCAAGGGGAAGAACACCCCCTTTAATTGGAACGAGGAGCTGGAGGGATCCTTCACTTGTTTGAAGTCGGCACTGACGGGAGAAGAGGTACTGGCTTACCCCGAATACGACCAACCGTTTGTGCTGTACACAGATGCCAGCAATGTGGGATTAGGAGCCGTGCTGTCCCAGGTCCAGAAAGGCAAAGAAAGGGTGATCGCTTACGCCAGCAGGAAACTCCGTCCCACGGAAAGGAACCCTGACAACTACAGTTCCTTTAAGCTGGAATTCCTTGCCATCGTCTGGGCAGTGACAGAGAGGTTCAAACACTACCTGGCCTCCGCGAAATTCACCGTCTTCACGGATAACAATCCGCTAACGCATCTGGATACTGCCAAACTCGGGGCCTTGGAACAGCGGTGGATGGCCCGGCTGTCCAACTACGATTTCACCATCAAGTACCAGGCAGGACACAAGAATGCCAATGCCGATGCCTTGTCCCGAATGCCCAATTTGCCAGAAACGGGAGAAGACCCGGAGGCACTTGAAGAGGTGGAGCTGCCTGCGTTCCATCACCCCAAAGCCACTCAGAACTCTCATCATGTGAAGAACAGGCACAGGAACCAACCGGATGCCACGCTGAATCCCCTGCCCCATCACGGGTGGGCGGAGACCCAGGATGGTGACCCCGCGGTCCGTCGGGTGAAAGAGCTCTTGACGCAGGCAGGGTTGCATCCCGGCCCAGATGATCCACAGGAAACCCAACAGCTGTGGAAGGGGAGAAGCAAACTGTTTATCCATGATGGCAAGCTGTGCAGGAGGAGTATCGACCCACGTACTCATGAATTGGTGTGGCAGATAGTGGTGCCAAGGCGAGATGCGCCCATGGTTCTGGGAGCCTACCACGATGGAGCCGGACACTTCGGATGGAGGAAGCTAGAGAGGCTACTCCGAGGGAGGTTCTATTGGATTGGCATGAAGAGAGCCATTGAGAAGTGGTGTCGGGAGTGCGGTCCATGTAGCCTACGCAGGAAGGACCGTGGCAGCCAACGGGCTCCCCTGCAGCCTATCATCACCAAACGGCCGCTCGAGCTGGTCGCGCTGGATCATGTGAAGTTGACACCTAGCCGGTCAGGCTATATCTACGCTCTTACCATCATAGATCACTACTCCAGATTTTTGGTGGTTGTACCTGTCAAGGATCTAACGACCAGGACTGCCGCCAAGGCCTTCCAGCAGTACTTTTGTAGGCCCCATGGCTACCCGGAGAAGGTACTGACCGATCAGGGACCAGCATTCGAAGCAGAAGTGTTCCAAGAGTTCTGCCAACTGTACGGGTGTAAGAAGATCCGAACCACGCCGTACCATCCTCAAACCAATGGGATGTGCGAAAAGATGAACCAGGTGGTGATCGACTTATTGAAGACCTTGCCCGTAGAGGAACGGAACCTGTGGCCGACGAAGTTGCCTGATTTGGTGGATATCTACAATCACATCCCAGTAAATTCCACCAACTGTACTCCAGCGTACCTAATGAGGGGAAGGCCTAGCCAGTTACCCATTGATCTGGACATGGGGGGTCCTAGTCCCCGAAGATACCTCACCGGATGCAGATTGGGATGCAGAAAGGCAGCGAAGGTACCGCAAAGTACAGGAGTGCGTGGAAAGAAGTCTCGCCCAAGCTAGGCAAAAACAAGAAAGGGACTACAACCAGCACACTCCTGCGATTCCCCTGTCACCT